>NC_082663.1:110392500-110708888 GCF_025265405.1 Mesoplodon densirostris | reverse complement strand
TCCATGCCTCTATGTTCATTTACACTAACAGACACAAAATGGGGTGAAGCCAGGTTACAAAAATTGTCATTAGACTGCTGTCTTCAGGTTATCTACATTATTGTGCTCAGTCGAAGAGCTAAGGAGAATCTCATTTGCCTTTGCAAGTCTGTTGCTCATCTCCGAGACCTAGAAAACTTCTTGAAGATGGGCTCATTAGCACTTATGTCAACATCCAGGAGAAATTTCTGCCAGAAACAAAGTAAAAGTTACTTGACACAGTTTTAGACAGGGTGAACTTCCACATCATAATAAGGTATTGCCTAGACCCCTAAAAATTTAAAGTTGGCCTTTAACAAATGTCTAAGTATATTTTTGCAAATATCTACCACTTATTTTGACCAAGACTTCACAGAAAAACAATAGAATTCTTAATACGGAATTTTCTCCTGGACATTGATTTTCACAAGCCTTAATAGGTATTGACAATGGCATATCAGCAAATATCAAGAAATAAGAAAGTTCACTGACTTTTGGAACTTAATCTTGAAAGAGAAAAGGCTCATAAAATTTTAGAACTGAAATGTCCTTAGAGACCCCTGGACCCAACTTCTTTTTTAGTGTGTGTAGATGATGAAACTGTGGACCTCACAGCCTGAGTACCCTAGTGCACAGAACCCAGGCTGCATGACCTCCAATCCAACACATGACTTCTACAGTTCACTGACTCTGGGAAAGGAGCCAAGTGGTATCTGCATCCAAAAACTGATAGACACTGGTTCTTAAACTTTGGTCCCCAGAGCAAGCATCAGCAGCACCTGGGAATTTGTTAAAAATGAAAATTCACAGGTCCCATTCCAGAGCTACTGAAGCAGAAATTCTGTGGTTGGGACCCAGTGATCAGTGTTTTAACAAGCCCTTCAGTTCATTCTGAGGCACACTGAAGCTTGAGAACCACTGTGATAGGAGATTGTTACTTCAAGAAAAGATATTTTAATTTTTCCTATTCACATTTACAAAGATTAAAAAAAGGACTAATTGAAATTGAAAAATATTCTGATTATATTACTTAAATATTTTTAACTATGTTGACTAGATTTTTTTGCATAAAGCCATATGAGAATATTGCTTAAAAGATATGCTATATTAATTCACAAGTATTTGCTAAAATAATGCCCTAAAGGGAACATAAAATTTAATATACCACAGTTATGTAATAAAACATCAGTCTTTTAAAAATGCCTATTTTCTGATGAAGATTCACTCCTCAAGTGAATGTTGTGGTTTATTTTGCTTAAGTTGTACTTGCTTGGTATTTTTTGTTTTCCTAAGAAGTCTGTGTTCTGTGATATTCTAGCTTTACCAACCTGACAAAGGCACAATAACCAACCATAATATGTCATTTTCTGTCAACTAAAAGAACATATATATAAAAACTCCAGATGTCTAAAATATTAAGTAACCTTAATTTCACTGTATTCATTGTGCTAAAGGATGAAATATATCAGAAAACATTACAGCGTAAAAATTTCTAAGATTTATCCATTTTCTGCATATAGTTAATTCATTTTTGCTGTTGCAAAATATTTCATTGTGTGAATATACTATCATTTATTTATCAATTCTCATATTGATAAGCATTTGGGTTTTTTCTAGGTTTTTGCTCTTACAAACTATGCTGCTCTGAACTTTCTTCTCCATGTCTCACGGAATATACCTGTGCAAGTTTCTTTTGGGTATATACATAAAAGCAGAATTGCTAAGTCAGAGAATATATGAATATTGAATTTTACAAGAAAAGACTAAACTTGCTTTCCAAAAAATTTCAACAATTTATACTCTAATAGTTATTTAAATGAAAGACTGTTAATCCACATCTTCCCCAAACCTTATTACTGTTCTTACTTCTCAATACTGTTTTAATGAGTGCAAAATGGTATCACATTGTAGCTGCTATTTGCATTTTCCCAACTGCTAGTGACATTGCACACCTTTTTCTGTCTTTATTATACATGTGCTTCTTCTGTGAAATGGCTGCCTATGTATTTTGTCCATTTTAAAAAGACTTTTTGTGTAGGAATTTTATATTCCTTTTTTTACCAAACAAATAGGATTTTATTAATTTTTTCATTGGCAGTGAGTGACCTATCACACTTAAAAATTTCCACTGGACTCAAAGAAACTTTTATTTCTTAAGAAAGAAAATACTGCCAATTCTCATTCAGGATTTGTTTTTCTATTGTCAAAATTTTAGTTCTATAATGGAATGTGTTTTTTGTTCACCTACTGCAAAAGCTTTTGCTACATATTCATATAGATTTACCACTAGTAAATCTAATAAAACCAGAAGATGAAAGTAACTTTGGCTGACTTGTTTTAATGTTCCTGAGCTTTGATTTCTTCATATGTAAAATGCAGATCAGCAAAGATAAAAATGAGGTACTGTAATATGGTGTAACAGGGTTATTAGCACATTAAGGGAGCAGTAAAGGATGATTATTATTTTATTATGAATAAAACTAAATTTCCAATAGAGCAATACCTACAACAATATATTTGCCACATAGGTTTAAAAATTATTCACTGTCATTCCCTCATCTAGCCAGAGGGAACTAAAGCTAGCCTGTTAGGCTGCCTGAGAGCACTGAATATCTGAAGTGGAAATCAACTATATTCTGTCCAGTTTAACTTTGTCATCTAACAGATGCAAAAACAGAGGCCCAGGGAGTTTTGAAACTTGCCACAGGTAGACAAATACTTTAGGGTTGAGCCAAGTCTTGGAGCAGGGTTCTTCTCACCAATATGAATCTCTTTCACGTATGTGGCCCACCTCAGTTCACAGAGCACTTCCTCAGCTCCATGACCTTGTTTATTCTATCATTCAGCTTATAGATATGACTTTTCTCCTTTTTGTCTTTGGAAGACACTCTTGGGAGATTCTTTTGCACTCTTAAACTCCACTGTTTTGACAGCTGTTACTAAATGAAACTTAAATTAAAAAAAAAATATATATATATACACATACACACATATATATACAGATCTTCCTTGTCTTACCATGGGTTACATCCCAATGAACCCATTATAACCTGAAAACATCATGTTGAAAATGAATTTAATACACATAAGCTACTGCACATCATAGCTTAGCTGAGGTTACCTTAAGTGTGCTCAGAACACCCAAATTAGCCTACTGTTGGGCAAAATCATCTAACACAAAGCCTATTTCATAATAAAGTGTTGAGTATCTCAGGTAATCTATTAAATATTGAACTGAACATGGAAAACAGAATGTTGTGTGGGTACAGAATGGTTGTAAGTATGTCAGTTTTTTACCCTTGTGATCACGTGGCTGACTGGGAGTTTCGGCTCGTTGGTGCTGCCCCATACCACATATCACTAGCCCAGGAAAGAGCAAAATTCCAAAATCAAAGCACAGTTTCTAATAAATGTGTATTTCTTTCACATCATCATAAAGTCAAAATATTTTAAGTCGAACCATTGTAAGTTGGGGACTATCTGTATGTGTATGTATATAAACATGCATATATGGAAGAAGCCTCACCATGTGTCCTGTATCACCCACTGCTGGCCACACCTTGGCAGTCACAAAAAGCAAATGGGGGATGGATTTCAGTTTGAAAATTTCGAGTTGCCTTTGATATCAATAAAGGGTTCAGAAGTGCTTATGTTTTCAAAAGGGCATGATACTATTCATGTTATCTTTTAATGAATCTCATTTTGAAAAAGATGATGAGGTTGGTCAACCAGCCTTCACGTAATTTTTGCAGTAAGGCCTTTGATGAATGAAGAGTGCTTAAACATGTAATGTTTGCTTGCAAGGTCTTCAAGAGACAATCAAAATCACTTTGCAAATATGTTAAGCATCTCCTCTGCCAGTCTTTCATAGGTGCTCTCTTCTAGAATGCCTTGGTCACCCCAAGTTTCCGTTTCCTCAAATATACCAAATGGACACACTTTTTGACATTCAGGATATAGCTGAGGCAGTGGAAGTTAAACAGGCTTGGTCCAGCATGCAAGCTGTAATGACAGCAGAGCCAGGTGTTCTCCAGTGGCTTGGGAGCCCCCGTCCAGACTTGGGCCAGGCTTGGGAGCACCTCCCAGAAGGCCAATGGTTGTGCATGCCTGAGTGTCTTCTACATTCATTTCTGATACTAATCCTTCATTGATTATATTTGCTGAACACATCTATTATAGTATGAAGTTTCTTTTTACACATTATTTATGGTATTTTTTCATAAATAGAATATTTTAACTTTAATATGGTTAAATTGATTACATTTTCTTTTAGAATTATTGCTTTTTAGTGTCCTGCTTAAAATATTATTCTCTACCTCAAACTCAGAAAGATACTCAACTATATATTCTAACAATGTTTAAAATTCTTTCTTTTTTACTTTCAATTTCATATTCCATCTGGATTTGATTTTGTGCATCATGTGAGTTTGGGATCTAATTTCCCCTTTCCAAGTAGAAAACCATTTTTTCAACCTTTGTTAATCGGATACTTCCTCCATTCCCCACTGATCAGTCATGCCAACCCTGTCAAATGTCAACTTACTGTATCTTCATAAGTCCTGATATGTATTAGGGTAAATTTCTCCTTTTTGTCCCATCCTCTTGTTCTTTTTTTTTAATATCTTTATTGGAGTATAATTGCTTTACAATGCTGTTTTAGTTTCTGCTGTACAACAAAGTGAATCAGCGGTATGTATACATATATCCCCATCTTCCACCCTCTTGAGCCTCCCTCCCACCCTCCCTATCCTACCCCTCTAGGTCATCACAAAGCATCGAGCTGATCTCCCTGTGCTACACCCTCTTGTTCTTGTTCTTGTCCTCCCTCCGCCTCTTCCTCCTCCTCTTACTTCATCAGGAGTGTTTTTTCTAGTACTGGCTCTTTAACTTTTCCATGTAAGTGTTAAAATTGTCTTCCCAAGTTCAAGGGGAAAAAAGAGCTCATAAGTTTTTTACTGGAATTACTTTGACTCTATAGATCAAATTAGAAAAAACTGTTATCTTTACAAGTCTCCCCATCCATGAACATATCTCTCCATTTATTTAGCACTTTTAGTCTCTTTCTGGGAAATTTTATAATTTTATGCATATAGGTCTTACACATAGTTGTTAACTTTAATCCTAGGTATTTTGTGACTTTGTTGCCATTACAAATGATGTTTTTAAAAGTTACATTTTTGAATTGTTGCTGATATACAGAAATGTAATATCTACTCAGACTGCTAAAATATAGTACTTTTATGTATATTATTACTGATATTTAATGTAGACAATTACATCATCTGTAAATGATGAGAATTTTATATTCTTCTTCTGAATTCTAACACTTTGATATTTTAAACTGTCTTACTGCACTTGATAAGACCGTAAGAAAAATAATATGTAGGTATGGCAATAGTGGGATCCTCATTTTGTTAGTAATATTTTAAATCATTATTAAGCTTTTATTTTGAACAAATTCAAACATAAAATTTGAAAAATGTAATAAAATCCTCTGTGTAAGTATAATTTTCAATCTTAAATATTTTTCTGCCAAACCATTTTAGAATAAGTTGCAGACACTATGACTTCTCACTCTTAAATATTTTGGCTTGATACTCCTAAGAACCAGGATATTCTCTTAAATAACCAAAATAAATTAATCAAATTGAGGCAATTCAATAGTACTGATATAATACTATTACCTAATACATACTCAAAATTTCCCTATTGTTAATGTACTGTCCTTTATAAAAATTTTTCTTGATTTAAGATCTAGTACAAGGTCACACATATGTGGTTTTCATCTCTTTAGTCTTCTAAAATCTAGGATACTACCTCTACCTTTCTTTGTCTTTTACAATATTGACATTTTTAAGGTTTATAGGATAAAGTTTCTATTTTGTTTTACAATGTCCTCCAATTTGTGTTATCTGATAGTTTCCTTATGTTTTTATTTAGTTTATGCAGTTTTGAAAGAAATTCTACATAAGCAGTATTGTGGCTTTCACAGTGCATCTTATTAGCAGGCATGTGATGTCAATCATTGGTGGTTATGTTAACTTGTATTTCTTGTAAGGTGTTATCAGCCAGATTTTTCCATTACAAAAATATCTTTCCCCTTAATAGTTTATAAGTGAACTTTGGGAGATATTTTGAGACTTTTAAGTATACTGTTGCCCCAAAGACTTTCACCTAATTATTTAACAGCCACTGATGATCCTTGCCTGAATCAGTTACTACAATGATTGTTGCAAAATGGTGATTTTTAAGAACTCTATTGTTTGTTTTACATAGTAATGTAAAGTAGAGCTTTTCCTTTTATCACTGTACTTTATGTATTTATTTATTTGC
The DNA here is from genome assembly GCF_025265405.1 of Mesoplodon densirostris. Taxonomy (NCBI): domain Eukaryota; kingdom Metazoa; phylum Chordata; class Mammalia; order Artiodactyla; family Ziphiidae; genus Mesoplodon; species Mesoplodon densirostris. The sequence goes on along the minus strand of NC_082663.1, from coordinate 110,702,537 downwards.
TTACATTTTAGTATCAGTATATACATACAGTTTTAGTCAACTCTTCATCTTCTTATTGTTGAGTTTTAAGAGGGCTTTTTGTTTTTTCATATTTTGGATAACAGTCTTTTACCAGATACGTCTTTTGAAAATATTTTCTCCCAGTCTGTGGCTTGTCTTATCATTCCCTTGACATTGCCTATTAGAGAGCAGAAGTTTTTAACTTTAATGAAGTCCAGTTTATCAATTACTTCTTTCATAGACTGCACTTCAGGTTCTGTATATAAAAAGTCAATGCCATATCCAAGATCATCAAAATTTTCTCCTATGTTATCTTCTAGGAGTTTTATAGTTTTATATTTTACATTTAGGTCTGTAAACCATTTTGAGTTAAATTTGGTGAAGGGTATAAGGTCTGCATCTAGATTTTTTTTTGCATGTGGATGTCCAGTTGTTCCATCACTATTTGTTGAAAATACTATCTTTGCTCCACTGTATTGTCTTTGCTCCTTTGTCAAAATTCAGTTGACTATTTTTATGTGGGTCTATTTCTGGGTTCTCTATTCTGTTCCATTGATCTTTTTGTCTTTTTTTTTTAATCAATACCACATTGTCTTGACTATTGTAGCTTTACAGTATGTCTTAAAGTTGGGTAGCGTCAGTCCTCCAACACTGTTCTTCTTCAATATTGTGTTGGTTATTCCTGGTCTTTTCCTCTCCATATAAACTTCAGAATCAGTTTGTCAATATCGACAAAATAACTTGCTGGTGTTTTACAGAGATTACATTGAATCGATATGTCAAGTAGGGAGAAACTGACATCTTGACAATGAGTCTTCCTATCCATGAACATGGAATATCTCTTCACTTATTTAGTTCTTCTTTCATGTTATTCATCAGTTTTACAGTTTTCCTCTTTTGTATATTTTGTTAGATTTACACCTAAATACTTCATTTTGGGGGGATGTTAATGTAAATAGTACTGTGTTTTTAATTTCAGATTCCACTTGTTTGTTGCTGGTATATAAGAAAGCAAATGACTTTTGTATATTAACTGTGTATCTACAACATTGCTATAAGTGCTTATTAGATCCAGGAGTTTTCCTATTAATTCTTTTGCACACACATATATGTAAGACACATATATACATAATGAACCAACAAAATTTACCAAGTTTAGTTTAAGATGTGGTTATAGTATGCTTTTGATATATATGGTCATTTGTTTCTATTTGTATATTTTTTTTCTATTTTTTCCTCATATCTGTTGATATATTTTAAAAAAACACAAAGCATTAACACAGCTCCAAAGATATTTAAGAAGATATACTCAAAAAGATATATATTGCTTTCCCTCACTCCCTGTTTCCCTTCACTCTCTGTAATTGAATGATTTTTATTAATTTCTAATTTATCTTTCCTATATAGCTACTTATTAAAATAAATTGAACACTACCTAGCATGATATACATAAACAAATTCCAAATAGATCAGACTTAATGTAAAAAGCAAAATCATACAAGTATGAATAATAAATATAGCTGAATTATTATAACCTGGATATAGGAAATCTCCCTATGATTCTAAATCCAGATTCAGTAAAGCAAACGTTAAATCTAATACCATAGAAATTAAAAATTTTGCATGGCAAGAAAAAATATGACAAAAATATCGAAACACAAATGACAAATTTGGAAAAACATTTATTTATATAAATATTATCTCTACTGTATGAAGAACTGCTAAAAATCAAGAGAAAAGGATAAAAATCCAATAGAATAAAGGACCAAAAAAAAGAGTCCTAACCAAAAATCCATTTTAAAAAATAAGTAAGAATATGCAGACAATCCACAAAAAATAAAAAGTCTCTAAACTTATGAAGTGATTTTTCAATTAAAGTCATTACAATAGTTTACAATTCTAACAATAGAAATGAAATTTAAAACACCAAGATACCATTTTTCACCTGTCTGATGGAAAAAAATTTAGAGTCTGACAGCAAATCCTGTTGGCAAATCTGTGGGGAAAAAAATACTTTCACACATTTCTGGTGGGAATGTAAAATGTTTCAGCTGCTATGGAGAGGAAATCAGCAAAATCTTTAAAAAATCTAAATGTACCTTTATTTTTTTCTCTTAGTTTTAGGGATTTATCTTTAAGTTACACTTTTAAGTTACACCTCCAAAAATATGAAAATACATATGCAAAAGACCTGCATTGTAGTATTACTTGAAATTGCAAGATATTAGATAGAAACAACCTGAATGCCCACATATAGGAATGAATTATGGTACATTTATAAAATAAGGTACTATAAAGCTTTAAAAAAGAATGAGAAAGCTCTGTCAACTAATATTGGGTGATTTTCAAGACATATTGTTCACTGAGAAAAACAAAAGAAGCCAGAAATGTACAAAATTATTTAATTTATTTCTCCCTTTAAAAGGAATGTTTCTAACATTGCCCCATTTAGGATAATGTTTATTGTAATAGTTTCTAAATAATCTAATTTCTATGCCTAATTTGTTAAACATTTCTATCATAAATGGGGGTTGAATTTTACCAGTTATTTTTCTATGTTTGTTAGAATTATTTTTCTGGTATTGTTCTCATTCTCATACATGGTTGCATTTGAATTGCTATCATTTTGCTTTCAATTTTTGATTCCATTCTCTTTAATAAAACTTGTTAAAGTTCTCCCTTCTCATATTTTGATATGGAGGCACTTTTATCTCCATTTCTTTCTAGTAATTCTTTCCCCAATCTCTAGTTTCCTTACATGCATGCACTGATTAATACTCAGCTCAATACTCTAGGGGAAACTTTTCAGATATCAAGAGTTCTCTCTTTCCATTCACTCAAAGGGGGTCTGTTTTCTTTGTCTCTCTTTTCTGAACAACTTTTAGATTGGTTGAATCATGTTCTTTATCATTCCTTCTTTGTGCCTCTGTTTGGAAATGTGTTCTGCTCCTATACTTTCAGTGAATATCCTAGAAATTGAAACATGCATATATTTACTTGCCAATTTCTAAATCGATCAAATGTCAAAATATGCAAATTAATAATTGATTGTATCAGAATCTCAGGGAGTGGGACAAAGAAACACGTATTTTGGCAAGTTCCCTGGATGATTTTTATACATGATAAAATTGAGAACCAGATTAGGAACAAATTATACTAGAAAAATAGCTTAAATTAGGCTAAGACAATTAAGCTTAAATTCTATTTATTTATCTGTTTCTTGATAGTAAAAATGGAAGCAGACATTACTGAATTTCTCATTATTTAGCAGAATAAAATACACCAAATGATAGAGGCATGTCTCATGTTAGCAATGAATTTGAAGCATAATTTTTCTCTGATTTTCTCTCAGATAATTCCTCTCAGATTTTAAATACATAATTATACACATAATTTAAATACACATAATTTCTCTCAGATTTTACATACACTTTCATATAAATTTTTAATAAGGACATTGATCAATATAATGTACTGTGTCATCAGGAGCTATTCTACACAAGATTAAGAAATATTTCTCATATCATCTATTGTTTAAAGCCAAACCCATTATTTTTAAATCACATTTCTGTAAAGAGTTATTTTTGGCACAGATAAATGGTTTTTGCATGTGCCTTTCTGAACTTGTGCAAGAGAAGAAGATGGAAGAACTCATGCTCATCATGCTATTAATATAAGGAACAATTTTAGGATTTACTTTGCCCTAAACACTACAATGCTTTGAGCCTCCAAAAACAGCTAAGATATGGCTTGTATCCTCAAGGAATTACAATCTAGAGAGGGAGGCAGAGCAGCACAAAAAATAGTATACTATGCTGTGATAAATGTTTAATTAAACATATTTCATAGGCATCTCAGGAGAACAAATGACCGACTTTACATGCTTCAGTGGGGAAGATTTAAATATAGAGTATGATACTCCTTGCCTCTTGAAGGATGTTTGCATAGAGTAGAGAAATGTTTTTGGCTATTCACCTCCCATTTCCCCATTTTCTAGTAAGAAAAACCTTTTATTCCTATGACAACTGCTTCCCTTTCATCTTGTTAGACTGACAATCACTGAGTCTGTCTCCATCAAAAATGATATCATGAGGGGCTTCCCTGGTGGCGCAGTGGTTGAGAGTCTGCCTGCCGATGCAGGGGATGCGGGTTTGTGCCCCGGTCCGGGAAGATCCCACGTGCCGTGGAGCGGCTGGGCCTGTGAGCCATGGCTGCTGAGCCTGCGCGTCCAGAGCCTGTGCCCCGCAACGGGAGAAGTCACAACAGTGAGAGGCCCATGTACCGCAAAAAAAAAAAAAAAAAAAAAAAAAAAATGATATCATGAAACCACAGCTTTAATGAGAGTACCCTATTCCCACAGGTTCAGTCCAGAAGTGGGCATGACCCAGGTAAGGACGATGAAAGTTTTTTTCAGGAAGTATTTTGGATGCATGGAAGGGTAAAGGTGGTTAGCTCTCTTTCTGAGAGCTTGAGTCCTAAAAAGACCTTGTTTCCATGGAGCTGTCCACTGCTATCTTTGTTGCCATTTGGAGAGAGCCTGCTTGAGTACAACAGAGAAATTTTCTGGACCCAAATTCCTAGGGTCAAATCTTACAAAGATGAGAAGAAAGACTATGCTAGAAAAAAAAAGGAACGTTACGTATGAAACTACATACATAAAAGAATTTGAGAATTTTCTTTTAGCTGAGAATAGTTTTCAGAGATCAAATTGGAAATTTTGAAAGGAAAGTTTTGCTATGGCATAACTGTAAACTTTATCTCGCTTAAAGGGAAACAATCTGGATGAACTAATGGTGATCATATCTTTTAGATTATCTCTGCTAAGACAAGTTGTCTCAAGGAGATTTTATATGAACTACGTAAAGACAATTTAATGATGAGATCTTTACCAACTGGTGAACTATAAACATTCTACACTATTAACTGCTTAATATATTTTAAGTAAAAGGTGTGTAGAAAGTAAAGACAAATTTCTAAAATATTAAAATGGAAAAGGCTAACTTTTCTTACTGAGCTGAAAGGGCACTTCATATGGATAGGCTGCAGAAACACTTACAGACAAGGTCAAGACTTTTCTCAAAGTTCCTATATCCCCAACATGGGTTAAATTGAATGTCCAGAATCCTATACTACAAACTATAAAGTGTTCATAGCAGAAAAAATTCAAGAACAGATATTACTCTTTCTACCACAAAAGAGGTTTTCTATGTCTCTGATAAATGGTTCAGTTTTTGAACAGGACTCTATCTTGACAGTCCAAGCAAGATGACAGGGCCAGAAAAGTCATCCTCAGATAACTTGGAGAAAATTATGGAAGGGAGTTGTTTAGTATTACCCATCTGGAAGTTAAAGGACTAAAGCCACAAGCAATGGCTTGAGCTGGGCATAAATGATATATGAGAGCTTCTAATGACTATTAGATATGTATGGCATGAACCATTTTAACATAGGATACAAAGCTTACCCTCTGTTCACTAATGCAAAACAGCATGAGAAAGTTTACCTAAAAAGTTGTATCAGATATTTACATGGAAACTAAAAGAAATATTATTTAAGATGTATTTATGTCAGGTTATGATATCAATATAAAGATAGGTTTCCTATAACAGAGTGAATATATTTGATTGTTAATTGGTAAAAAAAATTCCTTGTTTTTCAAATTCAGGTATGATTCTTACTGTTACTTAAACTCTCTTTTCTCATCTCTAAAATGGATATATTTAAACTTACCTCAGAGTTTTATTTAAAGCTTACAAAGAGAGGAGACCTTCAAAATGGCGGAGGAGTAAAACGTGGAGATCAACTTCCTCCCCACAAATACATCAAATATATATCTACAGAACACCTACTGAACCCTGGCAGAAGACCACAGACTTCCAAAAAGGCAAGAAAATCCTCACGTACCTGGGTAGGGCAAAAGAAAAAAAAAAAAGAGAGAGACAAAAGAATAAGAATGGGACCTGCCTCTCTGGGAAGGAGCTGTGAAGGAGGAAAAGTTTCCACATACTAAGGAAGCCCCCTCACTGGCAGGGACGGGGGGTGAGCTTTGGAGCCACAGAGGAGAGCCAGCAACAGGGGTGCAGAGGCCAAAGCAGAGGGATCCCTGCACAGAAGATCGGTGCCGACCAGCACTCACCAGACTTAAGACACTTGTCTGCTCACTTGCTGGGGCAGGTAGGGGCTGAGAGCTGAGGCTCGAGCTTCGGAGGTCAGACCCCAGGGAGGGGACTGGGGTTGGCTGCATGAAGACAGCCTGAAGGGGGCTAGTGTGCCACAGCTAGCCAGAGGGAGTAAAGGAGAAAGTCTGGACCTGCCAGAGAGGCAAGAGACTATTGTCTCAGGGTGCGTGAGGATGGGGGCTTCCTGCTCAGTGTACCCACAGATGACAGAGCACAACCTAAGTGAGCTCCAGAGACGGGCACAAGCCATGTCTATCATCTCAGACCCCAGAGGTGAGCACAGACTGCTACCACTGCCACCGTTGCCACCAAGTATCCTGTGCGCAAGTGCAGGTCCCTACTCACACCTTTCTGGGAGCCTGTGCAGCACTCCACTGCCAGGGACCCATGATCCAGGGCCAAATTCACGGAGAGAACAAACACCGTGCCTCAGTCTGTTGCAACATCATGCCAGCCTCTCCCACCACAGGCATGCCCCACATTCTAATTGTGACTGCTGTATCCCTCCCTCTCCCTGGCCTGAGTGAGCAAGAGAGCCCTAACCAGTCGATGCTTTAACACCCTCCTGTCTGGGCAGGGAACAGACACCTGAGGGCAGCCTACATGCAGAAGCGGGGCCAAAACCAAAGCTGAACCCCAGCAGCTGTGCGAACAAAGAAGAGAAGGGGAAATCTCTCTGCACAGCCTTAGGAGCAGCAGACTAAATCCCCACAATCAGCTTGATAAACCCAACATCTGTGGAATACCTGAATAGAAAATGAGTGTTCCCAAAATTGAGGCAGTGGACTCTGGGGGCAACTGTGGACTTGGGGTTTGCTTTCTGCATTTGATTTGTTTTTCATTTTATGTTTATTGTAGTTCAGTTTTCAGTGATTGTTTTTATTTGTGGGTTTGTTTATTGGTTTGGTTGCTCTTTTCCTTTTTTTTTTTCTTTTTCTGAGTGTTTGTGTGTATGTTCCTTTGTGTGATTTTGTCTCTTTAGTTTTGCTTTTACCATTTGTTTTGGGGTTCTGTCTTTTCATTTTTTTCTCTTCTTCCTTATTTTCTTCTGAGCCGTGCAGCTGGCAGGGTCTTGGTGCTCCTCCTGGATGGCGGGCCAGAGCCTCCAAGGTGAGAGAGCAGAGTGCAGGATGTTGGATCACCAGAGACCTCCTGGCTCGATGTAATATTAATTGGCAGGAGCTCTCCCAGAAATCTCCATCTCAACACTAATACCCAGCTGCACCCAATGGCCAGCAATCTCCATTGCTGGATGCCCCATGCCAAACAACTAACAAGACAGGAACACAACCCCATCCATTAGCAGAGAGACTGCCTAAAGTCATATTAAGTTCACAGACACCCTAAAACACACCACTGGAGGCAACCCTGCCCATCAGAGGGACAATATCCAGCTGCACCCACCAGAACACAGGCACCAGTCCCCTCCATCAGGAAGCCTACACAAGCCACGGAACCAACCACACTCACTGGGTGCAAACACCAGAAATAAGAGGAATTAGTAACCTTCAGCCTGTGAAAAGGAGACCCCAAACACAATAAGTTGAACAAAATGAAAAGACAGAGAAATATGCAGAAAATGAAGGAGCAAGGTAAAAACCCAGCAAACCAAACAAAGGAAGAGGAAATAGGCCACCTACCTGAAAAAGAATTCAGAGTAATGATAGTAAAGATGATACAAAATCTCAGAAATAGAATGGAGAAAATACAAAGAACGTTTAACAAGGATGTAGAAGAACTAAAGAGCAAACAATAATGAACACAATAAAGGAAATTAAAAATACTCTAGAAGGAATCAATTACAGAATAACTCAGGCAGAAGAACCGATAAGTGACCTGGAAGATAAAATAGTGGAAATAACTGCTGCAGAGCAGAATAAAGAAAAAACAATGAAAAGAATTGAGGACAATCTCAGAGACCTCGTGGACAACATTAAACACACCAACATTCAAATTATAGGGGTAGCAGAAGTAGAAGAGAGAAACAAACGGTCTGAGAAAATACTTGAAGGGATTATAGTTGAAAACTTCCCAAATATGGGAAAGGAAATAGGCAATCAGGTCCAGGAAGCACAGAGAGTCCCACACAGGATAAACCCAAGGAGACACATGGCAAGACACATATTAATCAAACTATCAAAAATTAAATACAAAGAAAAAACTATTAAAAGCATCAAAGGAAAAACAACAAATACCATACAAGGGAAAGCCCCTAAGCTTAACAGCTAATCTTTCAGCAGAAACTCTGCAAGCCAGAAGGGACTGGCAGGATACATTTAAAGTGATGAAAGGGAAAAACCTACAACCAAGATGACTCTACCCAGGAAGCATCTCATTCAGATTTGATGGAGAAATTAAAACCTTTACAGCAAGCAAAAGCTAAGAGAATTCAGCACCACCAAACCAGCTTTACAACAAACACTAAAGGAACATCTCTAGATGGGAAACACAAGGAAGGAAAAGACCTACAATAACAAACCCAAAACAATTAAGAAAATGGTCATAGGAACATACATATCGATATTAACCTTGAGCGTAAATGGATAAAATGCTCCAATCAAAAGACACAGACTGGATGAATGGATACAAGAAAAAGACCCATATGTATGCTCTCTAGAAGAGACCCACTTCAGACCTAGGGAAACATACAAACTAAAAGTGAGGAGATGGAAAAAGATATTCATGCAAATGGAAATAAAAGAAAGCTGGAGTAGCAATACTCATATCAGACAAAATAGACTTTAAAATAAAGATGATTACAAGAGACAAAGAAGGACACTACATAATGATCAAGGGATCAATCTAAGAAGAAGATATAACAATTGTAAATATTCATGCACCCAACATAGGAGCACCTCAGTACCTAAGGTAAATGCTAACAGCCATAAAAGAGGAAATTGTCAGTAACATGATAATAGTAGGGGGCTTTACCACCCCACTTTCAACAATGGACAGATCATCCGAAATGAAAATAAATATGGAAACACAGGCTTTAAATGACACATTAAACAAGATGGACTTAATTGATACTTATAGGACATTCAATCCAAAAACAACAGAATAGACTTTCTTCTCAAGTGCTCATGGAACATTCTCTGGGATAGATCATATCTTGGGTCACAAATCAAGCCTCAGTAAATTTAAGAAAACTGAAATTCTATCAAGTATCTTTTCCGACCACAACACTAAGAGACTAGGTATCAATTACAAGAAAAAATCTGTAAAAAATACAAACACATGGAGGCTAGACAATATGCTACTAAATAACCAAGTGATTACTGAAGAAATCAAAAGGAAATCCAAAAATACCTAGAACCAAATGACAATGAAAACACAACAACTCAAAACTTATGGGATGCAGCAAAATCTGTTCTAAGAATTAAGTTTATAGCAATACAATCCTACCTCAAGAAACAAGAAAAATCTCAAATAAACAACCTAACCTTACACATAAAGCAATTAGAGAAAGAAGGACAAAAAAAACCCCAAAGTTAGCAGAAGGAAAGAAATCATAAAGATCAGATCAGAAATAAAAGAAAAAGAAATGAAGGAAACAACAGCAAAGTTCAATAAAACTAAAAGCTAGTTTTTTGAGAGGATAAACAAAATTGATAAACCACTAGCCAGACTCATTAAGGAAAAAAGAAGATTGAAATCAACAGAATTAGAAATGTAGAAATACAAAGCATCATGAGAGATTACTATAAGCAACTATATGCCAATAAAATGGACAACCTGGAAGAAATGCACAAATTCTTAGAAAAGTACAACCTTCCAAGATTGAACAAGGAAGAAACAGAAAATATGAACAGATCAATCACAAGCACTGAAATTGAAAATGTGGTTAAAAACCTTCCACCAAAAAAAAGCCCAGGTCCATATGGCTTCACAGGGGAATTCTATCAAACATTTAGAGAAGAACTAACACCTATCCTTCTCAAACTCTTCCAAAATATAGCAGAGGAAGGAACACTCATAAACTCATTCTATGAGGCCACCATGACCCTGATACCATAACCAGAGAAAGGTGTCACAAAAAAAGAAAACTACAGGCCAATATCACTGATGAACATAGATGCAAAAATCCTCAACAAAATACTAGCAAACAGAATCCAATGGCACATTAAAAGGAACATATACCATGATCAAGTGGGGTTTAACCCAGGAATGCAAGGATTCTTCAACATATGCAAGTCAAGCAATGAGATACACGATATTAACAAATTGAAAGAGAAAAACAATATGATCATCTCAACAGATGCAGAAAAAGATTTCAACAACATTCAACACCCATTTATGAAAACAACTCAAGAGAAAGTGGGCATAAGGGAACCTACCTTAACATAACAAATGCCATATATGAAAAAATCACAGCCATCATCATTCTCAATGGTTAAAAACTGAAACCATTTCCTCTATGATCAGGAAAAAGACAAGGTTGCCCACTCTCAGCACTATTATTCTACATAGTTTTGGAAGTTTTAGCCACAGCAATCAGACATAAAAAAGAAATAGAAGGAATCTAAATAGGAAAAGAAGAATTAAAACTGACACTGTTACAGATGACATGACACTATACATTGAGAACCCTAAAGATGCTACCAGAAAAGTATCAGAGCTAACCAATGAATTTGGTAAAGTAGCAGGATACAAAATTAATACACAGAAATCTCTGGCATTCCTATACACTAACAATGAAAAATCTGAAACAGAAATTAAGGAAACACTCCCTTTTACCGCTGCAACAAAAAGAATAAAAATACCTAGGAATAAACCTAACTAAGGAGACAAAAGACCTGTATGCAGAAAACTATAAGACACTGATGGAAGAAATTAAAGATGATACAAACAGATGGAAAGATATACTATGTTCTTGGATTGGAAGAATGAACACTGTGAAAATGACCATACTATGCAAATCAATATATGGATTCAATGCAATCCTTATCAAATTACCAATGGCATTTCTCACAGAACTAGAACAAAAAATTTTACAATTTGTATGGAAACACAAAAGACCCCGAATAGCCAAAGCAATCTTGAAAAAGAAAAACGGAGCTGGAGGAATCAGGCTCCCTGACTTCAGACTATACTACAAAGCTACAGTAATCAAGACAGTGTGGTAATGGCACAAAAACAAAAATACAGATCAATGAATCAGGATAGAAAGCCCAGAGGTAAACCCATGCACATATGGTCACCTTTTCTTTGATAAAGGAGGCAAGAATATACAATGGAGAAAAAACAGCCACTTCATCGAGTGGTGCTGGCAAAACAGGACAGCTATATGTAAAAGAATGAAAATAGAACACTCCCTAACACCATACACAAAAATAAACTCTAAATGGATTAAAGACCTAAATGTAAGGCCGTACACTATAAAACTCTTAGAGGAAAACACAGGAAAAACACTCTGTGACATCAATCACAGCAAGATCCTTTTTGACCCACCTCCTAGAGTAATGGAAATAAAACCAAAAATAAACAAATGGGACCTAATGAAACTTCAAAGCTTTTGCCCAGCAAAGGACACCATAAACAAGATGAAAAGACAACCCTCAGAATGGGAGAAAATATTTGCAAATGAAGCAACTGACAAAGGATTAACCTCCAAAATACACAAGCAGCTCATAAAGCTCAATAACAAAAAAACAAACAACCCAATCCAAAAGTGGGTGGAAGACCTAAATAGACATTTATCCAAAGAAGATATACAGATTGCCAACAAACATATGAAAGGATGCTCAACATCACGAATCGTTAGAGAAACGGAAATCAAAGCACAATGAGGTATCACCTCAAACCAGTCAGAATGGCCATCATCAAAAAATCTACAAACGATAAATGCTGGAGAGGGTGTGGAGAAAAGGGAACCCTCCTGTACTGTTGGTGGGAATGTAAATTGATACAGCCACTATGGAGAACTGTATGGAGGTTCCTTAAAAAAGTAAAACTAGAATTATCATATGACCCAGCAATCCCACTATTGGGCATATACCCTGAGAAAACCATAATTCAAAAAGAGATATGTACCACAATGTTCATTGCAGCACTCTTTACAATAGCCATGACATGGAAGCAACCTAAGTGTCCATCGACAGGTGAATGGATAAAGAAGATGTGGCACTTATATACAATGGAATATTACTCATCATTAAAAAGAAACAAAATTGAGCTTTTTGTAGTGAGGTAGATGGACATAGAATCTGTAATATAGAGTGTAGTAAGTCAGAAAGAGAGAAACAAATACCTTGTGCTAACACATATATATGGAATCTGAAAAAAAAATGGTTCTCATGAACCTAGGGGCAGGACAGGAATAAAGATGAAGACATAGAGAATGGACTTGAGGACATGGGGAGGGGTAGAGTAAGCTGAGACGAAGTGAGAGAATAGCACTGACATATATACACTACCAAATGTCAAGTAGAGAGCTGGTGGGAAGCTGCTGCATAGCACAGGAAGATCAACTCCAGGCTTTGTGATGACCTATAGGGGTGGGATAGGGAGGGTGGAGGGAAGCTCAAGAGGGAGGGGATATGGGGACATATATATGCATATGGCTGATTCACTTTGTTATACAGCAGAGACTAATACAACATTGTAAAACAATTATACTCCAATAATGATGTAAAGTTAATAAAGAAATAAGTAAATTAACTCTAGGAAAAAAAAAATATAGAAATTGATGTTGGGACTTCCCTGGTGGCACAGTGGTTAAGAATCCGCCTGCCAATGCAGGGGACATAGATCAATACCTGGTCTGGGAAGATCCCACATGCTGCGGAGCAACTAAGCCCTCAGGCCACAACTACTGAGCCTGCGCTCTTGAGCCCGTGAGCCACAACTATTGAAGCCCGCATGTCTAGAGCCTGTGCTCCACAGCAAGAGAAGTCACTGCAATGAGAAGCAGGCACACCACAATGAAGAGTAGCCCCCACTCGCTGCAACTAGAGAAAGTCTGCATGCAGTAGTGAAGACGCAATGCAACCAAAAATTAAAAATAAGTAAATTGATTTTTAAAAAGAAATTGATGTTATTGGTAAAATTAATGGTGTCCAGAAAATATGGATTTGCTAGACTATTTTAGAGATTATATCATTTAAAAGAAAAGGGTAGGGCTTCCCTGGTGGCACAGTGGTTGAGAGTCCGCCTGCCGATGCAGGGGACACAGGTTCGTGCCCCGGTCCAGGGAGATCCCACATGCCGCAGAGCGGCTGGGCCTGTGAGCCATGGCCGCTGAGCCTGCATGTCCGGAGCCTGTGCTCCGCAATGGGAGAGGCCACAACAGTGAGAGGCCCACGTACTGCAAAAAAAAAAAAAAAAAGGTATGTGAGTCTAATAAGGCCTCCACGCTTCATCTTTTAGAAAGACACTAGACACTTGATCCTAAAATGGCCATGTTCAACCACAATTTAAGTAAATTTCGTGTCTGATGATTAGCTATAAAGTTAACTGAATCCTCACAAAAGTTTGAAAAAACAAAATAAAGCTTACAAAGTGATGATAATATTAAGTCCTTTTGTAAACTATGGAGTGTTATAAATAAAATATTAGTAATATTTTATTAATCTATTACTATATAATTCTACATATTTTAATAGAGAATTGACAATGCTGGATAAAAATTGATGTCTTCCCTTGAAACTTAATTAACAGTTTCATGACATAGAATTTTTACTCCTACTCTGTTTATTAAAAATTAGTACTGGAGGGACTTCCATGTTGGCACAGTAGTTAAGAATCCTCCTGCCAATGCAGGGGACACAGGTTCGAGCTCTGGTCTGGTAAGATCCTACATGCAGTGGAGCAACTAAGCCCGTGCGCCACAACTACTGAGCCTGTGCTCTAGAGCCTGAAAGCCACAACTACTGAGCCCGCATGCCACAACTATTGAAGCCCACGCACCTAGAACCCATGCTCTGCAACAAATAGAAGCCACTGCAATGAGAAGCCTGTGCACCGCAAAGAAGAGTAGCCCCCACTTGCTGCAACTGGAGAAAGCCTGTGCGCAGCAATGAAGACCCAGCACAACCAAAAATAAATAAATAAATAAACTAATTAATTTAAAAAAAATTAGCACTGGAAGTTTGATTCGTTGTTGCTTTTGTTCTTCTTAACCTGTAATACCACCAGAACTTACCTGAGTTAAAATGATAAATATTTAAAATCAACAGAATAAAAATTCAAAATTTAGTCAGTGTGTAAAACATTTAGATGATCAAAGAAATAATATGTCTGAAATTATTCTTGCTATGGTACTCAGTGGTCACTACAGATCCTAATTTAGTAGAGACGGCTGGAGAGCAATCAAAGGCCAGAAAAATTAACAAGATTCACAAAGCCATTCTACATCTATTTTTCATGAGGAATTTTTAATAGACCACTACAAATCTCAATAGAGGATCTGGTCAGAACATTTATATAAATAACTAATGCTGATTGTGGAACTGAATTTTCTTAATGCATAGTTCCTGTGAGATTGTTGAAGCAAAAATTCCCATTAACGAATGATATTATTCTGAATTCCATTTATTGTGTGTGTGTGTGTTTAAGTGTGAGATCCATCAATTTATTATTTATTATGTGTATGTGTATGTGTTGTTTTGGTCTGAGATCTATCCTTGGATGGAATTTTAGAAACCTTCTCATCAATCTTACCCAATTAACTATGTTTAAATGAAAAACTTCTGCCATCTGAACTGCCTAATTATTAAGTGGTACATATTCATCATTCTAAAGGCACTTAATATACTGATGCATGAGTGTTGTATTTTATGAGTAACAACATCTCAAGGTCAATATAAAGACCTTGGGATTTGGGATTTTGGCAGCACCAAGAGAAATGAAACACAAATATTCCTAAGCTGGCACAACTTTCACTAATTTATCCCCTTCAAAAAGCTAACTGGCAAATGAGAAAAAGAATGGAAATAGAATAGATGATAAAAACTCCCTGGTCCAGGGATTAGTCTCTGTTCACCCATGTGAACATGTGTTCACCATGTGTCCAGTGACATCTGTTTATGGATGACTTAACAAGGGATTTGAGTAGCAGCATGATCAATGTGTGGTAGTCAGGAACCGCCTCAATACACTGCTGGAACACATATTCTGGAAAGACATGCATAGCCTATCTTAAAAAATGAAAGTTAAAAACCCAGATTGTCACCTCCATGTTTTACTGTTTATAATTCATATTTGAGTTATATCATTCATTTCCTTAATGTTTTATATTTTCATATTATTCTTTGCATCAGAGTCCTGTGTATGTTTGCCTTCACAATGAACTATAATAAATATACTCACATTATTGATTGCTTTAACCTCTAGTATACTGCACATAATACATACATACGGAAGCTGGGGATTAGATTTAAAATGCACAAATACTCCTCTCCACCCTTCCGTGACCCTCTTGAAAACACTTTATAGAAATACAAAACCCAAGAAAATTAGTTTATAACAGCAAGATTAGGAGGAAATAATCATTGAAGTAATGTTAATATATTTGTGGAAGAAGAGTGAATTAAAGTTGGTTTACAGGCAAATCTGAGCAATGAAGCCAGAGCCCATGGCAGAGGTGACAGCAACTATTTCAATCAGAATCCTAGTTATGAGCATGGTTTCAAGATTGAGAAGAGGGACAAAATGTGGTCATTAATGGAAGCCTTTCTGAATGACAGTTATATAAGTCAGTTTCCACATCTTTCCTCCCATCATTCCCATACCCCTATTACTAGACCGCCTGGTAGATTCACTTTTATCTTCAGATGGAAAATCTGAGGATTCTTCTTTAATGGCTTCTAATATAGATATTGGTATGCTTCCAGAGAAAATCCCTCCTCACTCTGCAATTCTGAAAGTACTGAGTTCCAAATTGTGCTCCAGGCAAATGCACCCTTAAGGTGACCTTCCAAAGTAGAAGCCCACCAGGGACCTTACTCTATCCACACAACAGCAGGGGAGGACATTCATAACCATTTTCTAGAATAATAATGCTATACTTTATTAATAATATGAACAGACAATCAAGATTAATGGAGATGTGGAGAATAATCAATGATAGATAAAAAGACAGGAATAAAAAGAATAACTATAAAGGGAAAACAGATTAATAAGGAGATAGAGGATTCTAGGACATACTTTAGTCATAAAAAAGAACAGGATGTAATGAAAAGGGAATATCAGGGAATAAGAAGAAGTTACAGAAAATAAATAGTGATTGACAAAATAAATTAAACTCAATAAGAAGATGAATTCATAGAAAACACTCATAATACATAATGTAAGAATGTTAGAATGTCATTTTCACAAGGATAGGGATTTTTATCTGTTTTATTTATCTCCATGTTCCCAGTTCCTAAAACAAGGCCTTAAAACTGAAGGCATTCAATAAATATGTGTTGAAAACTAGTGGTTACCTGTGGCGAAAGGGAAAGTGGGAGGGGTAATATAGGGGTAGGTGATTAAAAGGTACAAACTATTAGGTATAAAATAAGTTACGGGCCTCCCTGGTGGCACAGTGGTTGAGAGTCCGCCTGCCGATGCAGGGGACACGGGTTCGTGGAGGATCCCATATGCCGCGGAGCGGCTGGGTCCGTGAGCCATGGCCGCTGGGCCTGCTAGACTATTTTAGAGATTATATCATTTAAAAGAAAAGGGTAGGGCTTCCCTGGTGGCACAGTGGTTGAGAGTCCGCCTGCCGATGCAGGGGACACAGGTTCGTGCCCCGGTCCAGGGAGATCCCACATGCCGCAGAGCGGCTGGGCCTGTGAGCCATGGCCGCTGAGCCTGCATGTCCGGAGCCTGTGCTCCGCAACGGGAGAGGCCACAACAGTGAGAGGCCCGCATACCGCAAAAAGAAAAAAAAAAAAAATAAGTTACAAGGATATATTGTACAGCACAGGGAATACAGCAAATATTTTATAATAACTATAAATGGACTATAACCCTTTAAAAATTGTGAATCACTACATTGTACACCTGTAATTCATATAATAGCATACAACTATACTTAATAATAAACAAATAAATATGTGTTGAGTGAATGAACAAATCATGCAAAGACACAACTATGCAAGAAAACATAAAATAAACTGAGACTTAATCTTGGAATCCAAACCACCACACATTCATAAAGGACAGAAAAGAAAGTCAGAGGTGAGCAAAGTGTTAAATAATTATAGAGTCACAATTTCCAAAAAGTGAAGAAAAACACAAATCTGCAGATTAAAAGAGTAACATTAATGAAAAAAAAGATTCACAGGGGAGTGGCAAAGATGGCAGAAAAGGAAGAGCCTGAGCTCATCACCTCCCATGAGAACACCAAAATTACAAGTATTTATAGAGCAACTATCAATGAGAATGACCTGAACACTAGCCTAAAGAACATCTACAACTGAAGATATAGAGAAGGAATCACAAGGAGATGGGCAACAGGGGTAGGGATGCAATATAGTAAAGACCCATAACCCTGGGGTGGGTGACCCACAAACTGGAGGTTCTGCAGACTGCAGAGGTTCTCCTCAAGGAGTGAGGGATCCAAGGCTCATATCGGGCTCCCCAGCCTGGGGGTCCTACACTGGGAAGACAAGCCCCCAGGTTTGGCCTTCAAGGCCAGTGGGGCTTACTTTTGAGAGAGCCAGAAAGCTATAGGAAACAGAGACTCCACAAAGAACACACAAAAGTCTCACGTGCTCCAGGATTCAGAGCATAAGCAGTAATTTGAAAGAATCCTGGGTCAGACCCACTTGATGATCTCAGAAAGCCTCTTGGAGATGCAGGAGGCAACTGAAACATACCATGGAATCATAGCTGCTGGCAGCCATTATTGGGAACTCATGCCACCGTGAGGACCCTGGTGACAAACACCACTCTGGAATCCTCCCTCTAGCTTATTAGTTCTGGGACCTTGCCCTGCTCACCAGCTGGTCAGCACCAGTCCTGGGACATACAGTCTAAGCAGCTAGGTTGGTGAGGACAAAGATCCACCCTCCAGCAAGCTGGCTACCATAGGACCACCTGAGCCTCTAGCCACCCCAGGACCCAGCCCCACCACCAGAGGGACCAGAACCTGGCCCCATCCACCAGTGGGCCCACATTAGCCCTGGTGCCCCACACCCAGGTGATGGACCCAGCCCCACTCACCAGGAGACAGGCACTAGTCCCAGGACCTGGCCTCACCCTCTAGTGGGAAGATACCAGGCCTGGAACACCACAGCCCAAGCCCCACATAACAGCAGGCCAACACCAGCCCTGGGGAATCACCACTGCCCTGAAGCCAGCTGTGTCAAAAACCAAACCACCCACCATTAGGCTGGCATCACTCTGGGACACCCTAAGCCCTAGCCCTGCTTAACAGCAGGGCTACACCAGCTCCAGGACACCTTGGACACCTCAGCCAGCTGCTCTCAGATCCAGCCCCACCCAGCAGTAGGCCAACACCAACCCTGGGACAACCATGGGCCATGGGACAACCTCCCACCAGCAGGCCAACACTAGCTCCATGACCCTGGCCCCAGAGCAAGCTAACTCAGTGCACACCAGTAGGTCAGCACTAGCCCCAGGATCCACCCCCCAGCACTCTGTAGCCAGCTGCCATGTGATTCAGCCCCACCCAACAGTGGGCCAGCACCAAGACCATGACTACCTTATTTATTTCTAATACATAGAAATAAAAATAGTGAATTACACAAAATGAAGTGACAGAGGAATATGTTCCAAATGAAAGAATTAGATAAAACCCCAGAGGAGAACTAAGTGAAGTGGAGATAAGCAATCTACCTGATAAAGCACATAAGGTAATGATAATAAAGATGCTCAAAGAACTAGGGAGAAGAATGGATGAACAGAGTGAGAAGTTAGAAGTTTTTTAACAGAGTCAAAAAATAAAAAGAGCCAAACAGAGCTGAATAATACAATAATTGAAACAAAAAAATACACTAGAAGGAATCAACAGCAGATTAGATGATACAGAGAAAGCAACAAACTTGGAGACAGAGTAGTGGAAATCACTCATGGAACAGAAAAAAGAAAAAAGAATTTTAAAAAATAAAGACAGTTTAAGAGACCTCTAGAACAACATCAAGCATACTAACATTCTCATTATTGGGGTTTCAGAAGGAGAAGACAGGGAAAGGGGTAGAGAACATATTTTGAGATGTAACAGCTGAAAACTTCACTAACCTGAAAAAGGAAACAGACATCCAGGCCCAGGAAGCACAGATTCCCAAAGTGGATCAACCCAAAGAGGCCCACACAAAGACACACTGTAATTAAAATGCAAAAATTAAAGATAAAGAGAGAACATAAAAAGCAGAAAGAGAAAAGCACAAGTTACATACAAAGGAGTTCCCTATAAGGCTATCAGCTGACTTTTTACCAGATACACTGCAGGCCAGAGGGAGTGGGACTACCTATTTAAAGTGATGAAAGAGAAAAACCTACAACCAAGAATAGTCTACCTGGCAAGGCTTTCTGGAAAACTGGACAGCTATGTGCAAAAGAATGAAAGTGGACTGTTTTTTCACACAATATACAATAATAAAATCAAAATGGATTAACGACTTAAATGTAAGACCTGAAACCATATAACTTCTAAAAGGAAACATAGGCAATATGCTCTTTGACATTGGTCTCAGCAACTATTTTTTTGGATATCTCTCTCCTCAGCCAAGGGAAACAGAGACAGAAATAAACAAATGGGACTACATAAAACGAAAGTGCTTTTGCACAACAAAGGAAACTATCAACAAAACAAAAAGGCTGCCTACTGAATGGGAAAAGATATTTGCAAATGATGTATATGACAAGGAGTTAATATCCAAAATATATAAAGAACCAATACAACTCAACATGAAAAACCAAACAACCCAATTAAAAAATGGATAAAGGATCTGAATAGACAACTTTTCAAAAAAGACACACAGATAGCTAACAGGCACATGAAAAGATGCTATCACTAATCATCAGGGAAATGAAAATCAAAACCACAATGAGATATCACCTCACATATGTCAGAATGGCTATTATCACAAGGACAACAAATAACAAGTGTTTGTAAGGACTTGGAGCAAAGGGAATTGTTGTGCTCTTTTGGTGGGAATGTAAATTGGTGCAGCCACTATGGAAAACAGTATGGAGGTTCCTCAAGAAATTAAAAATAGAACTATTATACAATCCAGCAATTCAACTCCTGGGTATTTATCTGCAAAAAATAAAAATACTAATTCAAAAAGATATACACACCCCTACGTTCACTGCAGCATTATTTACCATAGCCAAGATATGGAAGCAACCTAAATGCCTATCAATAGATGAATGGATAAAGAAGATATGGTATATGTATACCATGTAGTATT
This sequence comes from Mesoplodon densirostris, assembly GCF_025265405.1. NCBI lineage: Eukaryota > Metazoa > Chordata > Mammalia > Artiodactyla > Ziphiidae > Mesoplodon > Mesoplodon densirostris. Next base: position 110,681,995 of record NC_082663.1, on the reverse strand, counting down.
ACTCAGCCATAAAAAGGAATGAAATCTCACTACTTGGGACAAGAGGGATGGACGTAGAGGGTATTATGGTAAGTGAAACAAGTCAGGCAGAGAAAGAGAAATACTGTATGATTTCATTTTTAGGTGGAATCTAAAAACAAAACAGATGAAAAAAATTACAAAACAGAAAGAGAGTTATAGAAACAGAGGATAAACATGTGGTTGCCAGAGAGGAAGGGGATTGGAGCAGGAGAGAAATAGGTGAGGGAGATTAAGAGGTACAAACTTTCAGTTACAAAATAAATGATTCACAGATATGAATTGTACATTATGGGGATACAGTCAATATTTATGTAATATCTTTATTGGTGACAGATGACAACTAGACTTATCAGGCTGACCACTTTGAAATGTATAGACATATCGAATCACTATGCTCTGTACCAGGAACTAAAAAAAATTTATAAAGAAGCAGAAGGGAAATAGTACTCACGATCCTATCAACTGCAGGTAAATCTAGTCAGCACTTAGGCATATTTGCTTTTTAATTTTTTTGTATACAATTATCTTAAATACATAGATCATGTTGTATTTGCTGATTTTATTTTTTAATATTATTATAAGTATTTTCCCTTTATTAAAAAAAACCAGTCCTTAAACATTATAACACTTTTAATGACTATATAATATTTAATGGCTTGGTATACATTTTTCAAATTTTTATTGAATTCATTTTAGAGTTTATTCACATAATTCTTGCTCCATCATTGAACTAACATTACAGAATACTTATTTTCTTCTTTGTTAATTATTCATATGCTCTGCCCTTTTATTTTTGTGGTAGGTGTTTTATTAAAATAATCTTCCTCTATCATTTTAATATTATGTTCCCTTTTTATAGCTACCATTAGTTTATCTTTCCTCCTTTTTTTTCTTAAGTTTTAAAAAACTTTATTTGCATTTTTAAAAAAGATGATCTTGGCTTTATTGAATGATTTTACTGTTTGAGTAGTGAAAAATGTTTTTTTCTAATTCTTTTGCTTCTATTCTAATCTATCTCTTTTCCCTGGTATTTTATTATAGCTTTTTAAAAAGAAACTCATGAATTCAATGCATTGGTTTTTATATTTTAACAATAGATATTATAAAGAGTTCAAAACTAGTAAAAATACAGACAATTTTATAATATGTACCAGGATTCATCACCTATGTTTAACAAAAAATGGATATTTTGTCATAGTTGCTACAGATACATTATTTTTAAAGAAATAAATAGCTAAATGTCATTAACATTCTTTAACTCTCCCACTTTCCTCAAAGTAAGGTACTACTAATGTCAGTGAGTATAATTTCCATGAATTTATTTTTCCCTTCATTTATTTTTAAAATTGAAGTATAGTTGATTTACAATATTATATTAGTCTCAGGTGTATAACATAGTGATTCAAAAATTTTATAGATCATACTCCATTTAAAATTTTTACAAAATAATGGCTATATTTCCTTGTGCTGTACAGTATACCCTTGTTGCTTATTTATTTGTTTGTTTGTTTATTTATTTATTTATGCAGTACGTGGGCCTCTCACTGTTGTGGGCTCTCCCATTGCAGAGCACAGGCTCCAGACGCACAGGCTCAGCAGCCACGGCTCATGGGCCCTGCCACTCCGCGGCATGTGGGATCTTCCCGGACCAGGGCATGAACCCGTGTCTCCTGCATCGGCAGGTGGACTCTCAACCACTGTGCCACCAGGGAAGCCCTGCTTATTTATTTTATACATAGTACTTTGTATCTCTTAATCCCATACCCCTATCATGCCCCTCCCCCCTCCCTGTTCCCCATGGTAAACACTAGTTTGTTTTCTATATCTGTGAGTCTATTTGTGCTTTGGTATATACATTTGATTGTTTTATTTTTTAGATTCCACATGTGTAAACAGAATATTTCTCTTTCTATGTCTGACTTATTTCACTAAGCATAATACCCTCTAGGTCCATCCACACTGTTGAAAATAGTAGAATTTCATTTTTTTATGGCTAATAGTCCATTGTGTGTGTGTGTGTGTGTGTGTGTGTGCGCCACATATTCTTCATCTTTTCATCTTTTGATGGATATTTAGGTTGCTTCCATATCTTAGCTATTGTAAATAATGCTGCTATGAACACTGGGATGCATGTATCTTTTTGAATCAGTGTTTTCATTTTCTTCAGATACGTATCCAGCAGTGGAATTGCTGGATCATATGGTAGATCTATTTTTAGTTTTTGAAGGAAACTCTCTTCTGTTTTCCATAGTGGCTGTGCCAATTTACATTCCTATCATATCCTCATCAATATCTTTTATTTTCAGTCTTTTTAATCATAACCATTTTGATAGGAGTAAATTGATATCTCATTCTGGTTTTGATTTGCATTTTGCTGATGGTTAGCAATGTTGAGCATTTCTTCATATGCCTTATGGCCATCTGTATATCTTCAATGAAAAGAGTCTATTCTGGTCTTTTGCCCATTTTTAAATTGGGTTTTTTGTTTTTTTGATATTGAGTTGTATGAGGTGTTTATTTTTGATATTAATCACTCATATCATGTGCAAATATTTTCTCTCATTCAGGACATTGTCTTTTTGTTTCGTCAATGGCTTCCTTTGCTGTGCAGAATACTTTTAAGTTTAATTAGCTTCCATTTATTTTTGCTTTTGTTTCCTTTGTCTTAGGAGACAGATACAAAAAATATTGCTACAATTTATGTCAGAGTGTTCTGCCTATGTTTTATTCTGGGTGTTTTATGGTTTCCTGCCTTACATTTAGGTCTTTAATCCATTTTGAGCTTATTTTTGTATATGGTGTGGAAAATGTTCTAATTTCATTCTTCTACATGTAGCTGTTCAGTTTTCCCAGAACCACTTGTTGAAGAAACTGTCTTTTCTCCATTGTATATTCTTGCCTCCTCTGCTGTAGTTTAATTGACCATAGGTGTATGGGTTTATTTCTGGGCTCTCTATCTTGTTCCACTGACCTATGTGTCTGTTTTTCTTCCAGTACCATGCTGTTTTGATTCTTGTAGCTTTGCAGTATAGTCTGAAGTCTGGGAGGGTTATACTTCCAGCTTTGTTCTTTCTTCTCAAGACTGTTTTGGCAATTCAGGGTCTTTTGTGGTTCCATATGACTATTAGGATCATTTGTTCTAGTTCTCTGAAAAATGTGATGAGTATTTTGATAGGGATTGCATTAAATATGTAGAGTACTTTGGGTAGTATGGACATTTTAACAATATTAATTTTCTCAATCCAAGAGCATGGGATATCTTTCCATTTCTTTGTATCATCTTCAGTTTTCTTCATCAATGTTTCATAGTTTTCAGAGTATAGCTCTTTCACCTCCTTGGTTAAGTATGTTCCCAGGTATTTTATTATTTTTGATGCTATTTTAAGCAAAATTGTTTTTTCACTTTCCCTTTCTGTTAGTTCATTACTAGTGTATAAAAATGCAACAGATTTCTGTATATTAATCTTGTATCATGCAAATTTACTGAATTTGTTTATTATTTGTAATAATTTTGGGGTGAAGACTTTAGGGTTTTCTAAACGAAATATCATGATATCTGCATAGAGTGACAGTTTTACCTCTTCTCTTCCAGTTTGGTTACCTTTTGTTTCTTTTTCCAAATGGCCTTCAACATGTTAAGATATAGTCCCTCTAGACCAACTTTGATGAGTACTTTTAACATGAATGGATGCTCAATTTTGTCAACAGCTTTTTCTGCATCTACTGAGATGATCCTGTGACTTTTATCCTTCCTTTTATTAATGCAGTGTATCACACTGATTGATTTATAAATATTGAACCATCCTTGCATCCCTGGAATAAATCCAATTTGATCATGGTGTATGATCTTTTTTATGTATTGTTGGATTCAATATGCTAGTATTTTGTTGAGGATATGTGCATCTATATTCACCAGAGGTACTGGCCTGTAATTTTTTTTTTTGCAGTATATTTATCCAGTTTTTGGTATCATGGTTATGGTTGCCTTGCAGAATGAATTTGGGGTGCTCCATCCTCTTCAATTTTTTGAAGTAGTTTGAGAAGGACAGGTATTAGCTCTTCTTTATAGGTTTGGTATAATTCTCCTGTGAAGCCAGCTGGTCCTGGACTTTTCTCTGCTAGGAGTTTTTAAATTATATATTCATTTTCACTTCTAGCAATTGGTCTGTTCAGATTGTCTATTTCTTCCTTATTCATTCTTGGTAGGTTGTATGTTTCTAGAAATTTGTCCATTTCTTCTAGTTTGTACAATTTGTTGGCATGTAACTGTTTATAGTATTCTCTTATGAATTATTGTGTCTCTGTGATATTGTTATTTCTCCTCTTCCAATTCTTATGTTGTTTCTCTCTCTTTTTTTCTCAATGAGCCTGGCTAAAGGTTTACCAATTTTGTTTATCTTTTCAAAAAACCAGCACTTGGTTTCATTGACCTTTTCTATTTTTTTAATCTCCATTTTATTTATTTCTTCTCTGTTCTTTATTATTTCCTTCATTTTGCTAACTTTGGGCTTGTTTGTTCTTCTATAATCCTTTTAGATAGTAGATAAGTTTGTTTAGTTTAGATTTTACTTGTTTTTGAGGAAGGCCTGTGTTGCTATAAAATTCCCTATTAGAACTCTTTTTGCTGCATCCCATAGATTTTGGAAAGTTGTGTTTCCCTTTATTGTTTGTCTCCAGGTATTTTCTCCAGGTTTCTGCATTGACCTATTGGTTTTTTAGTAGCATCTTGTTGTGACTCCATGTGTTTGTGCATTTTTCACTTTTCTTCCTGTAATTGATATGCATATAATATCATACCACTATGTTCAGAAAACAACACTTAATATAATCTATCTTCTTAAATTTTGAGACTTGTTTTGTGGCCTAGAATGTGATCTATCCTGGAGAAGATTCCATGTGCCCTTGAAAAGAATGTGTATTCCACTGATTTGGAGTAGAATGTCCTTTAGAATTCTATCAAGCCCAACTGGTCTAATTTGTCATTTAAGACTACTTTTTCTGTCTGGACAATTTGTTCATTGATGTAAGTGGGGTGTTAAATTCTCTTACTATTATTGTATTATTGTTAATTTCTCTCTTCATGTCTGTTAATATTTGCTTTATTCATTTAGGATCTACTGTGTTAGGTGCATATATGTTAACTAGCATTATAGCCTCTTCTTCAATTGATCCATTTATATAATGATCTTCCTTCTCTGTTACAGACTTAGTTTTAAAGTCTATTTTGTTTGATATGAATATTGATATCCCTGCTTTCTTGTCATTTCTGTGTATATGAAATATGTTTTTCCATCCTTTCACTTTACGTCTGCATGTCTTTAGCTCTGAAGAAAGTCTCTGTAAGCAGCACATACATGGGTCTTGTTCTTTTATCAAATCACACCCCCCTTGTCTTTTGATTGGGGAATTTAGCCTATTGACATTTAAAGTAATTATTAATGGGTATGCACTTATTGCCATTTTGTTATTTGTTTTTGTTTTTTTTGTTTTTTTTTTTTTTTGGCGGTAGGCGGGCCTCTCACTGTTGTGGCCTCTCCCATTGCGGAGCACAGGCTCCGGACGCGCAGGCCCAGCGGCCGTGGCTCACGGGCCCAGCCGCTCCGCGGCATGTGGGATTTTCCCGGACCGGGGCACGAACCTGTATCCCCTGCATCGGCAGGCGGACTCTCAACCACTGCGCCACCAGGGAAGCCCTGTTTTTGTTTTTTTAAATAGTTCTTCACTGTTCTTTTCTTCTTCTTTTTGTTTCTTTCCTTGTGGTCTGAGGATTTTCTTTAGTGGTATGCTTGTGTTCCTTTCTCTCTAGTTTTTGTGTATCTCCTGTAGGTTTTCGACTCGTGGTTACCATGGGGTTCATATCTGTTGCTACAACTATATCTACGTGCTTTAAACAAGGAGTCATTTAAGTTCAAACACATTCTGAAAGATCTACATTATTTTCCTTCTTTCCCCCACATTTCCTGTTTTTGATGTCATATTTTACAGCTTCATGTTTATCCCTTTACTGATTATTGTAGTTTTGGTTGATTTTACAATGTTTTGTCTTTTAATCTTCATACTAGCTTATTAAAGTGGTTGATCCTCAGCCTTTACTATATATTTACCTCTACTAGTGGAAATTTTCCTTTTCTATAGGTTCTTACTTCCTGTTATACCTTTTTCTTTTCCACTTAGAGAAGACCCTTTTACATTACTTTTAGGGTAGGTTTAGTATGGATAAACTCTTTTAGTTTTTGCTTGTCTGATAAGTTCTTTATCTCTCAATTCTAAATAATAATCTTGCTGGGTAGAGTATCCTAGGTTACAGGTTTTCCCCTTTCAGCACTTTGGATATATCATGCCACTCTCTTGTGGCCTGCACTGTTTCTGCAGAAAAATCAGCTGAGGGCCTTATGGGGGTTCCCTTGTATATGATTCTTTTTTTCCTCTTGCTGTCTTTAGAATTCTCTTTATATCTTTAAGTTCTGCCATTTTAATTACGCCTTGGTGTCAGTTGGTTTGAGTTTATCTTGTTTGAGCCCCTCTGATTCCTTTACCTGGATATCTGTTTCCTTCTTCATGTTTTGGAAATTTTCAGCCATAATTTCATCAAATGCATTTTTTACCCCGTTCTCTCTCTTCTCCTTCTGGGACCATGATAATGCCAATGTTGTTATGTTTCATGTTGCCCCAGAGATCCTTTAAACTGTTCTAATTTTTTAAAATTTGTTTTTCTTTTTGGTGTTCTGATTGGGTGATTTCCATTATTCTATCTTCAAAATCACGTATGTGTTCTTTATCACCTAGTCTGCTGTTATTTCCTTCTAGTGTGTTTTTCATTTGTTATTGTATTCTTCAGTTCTGACTCATCCTTTTTCATACTTACTACCTCTTTGTTGAAATTCTCACTATGTTCATTTCTTCTTTTCCTTAATTGACTTAGGATTCTTATTACTAATACTTTGAACTCTTTATCTGGCAAATTGTTCGTTTCTGTTTCATTAGTTGTTGTTTCAGGGTTTTTCCCTTGCTCCTTCAATTGAAACAAATTACTCTGTCTTCTCATTTTTTTTAACTTTGTCTCTATGAAATTAGGTGAAATAGTTACCTATTGCAGTGTTGAAGGAGTGTCCTTGTGTGGAAGCATCCCTATACAGTCTGCGTGTGCCCAGTGGGCATGGTGATAGAGCTGGATCTGACGTGAACACAAGTCATGTTTTTCCCCAAGGTGTGCTGGCAACTACTACCTTGGTAGGAGGTGGGGCTGGAGATGGAGGGCTAGGGCCAGAGCCAACTATGTGCTGGAGCTTCTTATCAGCTCAGTGGCTATCACTGCCTTATCAAGGGTGGGATCGGGTCCCAAGCACCCTAGCCACAGAGGGGAGCAATGGTCGAGCAAGAGGGGCTGGGAGGGCACTTGGTATAGGTCTGGGTGCAGGCTGTGACAGTCAGACACCTAGACTGCTTCTGATGTGCTGCCTGTGTAAGGGCCAGTAATGGCTGCCCCTGCCCTGCTCAGATGCTGCTCTGTGTCTGAGATGCCTCTTTCACTCACAGCTGAGCTCTCCCCTTAGTCTCTGCCACCCTTGCCCTGGTATGTAGCTGCACTGCAGAGCAGGTTGGGCTGGTATGGTTGTTCAGCATGGGCTGGGGCATGGGCTGGGGGCAGTCTGGCCACAGTCAGAAATCTGGACTGCTTCTGAAGAGATACATGTGTAAGCATCAGTGATGGCTGCCTCCACCCTGCCCAAATTCTGCTTTGGGTCTGAGCCACTTTTGTGCCTTACAGCCGAGTTCTTTCCTCAGTTGTGGTAGTCCTCACTCCAGTGTGGAGTTGTGTCGTGAAGTTAATGGGACTGGAGTGGTCGCTCAGCTCAAGCTAGGGTGTGCGCCAGGGCGATGGTGGGAAAGAGGCCTATGACCCAGGCAATTTCAACCCTCCCTCTCTGCCTTGGGAATAAGTACTTGTGTCCGCACTCCTCACAAGTGGACTCCAGGCTTCCCACAGTTCTCCTGTTAGTCCCACCAGCCCTCCAGCCGTCCAAGGGGACTCATCTTCCTGGTGTCAGATCCCAGGGCTGAGGCACCCAGTATGTGACTCAAACCACTCACTCCCCAGGGAGGACCCCCACCCATGTAATCCCCCTCATCTTCTGAGTCCCCTCCCAGCAGCAAAAGTCCTGACCTGATCGCTTCTCTTCCCTTTCTACTCAGTTCTGTGTGGATATCTTTCTTACAGCCTTGGTTGTATAGAAGTCTTTCTGCCAGTCGCCAGTTAGTTTTCAGTGGGAATTTTCCCACATGTAGATGTTTTTTTTTTTTTTTTTTTTTTTTTTTTTTTTCTTTTTGTGGTATGTGGGCCTCTCACTGTTGTGGCCTCTCCCGTTGCGGAGCACAGGCTCCGGATGCGCAGGCCCAGCGGCCATGGCTCACGGGCCCAGCCGCTCCGCGGCATATGGGATCCTCCCAGACTGGGGCACGAACCCGTATCCCCTGCATCGGCAGGCGGACTCTTAACCACTGCGCCACCAGGGAGGCCCTAGATGTATTTTTGATGTGTTCATGAGGGAGGTGAGTTCCACATCCTCCTACTCTGCAATCTTGATCTCCTCCTGTCCATGAATGTTTTTTTAAATTTATAAAAAGCATGTATGATTTTAATGATGTGTAGTACTGATTTGTCGGGTTTTTTGAAATTTGTATATAATAATACTATCTATATTTTTTGCCATTTTTCTCCTGTGTTACTATTATGCTTTTGTGATATAGTCATGTTGACATACACAAAAATTGTTTATTCATTTGAGCCAGAGTTTCTCAACCTTGGTATTATTAACATTTTGGGTTGGATAATTCTTTGTTGTGGGGGGCTGTCCTATACATTTTCAAATGTTTAACAGTACTCCTGGTCTCTATGCACTGAAAAGATGCTCACCCTTACTGGTAATCATAGCAATGGAGCATCCTTCATCCCCAGTTGTGACAACCAAAAATGTCTCTAGACTTTGCTAATTGTTCCAGGAGGGCAAAATCGTTCTTGGTTTAGAACCACTGATTTAAACTAATAATGTAATAATACATTATAAGAAAGGTTTATTCATCCCATTTGATGCATAACTGTTCTGTTTACATTTTTCAGTATTGCAAGTGATGCTGCAAAGAACAATGCAGCACTTGTCTCCTCTGCACTTATTCTAGAATTTTCCTAGGGTACATACCTAGTAGTGGATTTGCTAGGTTGTAAGGAATGTAAGTCTTCAAATTTAACAGATACAACAACTTGAAAATAGTTAAACCAACCACCAGTGATGAATAAATTTCATGTTTCTCCACATCTCTGTCAACGTTTTATTTTCTCAGAATTTAAAAATTCTTATCAGTCTCTATGTACAAATAGTAATGCACAATCATTTTAATTTCCATTACCATGGTTACCAGTAAGGGTGAGCATCTTTTCAGTATTTCACTTTTGATTCCTGTTTTGTGTTGCTGTACCATTTTGAAACTATGTTTTGTTTGTTTTTTTTTTCAATTCATTGTAGAACTTCTTTATCTTAGAAATAAGCTTTCTGTTTTCTAATCTGTGCATTAGTTTGACTTTTCTATAATTAAAAATATAATTATTCAAAATTTCCAGCTTTCATTTTTGTAACTGCACTTTGCATATTTATTTTTTAAAATAATAAAATCATAAAAATACTTTGGTTTATTTTGTTTATTTAAATGTTAAAACTTTGCTTTCTTCTCATTTTGGTCTTTAATTCAACTGAAATTATTTTTTACAGATTATTGAGGTGTAATTAAAAATATATAATAAACTGTCCATATTTAAGGTGTACAATTCATAGTTTTGGGTATATATTTATGGACTCAGGAAACCATTAATTCAAGAAAATGAACATACTGTTCACCCTCAAATGTTTTTGCATGTCCTTGTTTAATCCTGCCCTCCCTAGCCTCTTTGATACCCACCCTCTCCCATCTCCAGGCATCCAGTAGCCTGCGCTTTCTGTCTCTAAAGATTATTTTGCATTTTCAGGAATTTTAAATAGAAGCATACAGTATGTATTATTCTTTACCTGGCTTCTTTCATGCAGCCTAATTGTTTTGAGATTCCTTCAGTTGTTGCACGCATCAATTCATTCTTCTTTATTTTTAAGTATTTTCCTATTGTATGGAAAGATGACCATTTGTTTATCCACTAATCTGGTGATGGTATTTGGACTATTTCTAGATCTTATTATTAAAAATAAAGTTCTTATAAACATTCATATACAAGTCTTTATATAAACGTATTCTTTCATTCATACTCTATGAGTGGAATGGCTAAGTCATGTGGTAGGTATAAATATAACTTTGTAAAACCTACCAAATCATTTTCCAAATGATTGTGCCATTTTACATTCTCATGAGAGGTCCAGTTGCCCCATATCTTTCCCAACCTTTGGTTCGGTCAGTGTTTTAAATTTTAGCTATTTATAAAGAGATCTTTGTAAGGGCTTGAACATTTGGATTTTTCTAATTTTCTGACTATATGGTAAAAATTTCATTTTTATTAAATTTGGGCATTTGCATGGCAAAGGAAACCATAAACAAAATGAAAAGATGACCCACAGAATAGGAGAAAATATTTGCAAACAAAGCGACTGACAAGGGATTAACCTCCAAAATATACAAACAGCTCACGCAGCTCTATGTCAAAAAAACAAACAACCCAGGGCTTCCCTCATAGCGCAGTGGTTGAGAGTCCACCTGCCAATGCAGGGGACATGGGTTCGTGCCCCGGTCCAGGAAGATCCCACATGCCACAGAGCAGCTGGGCCCATGAGCCATGGCCGCTGAGCCTGCGCGTCTGGAGCCTGTGCTCTGCAACGGGAGAGGCCACAACAGTGAGAGGCCCGTGTATCGCAAAAAAAACCCCAGAAAAACCCAATCAAAAAATGGGCAGAAGATCTAAACAGACAGTTCTCCAAAGAAGACATACAGATATCCAAAAAGCACATGAAGAGATGCTCGACATCACCAATTATCAGAGAAATGTAAATCAAAACTACAATGAGGTATCACCTCACACCAGTCAAAATGGCCGTCATCAAAAAGTCTACAAACGATAAATGCTAGAGAGGATGTGGAGAAAAGGGAGCCCTCCTACACTGTTGGTGGGAATATAAATTGGTAAAACCATTATGGAGAACATTACGGAGGTTCCTTAAAAAACTAAAAATAGAACTACTGTATGATCCAGCAATCCCACTCCTGGGCATATATCCGGAGAAACTGTAATTTGAAATGATACATGCACCTCAATATTCACTGCAGCACTATTTACAATAGCCAAGATGTGGAAGCACCTTAAATGTCCATTGACAGAGTAATGGATAAAGAAGATGTGGTACATATATAAAATGGAATATTACTCAGCCATAAAAAAGAACAAAATAATGCCATTTGCAGCAACATGGATGCAAACAGAGATTATCATACTAAGTGAAGTAAGTCAGACAAAGACAAATATCATGATATCACACATATGTTGAATCTAATTTTTAAAATGATATAAATGAACTTATTTACAAAACAGAAACAGACTCACAGATTTCAAAAAGAAACTTATGATTATCAAAGGGGAAACGTGTAGGGGGAGGGATAAATTAGGAGCTTGGGATTCACATACAAACACTACTATATATAAAATATTAGGGCTTCACTGGTGGCGCAGTGGTTGAGAATCTGCCTGCCAATGCAGGGGACACGGGTTCGAGCCCTGGTCTGGGAAGATCCCACATGCCATGGAGCAACTAGGCCCATGAGCCACAACTACTGAGCCTGCGCATCTGGAGCCTGTGCTCCTCAACAAGAGAAGCCGTGACAGTGAGAGGCCTGCGCACCGCGATGAAGAGTGGCCCCCGCTTGCCACAACTAGAGGAAGCCCTCACACAGAAACGAAGACCCAACACAGCCATAAATAAATAAATAAATAAATTTTAAAAAAATTAACAAGGACCTACTGTATAGCACAGGAAACTCTACTCAATATTCTGTAATAACCTATATGGGAAAAGAATCTGAAAAAGACTGCATAACTGAATCATTACTCTGTACACCTGAAACTAATACAACATTGTAAATCAACTATACTCCAATAAAATTAAAAAAAATAAATTTGGGCATATGTTTTACATCCTCAGGATTTGATGAGCTAACTGTAGAGGTGAAAATTTAGAGAAAGGATAAAGCACTGGATCCATGTTAGGAAATCTGAACTGTATTTCTAAGTTTTTCATTTGCCTGTGACATCAGACAACTAGGGACCTTAACTAAAAATTAAATGAGCATTCAGTTTTAACGTATTGGTATAAAAATATTTTCTTTATACCTTTACAAACACTCTGATGTCAAATTTTTTTTCAAAGTTCTCATAATGCACAGGTTTAATAACTGTAAACTACAATATCTGTCATCATATTAGTTTCAATTATCAATTAAGGATGCAAATCAATGAGGCTTCACTATTCTGATACTTAAGAATTAGAATAAATTTATACAGTTCACTATTCTACTGTGAAGGATTATAAAAAGATTCTAACTTCTTTGAAACAATAAGTTCACAAATTTTAAAGGCAAAAGGAAAATATTCTCATTAATATTGATTACTGCACAAGTTTAAATATTAATAGTTCCATTTTCTTTACATTACCTGAACTATGATGTATCATGAAACATAACCTTGGCAAAGATTAATCCGAAGTAGCTAAAAAGTAAGCAGGAGTGAAAATGTTGACAATACTGAAAAATAGAGAGTGAAGAGGCTTCCTGATTTTCAAGTAGTTACCTGTTACATTTGTAAACCAAGCGTTCTCTGGAACATAGGCAAATCAAAGATAATTTTAAAAACCTAAAACCAATATATATGTTCCATGAAGAAAACAATGAAACCCATTGTGCTTTTATATTACAAATGGACTATTTAGTACTTCTCATTAAATCACAAAATTATAACTATATTTTTAAAACAATAACTGACATTTTTAATTTTTATATTTCAAAACATAAATCTTACTTTTTGACTTGTTTATGCAAATTCACAGAGACAGTGGCTTATAATTAATGTAGAGAGCTGTGAAAGGAAGTTTGTTTTTTTTTTTGCGGTACGTGGGCCTCTCACTGTTGTGGCCTCTCCCGTTGCGGAGCACAGGCTCCAGACACGCAGGCTCAGCGGCCATGGCTCACGGGTCCAGCCGCTCTGCGGCATGTGGAATCTTCCCAGACTGGGGCACGAACCCGTGTCCCCTGCATCAGCAGGCAGATTCTCAACCAGTGAGCCACCAGGGAAGCCCAAAAGGAAGCTTTGAGAACCAAATTGGATGCTATTGTTGGCTACTGCAGAGTATACTATTATGGTAAAATTATCCAACTTCTCTTTCATTTGCCATTTTTCTTCTCCCCAAATAGCTTTCAAGAATGCTAGTGGGCTTCCCTGGTGGTGCAGTGGTTAAGAACCCGCCTGCCAATGCAGGGGACACAGGTTGAGCCCTGGTCCAGGAAGATCCCACATGCCACAGAGTGACTAAGCCCGTGCGCCACAACTACTGAGCCTGTGCTCTAGAGCCTGCGAGCCACAACTACTGAGCCTGCACACCCGGAGCCCATGCTCCACAACAGGAGAAGCCACCACAATGAGCAGACCATGTACTACAAAGAAGAATAGTCCCCACTGGCCGCAGCTAGAGAAAGCCTACACAGAGCAACAAAGACCCAATGCAACAACAACAGCAACAACAACAACAAAAAGAATGCTAGTGACCGTGGTTTCTCCTTTGAGGCATGAAGAAGAAAGGAGTAAAGGTAAAGGGGTCTCTTCTACACTTAGCCACCTTTAAAGAACTTTTCTATAAAAACCTGCTTACAATTCAGTATCTGTTTCTATGTCATTGGCTATCTCACTTGTTAAGGAAGCTGGGGAATACAGGTTTTAAATGCATGCATGCATGCACATATTAAAAATCAATAAGTTCTAATACTAAGGAGGAAGCAGAATAAATGTGTGGTTAGCAATTAGTGGTCTCTGGCACAATAAAATGGAAGACCATCAGTGAAGATAATTCATGGAAGATGTGCTGTATGAAAGGTTAATATATGATTGTCCTCAAGCTGGAGAATGATGCAAATATTGTGAGATAAATCATTTCTTTCCCTGTCAACTGAATGGTCTATAAAAAGAGTGAACTATTTACTTACCATGTTTAACCTATCCCAGCCATATCATGAATAGAAAAATATTGCTAGTAAAGAATTTAGGTTACATTCTCCCAAACTTCCTTTTTGAAAGTTAAATCTGATTATTTTGAGAGGTAGATGACTAAACAATGCTATCTTCTTCCACTACCTCCTCTTTGAAATTCCTGTTTAGGATCCAAGACTCATCTGTCCTTCTGCTGTCTCACTTCCTCCCTCATGTCCCCGAAGGCATCAGTAAGTGATGAGCAGGAGAAAGAAACTGCCCAGAAACAAAACCTGGTAGCATATATGAAAGAGGAATCACAGTCTATCAAAAGTGTGCTGTATAATTTATGATTTTATAAACGGATATGATTTAATAGTACCTAACTTGACAATTTAAAAATTCTTCAATTGACTATGGCATGGAATATGGTTGCCTTAATTTTTTTTTTTTTTTTTTTTTTTTTTTTTTTGGTACGTGGGCCTCTCACTGTTGTGGCCTCTCCCATTGCTGAGCACAGGCTCCGGAGTGCAGGCTCAGCGGCCATGGCTTATGGGCCCAGCCGCTCTGCAGCACGTGGGATCTTCCCGGACCGAGGCATGAACCCATGTCCCCTGCATTGGCAGGCGGACTCTCAACCACTGTGCCACCAGGGAAGCCTTGCCTTAATAATTTAGTAAAAAAAAAAAAAAAAATTATCACCTTATTCTCTAAACCCTTAAATCTGTAACTAAAAATCAGACTAGACTTAGAAGGCTGCATTAACCATGGAAAGGTTAAAATTACTCCAATGTTTGTTCAAAAATAAAAACAAACGGTTAGAAAATAACAAACATAAGAATACTTTGTATAAAAAATATGGCATGTAGATGCATTCAAGGACATATTTACAAGCATATTACTTAGTAAAATATTGTCATTGCTTAAAGGACAATTTTTTAAAAGAAAATGAATACAGTTATACTTGATGACGTTGTAGCAGAACAGCATTCCTACAAAGAAAACTAACAAGCCAGATAAAAATGCAAAATTATGCTTTTATACACTGGAAAGCCACTATAGTAACAAGAACTAGACAGGCCAAGATTCAGGAGGAGAACTGCAGGAAGGTGAGTTCCTCTATATTATCTATGGAACTTAAACACTGGCATATTCTCAACTTAGTAGTTTTACTTCTACATGTATAGCCAACCAATTCCAATGCACATATGTACCAAGAGATATGTGCACTGAATGTTCACAGCAGCACTATTTACAATAGGCAAAAATTGGAAGTTAGCATCAACAGTAAAATGGAAAACTGAATTGAAGTATATTTACATAATGGAATACTACACAGCAATAAAAATAAATCATAATATAAATGATAAGGCTCACATATATAACATTGAGAAAAGAAGCCTAACAGAGGAGAATACACACAGTATGCTTCTATTTATAAGGAAAAAAAATCACAAGTCTAATCTATGATGTTACAAATAGGATAAGAGATACATCAGGAGGCAGAAGGAGTGATGATTGGGAGGAGGCATGTCAAGGCTTTTCAGATGTCAGTAATGTTCTATTTCTTAACTTTATTGGTGGTAACATGGGTGAATTTATTGTGTGAGAATTCACTGGGCTGTACCCTTATGATTCTGTAACTTTCTGTATGTGTTCCATGTTTTAATAAAAAAATGACAATAAAGTGATATTTTAAAGTAAAAAAGAAATTTGAACTTAGAGTTTTATATTTTGCCATATATTTATTGAAATATCAGCATATAATAAATATTTACGGCCATCAAAAACTCACATTGAAAACCCTTTTGGAGGAAGTTTTCATGCAACAGGAGAAACAGATCTTGGAGATACTGCCAGAAATTTATGAGTAATAAAATGTCTTGATGAGGTTTATTATTCTACCATACAAAAAAATAAGTGAACAAAGAAATAAACAAAATTCAACCAAATAATAGAAATAAAGAGAACATATATTCCTAGTAGTTGAGAACTGTAACTATAGACATCATAAACATGAGGCTTTGAAAACCAAAAACACATGAGAGTGAGTAAAGAATATTTCCTGTTAGGGAGATGATACAGATACTGACATTTTTATTTTACAGATTTTTGTTTATAGATAATTTTAATAAATAAATGTGAGGAAATAAATATGATCATCATTTATGCTAAAAAAGCCAACATAAAGGAAAAATAGTATATAAGCTATTAAACCAACAGAAAATAACTCTAATAGAAATGAAAAAAGGAGAAAAAAAGAGTAAGAAAGCACACAAAATGTAAAAAGAAGATCATATAAAAAGTACCAATGTCATGCTATTAAGCGATTTGTAGAAAGGTTAAACTCACCAATTAAAAGACAGTCTCCCTGAATGGACGATACCAAGCTCTGACAATATGTTGTCCATATGACACATAAAAAGATTGAAAATAAAGCAATCCTAGTTCCTCAAAATATAGGTATTACAGAAGTAAGTAACAAAGAACATATACACTGTAAGAAATAGAGAAATAAGCTGATAGATTAAAAAATAGACACAATTAGCATAAATATATACACATGTGTGTATATATGTGTGTATATGTATGTGTATATATATACATATGTGTGTGTGTGTGTGTGTGTGTGTGTGTATATATATATATATATATATATATATATATATATAGAGAGAGAGAGAGAGAGAGAGAGAGAGAGAGAGAGAGAGAGAGAAATTAGGACTTTCCCTAGAAGAAAATAGGAGAATATTTTCATGAACTAAGGGTAGGAGAGATTTCTTAGACAGTTCTAACAAAAAGTACTAACTATAAAAGGAAAACATTTGATAAATTGTACTTCATTAAAATTAAAGTATTTTCTTCTTCAAAGCACACCATTAATGACAGAAAAAGATGGGTCAAATGCTGGAAAAATATTTGTAAAACTTATATCTCATGAAGGACTTGTATCTAGAATATGTAAAGAACTACAATTATTCAGTAATAAAGAGAAAAACAACCCCTCAAAACAGGCAAAAGATTTGAATAGACCCTTCACAAAAGAAAATATATAAAATAATTAATAAGCACTTGAAAAGACACTCAGTGTCAGGAACCACAAGTTAAAACCACTCTTCCCAAATTCTATTCTTCCCTCAATCTACTCTGTCAGGATTCCATCCCCACTGCCCACTGAAAAATGCTCGTTAGGATAATCAATGTTTCCAAAGTGCATATTTCTCTGTGCCCACTGCTTCTACTTTCAGCAGAACTCCAAGGAGTTATTCATTCCTTCCAACTTGAAATATTTTCTTCTCTAGCTCTTCTTTTTGTAACACCAACCCACACTCCTTCACTCAAGTGAGAAATCATGTAGCCAGATGCTTACTTGACACCTCTACTCAGACATCTACTAGCAGCCCACAATGAAATGGCCCAAGGAAGAAATCCTGATTCTCTCCTCTCTAACCAATTTTCTTATCTCTGTTGGTAAGCCAACTCTCCACCACTTGCTCAGGCAGAAAAATGAGACTAATCCTTTTTTCTCTTTTTTAAAAAAATCACCTACACCCAATTCATCAGTAAATTCTATAGGTTTAACCTTCCCCAAAACCCAAAACCAAAACAACCCTCCCCAAACCAAAACAACCCTCCCAAACCAAAACACCACCATATTGGGGCTTCCCTGGTGGCGCAGTGGTTGAGAGTCCGCCTGCCAATGCAGGGGACGCGGGTTTGTGCCCCGGTCTGGGAAGATCCCACGTGCCGCGGAGCGGCTGGGCCCGTGAGCCATGGCCTCTGAGCCTGCACTCCGGAGCCTGTGCTCAGCAATGGGAGAGGCCACAACAGTGAGAGGCCCACGTACCGCAAAACAAACAAACAAACAAAAAAACACACCACCATATTGAGTCTGACTGGTTTTCTCTAAAAGCATTCCAGTTCTATCCACAGTTATCTTTGCCTGGGCTGTTAAAATATCTTCCCAATGGTTTTCTTGCTGCCCCTTTTGCTCCTCTGCAGTCCACTATCTAAGCAGCAACTGGGAGTAATCATTAAAATCTGAATTATTTTTTGTCATTCTTTTCTTTAGACCTCTCTCCTGCCTCCTACCAATGACTCTGCATAGCTCTTGGAATAAAGTCCAAACTCTTTAATATAATTTATTAAGTGCCAAAACAATTTCTCCTCTTCATCAACTTCCATTCTTGCTCATCTCTTACTTATCCTCTCATCCTCACTTATTATGCTCTAGCTATCCTCTCTTTTTCTCTTCTAAAACACATAAATGTTGCTCTAAATTTAAGAGTGGCTTAATTGTTTTTCTCTCTAACTGGAATTCTCTAACCATTCCAATTGATGCATGACTGGTTCCTTCCAGCATTTTAGGTCTCAGTCTTCCTAACCAAGCAATCTAGTGGTTCTCATTCTTTCTTTATCACAGATACAAATTTTATTTTCTTCAGGTCACTTATTTGCAATCTGTACTATTCTTTTAATAGTTTGCTTCTTATTGTTTACCTCTCTACCCCTAAATGCATAAGAATGTAAGTAAAATGAGAATAAAGATTTTGCCATCTTTATTCATCGATGTATCCCCAGTGCCAAAAATATGTGTTCAGTAAGTAAGTACATGGAAACTAACTTTGAATTTGATGTTCCAAATATAACATTTTCATTGTGTAGCTACTTCTCTGCAACCTTGTGTTAGCAGACATAAATTTAAGAATAAAGACTGTATAGCAAAGAGATAAAACCTGACCACATGAAATTAAATTAGCTCAGATTTAACACAGGGAAGATGGAAATGAAAATAATGACATTTTAGTTTATTTGGGAGGACTTGAAGTAGAAATACAATTTTACCTCTAATAGTTTTTGTCCTAAAGTTCTGGTATGTATTTTGTTTAATTACTTGTATTAACAGGAGACTAAATTTTGGATTCTGATTCTAGAAATCTGTATGTACTTAAGGGGGATAATTTAAGTTTGGGCAATAATTCAAGCCGCTGAACAAAAGCAATTTGTAAGCACATTATTTAGGCTCTCAACTTTAGAAGACAATGAATCTCAGTCCATGGTCAGGATCCAGGGATGAACACTCAGAAAGAATATTAAAAAACAAACAAACAAACAAAAAACCAACAACAACTCCATTTCTATTTAGCTGTAAATTTTAGGAATGAAAAATGTGTCTGTACTTTGTAACATTTATTGAGAGATCTAATATTTAACAAGGAAGGCCACTCATTCAGGTAGGCTAAGGAAACATGGAATTATGGGTTATCTTATAGTCTAAAAAGGAATCAGATGAAATTATTGATACATAATGATTGAGAAGATATTTTCTATTCATTGAAAAATTTGAGTATCTTTTAATAGAAATGATTTTGTTGCTTATAATGTTAGTTTGAGATTTATAGGCAGGTCTGAGAGGTTATGAACACTTGAAAAAGATCTATTTGCTTATTATCATAATGGAAATATTATAGTCTCCATTGTAGTGTCTAGAGCCTCAAAGGAAATAGCTGTTTCTCTTTAGCTTTAATTATCCTGCCAGCTCATCATCAGTACCTGGGGCCCTGTTCCTTGTGACCCAAGCAAGGTCTTATCCTTTTTTGAAAATAGGAAAAACTAATAAAATAATGTGAAGCACCTGACAGATTTGAAGGGAATTATAAAGACTAAATAACCATTTGACATGGGAATTAATCATTTAAGATACAACAATACCTGAAAAGAATAACAAAAACACAATGTATATTACAAATGGAAGATTAGTCTAAACACCATGATAGATCTTATTTCTGCTTTCTTATTCTATCTTGGGAGAAAAAAATCTCTACTTTTCTAACCTTTACTTGTACAAATACATGGTATAATTAGCAGTAGCTTCATTGCATGATTGGCTCTTACCATTTTATTTTGAAATCCTGTTCTTTCATTCATTTCTTTTTATCATGGTTGTCTTTGTTGAGGATTACTTTTTTTTTAAATGGTCAAGGCTCTACAATTTTTTAAAATTTTTGTTTATTTATTTATTTTGGCTGTGCCGGGTCTTAGTTGCAGTATGCAGGATCTTCCTTGCAGCATGCAGGATCTTTTAGTTGCAGCATGAGGACTCTTAGTTGTGACATGCGGACTTCTTAGTTGCGGTATGCAGACTCTTAGTTGCGGCATGCATGTGGGATCTATTTCCCCGACCAGAGATCAAATCTGGGCCCCGTGCATTGGGAACGTGAAGTCTTACCCACTGGACTACCAGGGAAGTCCCAGAGGATTACTTTTTGGTGGTAATTTTATACTCACTCAATTGAATGGTCAGCACAGATTTTTATCTTTTAGACATGATATTTTCTGCTATGGTATAGCTTATCAGCACTCTGCTAGGGTGACCAACTACTTTGCTTGGTGCTGAGTGGTTGTCCAGGACATTGGACTTTCAGTGCTAAATTTTGGACAGTCTGGGACAGTTGGTCACCCTAGCACTGAGAAAGAGAAAGCATATGTAAACAGCTTTGAGAACATAAGATAAAACAGGAGGAGTTAAGGTGTCCTTAAAAGTTTGCCTGTTTAACTGTATGTTCATCTGTCAGCCCATTTCTGATATAAGAATGCCATGTAAATTTTAGGATATTTCTAAGTGAAACCATGGAGGTTTAAAACTTTGCCAACCTGAGAGCAATGATCAATGTCAGGATGGAAAAATGTTCTTCAAGAAGTGGAAACTGTTAGAACTTAACTGGTAGCCTCAGTGCTCTATTAAAGACAAATTGGTTTGAAACTTTAAATTCATGATTTTCAGATGTTTCAGAGGCTTACTGAATTCAGCCAAAACTATCTTTGTAAGTCAGTACTCCTCTGTGTGCCCTCCTCCACACAGATATTATCACATGTATAATTTATTAGAGATAATTTCACATATTATCAGCTCTCAAGATGAGTTGATGTAATCTGAAGTTGAGGAACTAATATATCTTTGAATTATACATCTCTAACCTTTCTCTTATTTTTTTGCAATCATCTCTTCTCTAGATTCCGTGACACCACACTTTGAATTTTCATATATATCCTTACAAACCCACCTTCTCGGGTCTCTAGCATGCGGCTTCTACTTGGAATTTCCCAACCCTCCATTCTGCTCCTTTTCCTTCCTTTCCTGTTCTTTCCTTCCCCTTCACCACCTGTCCTTTCCCTTCCCTCCCATTCTTTGTCTTCTCTTTTTTTTTTTTGCTTTTTATTTTTTATCTTATATTGGACTATAGTAGAGTTACAATGCTGTGCTAGTTTCAGGTGTATAGCAAAGTGATTCAGTTATACATATACATATATCTATTCTTTTTCAAATTCTTTTCCCATTTAGGTTATTACAGAATACTGAGCAGAGTTCCCTGTGCTACTTTTTCTTCTCTTCTTAGAAAAGATGATCTTAGATCATACTTAGGACGTGATCTCATCTACCCTCATAGTTTTAGTTGCCATGTAAATAATTTCGACTCTCAAGTATGTGTATTAGCTCAGATCTCTCAACTGAGCTTCAGACTTATATATACATTTGCTACTGGCCTTATGCAATCAAGCCCATGTGTTATTCAATATCAGCATGTCAAAAACTAAACTCATCCTTATCTAACTATCCTTGTTCCAAATGGCTCTTTTTCCTGACTTTCCATTTTAGAGCATGACACCACCTTTCCCCAAAGCCTAGAAAATGGTCCATATATCCTTTCTCTCATACCCATCAAGTCAACAATTCTGATCAATTCTAAACTTTCTAAGTGTTACATGTATCACCATATCCTTTGCTGCAGACCATCATCTTTGTTCACCTGGATTACTGCAATAGGCTGTAATCTGTCTTCCTATTGATGAATGGCCTTGTTCTTTCTTCAATAAATTCTACATACTACGTCTGGGTGGCTTTCTAAATTATGAATTTTATCATGTCATTTCCAAGACAGAAATCCTTTAAGGCCAAAGTCTAAGTTCCTTAGCAAAAATTACACAGGCTTTCATAATCTATCACCTATTTACTTGTCCTGAATACTCATCAACTCCCTCCTCCCCCTCCCCTACTCCCTATCCTAGGATGTCTGGTCCAGCCAGAGTAAGCTGCTTAGAGTTCCCCAAGAAGATATTTGGTTGTGCCATCCCTGTTCCAGGAGTACATTCCCTGACTGGCTAATACTTTTCATTCTTCAAGATTCAGCTCAGGCATCACATTCTCAAGGAAGTGTTAGTTCCCTCTACTATGTAATAAAGTAACTAAATATGCCTCCTACATAAGCATTTATCTCAGTTTATTATAACTTTTGTTAACTCATTTTTGTTAACTCATTTGTCTCCCTCAATAAAATGGAAGCTCCTTTCAAACAGGGACCATGAATTATTTTATATTTGTGCTGTCAGCATCCAGCACTGGAGGTGGTACATACTAGGCATTTGGCAAATGTTAAATCGATATGTGAGATGTGAGCCATAAAAGCAAAGACTTGACATAACTTTTTAAACCTAGTTATTATAAATTTGAGGCATCTGTGAAATCTTAAGGAACAAAGGGAAAATTCTTCACCCTGCTTTTCTTCTTATGTTTCCAAGAATCAAGACAATATTCTACATAGTCTATATGGTTGAATTTCTTTCTTCTTTTTCTCTTTTCCTCTCCTGAATTTCCTCAAAATGAATGTGTTTTCTATTATATATATTTCAGTCTCACATCTATTAGAATATGTTTTAAATACAGACATCTTAAATCAGAGTGATAGTAGAATGAAAATAAAATTCTGTTCTCTTAGGCCAAACAGATCTGGGTTTGAATCCAGACTCTGCAATTTTGTTAGTCTATAATCCTTCACACATAATTTACCTTCTTTTATTCTTAGTTTTCATATTTAAAATGGTAAAATGGACATAATATAGCCTTTCTTGTTAGATTGTTATAAAAATTAGAAAACATGCATGACAAATACATAGTAAATGTTCAATTCAATTATAAGGGTGGTAGCAGCAACAGCAGTTCAGTGTCCCAACAACAGCAGCAGCTGTAATTCTACCATGAAACTGAATTATTCTGTTTTTAAATAGAATCTGTGAGGGAGTATAAGAAATAAGAAACTGCTAGAGTACAGGTGAGATCATACTTTTAAATGTGTATTTTAATAAGAGCACCAAGCTGTAAGTCTATCATAATAAATGACCTGGGTTTTTATTTTGATTTTTTCATATCCTTAAATTTATGAATTCAATACATTTATTGAAATTTATGTCAAGTATTTTACTAAGCATTATGGGAAGATGCAAAATAATTACAGCATCACAGTATCATAATGGAGCTTAAAATTCATTCATTAAGCTAAGAAATGTAGAAATAAAAATGCTTGAATATGAAAAGTAACTTTTACTGAGTATATTATCAAAACCAATTATTAAATATTAGTAACTCTGAATAAATATCCAGAGTATCACTTTATATGAAATAATAACCTAAATTTCTGATAACTAAAATTTATAAATTTAAATATGAAAGTCTATATTTACTCCCTTTATGACCTCATCTAATATCCTGCCTTTAAACACCATATTTGCTGATTATTTCCAGATTCATATTTCCACTCTGGACTCCCCCTGAATTCCAGATTCACATATCTAACTGCCTAATTAACATCTCCAATTGAATGTATAAGATACAACTTTAAATCTCCATCATTGAATACTGATACTTCTACCTTCCACATGGTCTTCTCCTTATCAGTAAATAGATGCTCGATTCAACCAGTTTCTCAGGCCAAAATTCTTAGTGTCATTCTTGATTATTTTCTTTCTGTTACTCACCCCTAGCACTGAATACATCTGCAAGTCTCACTGGCCCTGCCCTTAGGATATATTTGGAATCCAATCACTTCTCACTGTCTTGATAATTGTAATATGGGTTGCTGCAATATTCCCTGGCCTCTCTGCTCCAGTAAAATTTATTCTCCACACAGGAGTAGCCAGAAAGCCTTTTAAAACATAATTCAGATCCTGTCAACCCTTTGCCCAAAGACTTCTGTTGGCTTCCTATTAAACTCTGAGTAAGAGCCAAAGATCCTGCAATGACCTGTGAGGATCTATGAGATCTGGCCCCGCTTTTCAGCTTCATTCATTTCACTGCTCCCTTATTTATAGCGTTCCAGGAACACTTGACTTCTTTGCTCTTTCTTGAACTCACTAAGGACTCAGGGCTTTTGTGCTTCTTGCTCTTTCTGCTTGAAACATTTCTCCCTGATATCTGCATAGCTTGCTTCTTCACCTACTTCAGGTCTCTGTTCAAATATCACCTTATCAGAGAAGCTCACCTTGTCTATCTTACATAAAATGGCATCCACTCCTGATACTCTTTCTCCTCCTTACTCCATGGCACTTACCTCAACCTATCATAGTACATATTGATATAAATTTTTGTCTATATTTTCTTACTAGAATGTAAGCCACAAGGGGTCAATGAATTTTCTCTCATGTTCATTGATTTACCCACATTACTGACCCAGAAAAGTACCTGGCACATGACAAGCACTTAATAAATATAAATTGAATAAATCATTGAACAAATTTTATTGTGCCTGCTATAATTGGGAAACAAAAGCAAACAGCCAAGTACAACTATCACAAGCCATTTTATTGAGATACTAACTCTAATACCAATAAAGCCATTTACATACCATCAATTAATCATCCTGCTGCTGATTTTTACACTCCTAATTTCTGATTGATAAGCTTATCTAGAACTATGGGGTTACTTGTAACACCTTGATGCTCTTTTCAGTTAAAATGACATTTTTGGAAAAACAAAGTTTTCCATTTTACTTTACAGATATGCAAATTAACTTTGTAATATTCTTTTGAGTTTCTATATAATAGTGTCACTTCTCAGCTTCAAAATAGTCTTGAAGAAGTATTTACCTTCCTGTAACGTATAAAACATTAGCCTGTCATCATGCTTTTTTAAAGTATATTTTCTTTACTTTGAAGAAGGCAGGAAATGTTAAAGAAGTTCAATAAATTTCCATATGGTTTCCTGAAGTCTTCCTACATATTGGAATAAGCTATGGGGTCTTATGTGGTTGCCATTTTTAAAAATTGCAAATTTTTTTTGCCATGCATCTGCTCTTTAATGTTTTCCTACAATATATTAAAAGAAAAACAAATTTTCCATCTCTTCACAAGTAGTAGTTTATATTGTCTGGACTTTTTCAGCCTAAACAACTAGATTCTCTCTTTTGATTTTTGCTGCAGCTTCTGCTTTGTATTCATATGGGCAGTTTCACTTGTCAGAGTAATGGTGACATCCACAAAACAAATTTTCATATCAGCAATCAAACCCTGAAGGCTGACTTTCTTTCTGCACATGAAACATGTTTTTATTGGAATGTATGTGTGTGTTTTACATGTGAGTGGGGGATGACAGGCAAAGTAGGAATGTGTTGCTATATATTATATTAAATTAATTTAATATTTCATATTTTGAATGGTAAGATATAGCTCACACTTTTATGCTTTACCCTATCTGCCCAGATGTGCACATCTTTCACTCCCAAGGTTTCATACTTCAATTTTTATCTACAGAACTATCACATTGTTAAGAATGCTCCAAAAGAAAGGAACTTGCAGTTGGTTAGACCTGGGTTTTCATTGCCT
This sequence comes from Mesoplodon densirostris, assembly GCF_025265405.1. Classification (NCBI taxonomy): domain Eukaryota; kingdom Metazoa; phylum Chordata; class Mammalia; order Artiodactyla; family Ziphiidae; genus Mesoplodon; species Mesoplodon densirostris. The sequence goes on along the minus strand of NC_082663.1, from coordinate 110,656,122 downwards.
ACTCCACCTCTTTGTAGCTCTGAAACAACTGGCAAGTCATTTAACCTTTTTGAGCTTCAATTTCACCATCTATAAAATGGGATTAATAATAGATATTTCACAGAGTAATGTGAAGCTCAAATAAAAATAGGTTTTCTAAGCACACACTTAGCAAGGAGGCTGATGGATGCTTACTGGCTGAAAAATAAAAGGTAGACATCACTGGCTATCAAAGTGGTACCATGAGGTAGCACCCACATCTGATGGAGGGGCCCTGGCACCTAAGCCTGAGGTCACATTCTCATCTGGAGCTCCAGGTGTTCTAAAATGCATAACAGTTTTGACCACATGAGTGACCCAAGAAATTGTGCTGGGATGGTAGGAGGCTTCTTTGAGAATTCCTTACTAATTCTGCTCCTACCTTTAGCCTCAGAGTTCAATGGTAACATAAAGAAATCCTCCAAATTTCTCTGAATAGTTGCTTGCAGACCACAGCTGACCTAACTCTAAACAAACTGTCTCATGTGGGTTAACAGGCTCTCTTACTGACACTGAGCCATGAAAATATTCTGACTTGATTCACACTCCATGATTAGCACATTCTTATAACACCTGTTAAACTATCTATGAAGAATGTCCACCTTTCATATGACTTAGTAACTGTCTTAAATTTATGAACTAATTTCCAAACCTAGATGACATCTAAGCAAACATTTTACAATAATTTGGGAATATGTGAATGGTAAGTTCTCCTCTACAGGAGCTAAGCATTTCAATATGCCCATAGCTTCCTTAATGAATGGACTAGTATCCATTCATTCATATATTCAGTATCTATGCAACAAATATATATTGGTACACTAAGTATATTATGCTAGGCATTACTCAGGCCCTCTCCTCCAGTTCACTCTTAAACCACCATCAGAGTTTTATTCCCCAAATCCAAATCTGATTATTTAAGTCCCAATCTAAGACAAAAAACAAAACAAAAACAAAACTCCATCAGTTCACTATTGCCATCAGGAAAAAAAATTCAAATGCATTATTATGACATAAGAGATCTATCCCCTATTTACTGCAACTTAAATTTCACATACATACTAAGGTCTTCACCAGTACCAGCAAATACGATGTCCTTGTGTTCATCTCTACCCATGTAAAAATTGTTACTTTTGCCTAGAAATTTCCTACTCCTTTCTTTTTCTTTAAGACAGCTCACAGCTCACCTCAAGTCCCATATCCAGAAAAAAATCTCCTTGTCCATAGTGCTCTGATGGCACATATTCATGTTTCTACTCGAGCTCTTTGTACTGTGTTGCATTTTATCTCAAAGTGATAAAAGTGAGAGATAGGAATGGAGGAAGGAAAAGGAGATGAGGATAGTGATAGACTGTGGTAGGAAAGAGTGAGGGGGAAAAAAGGAAAAGGATAAAGTGATAAAGGGAAAAGACCCTTATAAATCTGATTGTCCAAAATGATCACAGTCCTGTATTGTCCATCTCAAAGTAGAGCAAACATATTGCTAGGACTATGTTACCATGTGCCAAGAGAATGGGAATCCATAGGATTGATTTGTTACTGATCCTTGGAATGTCAATTCTCCCTGAAGACTAAATTTAAAACATTTTATAGGTAATCATACCATTATATATTATACAGGAGAATATCAAATGTGAATCAATGGTTATTATATTCACATTAGTTTTATACTTACCCAGGTTTTTTCAAGCTAAGCTTACCAATCCTTTTACTAAACTTCAGCCTACGTGTTTACTATCTCTAAAAGGGATCCTTGCTTTTAAGTGACTTCAAATAATGGTTTATTTACCTTAGTATTCAACATGTGCTATTTGTAAATTTTAAAAGAGGCAAAATATCAGACTATACTTCAAAGCTATAGTAATCAAAACAGCATGGTATTGGCACAAAAACAAACATATAGATCAATGGAACAGTAGAGAGAGCCCGGAAATAAACCCATGTGCCTATGGTCAATTAATCTATGACATATACAATGGAGAAAAGACAGCCTCTTCCATAAGTGTTGCTGGGAAAACTGGACAGCTACATTTAAAAGAATGAAATTACAACATTCTCTAACACCATATGCAAAAACAAGCTCAAAATGGATTAAAGACCTGAATGTAAGGCCAGAAACCATAAAACTCCTAGAAAAGAACTTAGGCAGAACACTCTTGACATAAATCATAGTAATATTTTTCAGATTTGTCTCTTAATGCAAAAGAAACAAATAAACAAATGGGACCTAATTAAACCTAAAAGCTTTTGCACAGCAAACTAAACCACCAACAAAACGAAAAGATAACTTACAGAATGGGAGAAAATATTTGCAAGTGATACCACCAACAAGGGGTTAATATCCAAAATATATAGCTCATACAACTTAATGTCAAAAAAAGCAAACAATTGAATCAAAAAATGGGCAGAAAACCTGACCAGATATTTTCCCAAAGAAGACAAACAGATGGCTAACATATACATGAAAAAATGCTCAACATTATTACTCATTAGAGAAATTCAAGTTGAAACCACAATGAGATATCCCCTCACATCTGTCAGAATGGCTACCATAAAAAAATAACAGACGTGGCAAGGATGTGGAGAAAAGGGGAACCCTTGTACACTGTTGGTGGGAATATAAATGATTAGCGTGATTGCCACATTCTTATAACACCTGATAAACTATCTATGAAGAATGTTCACCTTTCAGATGACTTAGCAATTGTCTTGAATTTATGAACTAATTTCTAAACCTAGATAATATCCAAGAAAACATTTTACAATAATTTGGGACTATCTGAATGGTACAGTTCTCCCCTAAAGGAGCTAACAGGCACATGAAAAGATGCTCAACATTGCTACTTATTAGAGAAATGCAAATCAAAACCACAATGAAGTATCATCTCGTACCTGTCAAAATGGCCATCAACAAAATGTCTACAAATAACAAATGCTGGCAAGGATGTGGAGAAAAGCGAACCCTAGTACACTGTTGGTGGGACTTTAAATTGGTGTAGTCACTAAAGGAAAGAGTATGGGGTACCTAAAAAACTAAAAATAGAGCTACCATATGATCCAGCAATTCCACGCCTGGGTATGTATCCAAGGAAAATGAAAACACTAATTCAAAAAGATACACGCACCTAATGTTCTTCGTAGCATTATTTGCAATAGCCAAGATATGAATGCAACCTAAGTGTCCATTAACAGATGAATGAATAAAGAAGAGGTAGTGTACACACACACACACACACACACACACACACACAATGGAATACTACTCAGCCATAAAAAAGAATGAAATTTTGCCTTTTGCAACAACATGGATGGAACTGGAGAGTATTATGTTTAGTGAAATAAGTCAGACAGAGAAAGACAAGTATGCTACATTAACATTTATATATGTAGAGTCTAAAAAAATAAAATAAACTAGTGAATATGACAAAAAAGAAACTGACTCACATATATAGTGAACAAACCAGTGGTTACCAGTGGGGAGAGGGAAGCAAGGAGGGGCAAGATTGGGGTATGGGATTATGTATAAAATAGAAAAGCAACAAGGATCTATTGTATGACCCAGGAAATTACAGCCATTATCTTGTAATAACTTCTATGGAGTATAAACTGCAAAAATACTGAATCACTATGCTGTACACCAGAAACTAATATAATGTTGTAAATCAACTATATTTCAATCAAAAAACTATATATTGAATTGTTTAAAATAATTTTTTCTGGGCCTCCCTGGTGGCGCAAGTGGTTGAGAGTCCGCCTGCCGATGCAGGGGATACGGGTTCGTGCCCCGGTCTGGGAGGATCCCATATGCCGCGGAGCGGCTGGGCCCGTGAGCCATGGCCGCTGAGCCTGCGCGTCCGGAGCCTGCGCGTCCGGAGCCTGTGCTCCGCAACGGGGGAGGCCACAACAGTGAGAGGCCCGCATACCGCAAAAAAAATAAATTAAAAAAAAATAATAATAATAATAATTTTTTCTGCTAATATATGATGAAATTTTCATTTAGAATTTTTTCCAATGTAAGACATATAAGGAAAATGACATTTTAGCACAGCTTAAAATTATTAAATGACAACAGTATAAATACATTTATTTTTATTTCATTTCTTCTCTTGAAGATAATAAGGTACAAAGGGACTCAAATAAACAGGTCTTCCAGTGCAACTTTATAACTGCATTGACAATATATGCATAATGGTACATATCTGTAGAGTTATTTTAATAAAATAAATCATTATCAATTAATGCTACTCAAGTACACACCAGGTATATAGAATATCAAAAAAACACTGGTGAGGAAATAAGAATAACTTACTTTTTGGTGCTGATTTCCCTCAACACTCATCTATGCCACACATGTTTATACACTCAGCACATGATGTTTCTCCCCCACTCATCCCTTTGTGTTTCTCCCCCACTCATCCCCTCATCCTCCTCCTCTTTTTATTTCACCTTTCCCTTTGCTTGTTCCTTCAATTCCATCCTGCTCTTAAACAGTCTCTGAGTAATGGAGATCCACAAAATTATATTTCTCTTCATCAAGAAAACCCTTATTGAGGCACTTTGTTTTTGGATAAATTCAGTGTGCAAGCCTTACTCTTACTCAGTAAATATAAAATTTCGTTGCAGATCTTGGCTGAAATTATGAAATATGGCAGGTAAGATAAACATCTAAAAGACTTGAGGCTTACAATGAGGTCAGTAAGCTTGAGAAGCTGATGACGAGGGCCTAATTGGTCAGACTCCAGACCAAACAGTTGGAGGTGGGGGTCCGGGGGAGTCTAAGGTAACTAACTTTTATCTGGTTGTGAAATGGAGTTCTCACCAGCTAAAAGGGGTATTGAGGCACTATGTGAGCTACAGCAGTGTTGTTTGTTGCTATAGGGTTATGCCACTTAGAAAAATCGATTTTACTTACCAGAAAATGAACTCTAGCACATTTACCTGCAGAGAAGAAGGGTTTCAGGAATAGCTGAAGTAAATTCCTTGTTTGAGTAATGGGAACCTGATACTTAAGTCCCTGGTTGACCTGAGATGAGCAGTTAAAAACTCATTCAATATACAGAGACTGTTGGCCATAGCTGAAAAACGCTATTGCATTAATATCAGAAGTATCTCTATGCTTTAAGATTATTGTTGAAATTGTTTTAAAGATTTCATGCTTAAATCAAAACGCTTTTTAGCTTCTTTCTTCTTAGTCTAGTTAAGCTGTACAGTTAAACATGTCAAGCTCCAAGTCTCTGGCATAGAATAAATAGGACATTAAAGGTCTGAGGGCAGCCTCAGGTTCCTGGTGCCACATGCTTTCATTCATCTGTCACATATACTATACGATATAACCTTATCATTACAGCTGAATCACAAGTTCAGTTCTGAGATCAGGATTAAAGACAATCACATGCCTTATTTTATCTCTTCCTTTAGGAATTTCACTATTCTAAACATTAGAAACAATGCATTTTTCTCCATTTGAGCGGTTTTTTTTAAGATCAACATCTATAAATCAAGATGAATCAAAATCTCATAATTTTTAACAAGCCAAAAAAAAATCCTTCTGAAAATTTGATTAGCTGAGGCACCCAGCTAAAGAAAAACAAGAAGTGAAATGCATTAAAGATTACTAAGATTGTTCACTTTAGCAAATGTTTTTAAAATTACTTTAGCCAGAAGAAGAGAAATCAGATGGACTATTGAAAAATTAATGTTAGATTCAATTGTCCAGAGGTTCCTTCGCAAGCAAGTAGAATATATTGAAATTATTCAGTGGAAAGAGGAGAAGTCAATGGAAATCTTGCAGAAAACCTGTTTGGAAACAAAAACTTCATGGGAAATGGAAACAGTATGATGGTTACAAGTTACTTATGTTTTCAATTCTGTAATAAATGTAATCTGAATTTAGCCTGTTTTATTGTTCTTTCAGGTTATTCTGCCTGTTTCTTTCACATAGACTGAAAGCAGCAGACAAACCATCCTTGATCTCTTTCTTTCCCACTACACATTCAATCCATCAACAAGTCTTTTCTTTCTCCACCTTAAAATATATTCTAAATTTCCACTTCTCCTCACCTCTACTGCTAACACTCTTTTTTTTTCTATTTTTTTTTATTAGTTTCTGCTTTATAACAAAGTGAATCAGTCATACATATACATCTGTTCCCACATCCCCTCCCTCATGCATCTCCCTCCCTCCCACCCTCCCCATCCCTCCCCTCCAGGCGGTCACAAAGCACCGAGCTGATTATGTAAACAACTTCGTCTCTACCCTGGATGCCTGCAGTGGCCTGACTGCTCCCACTCATCCCACTGTCCCCTATAGTTTTGTCTTTGCACAGCAGCAATATTAAAAATTCATCAAATCATGGTCTTGATTGAAATGTTTCAGTGATACACTGAAGGATAAAACCCATATCTGTACCATGTCTCACAAGTCCTCACTTGTCTGGTCTCTATCCATCTCTCTGACCTCATCACCTCTTACTGCTCCCCTCCCTCACTTTTCTGCAGCTGAGTTGCCCTCAAAAGGGGCTCCACTAGTTGTATTAGACAAATCCCTACATCAGAACACTGATTTACACTTGTTCTTCTGACCACCTGGAATGGCCTTACCTTAGATCTTTTTTTTTTTAGATCTTTATTTGCCTTACTTCTTATAATTTGAGTTTCCACTTACATGTCACTTCCTCAGAGTCTTCCCTTTGGCATTCACTATCCCTTTATCTTGATTTGTTTTTTCTTTCTGACACTTATCACTACATACACTATATTGTCTATCTACTTCTTTGTTATCTTCCTCTCCCATTAGAATGTAAGCTCCATAACAGGGACCTTGAAAAATCAGACTATGCCAAACTGTCCAGCAATTTAGGCATGCCTACCTTTTTCTTTCCTCCTTTTCCTACAGTCACTAAGTACTTCTGATGTGGGGTTTGGTTCTTGCTGCCACTGTTATTACTGTTTTATTAGAGACTTTGATTTCACTGAACACATTAGCAGTTAATCCAAAGGAAGGTTTCAGAAACTTTTAAGTTTTGGTAAATCTTTTCATTATTCGACTAGCTCTTATTGTCTATGTAAGCACTGGAAGATAGTGACCCAGCACACACACTCAAGACAGACTAGTTGGGTTTGACTTCTCATTCAAATCACTTGCTAAATGATCTTCTTATAATTTATTCATTTATAAATGATGAATAATAATGATAATACTAATAATATACATATTACATTCATGCTGCATAATGTCCTTGTAAGGGCTCAGAGTTAATACACAGAAAGCTCTATGAACAGTTCTTGGCACAATATGAGCATTTAAGAATGTTAATTTTGAGTTTCTTCTTGTATAAACTTCCCGAGATAGAAATGATTACTATGCTTCACAGAAATAAGACTCAGTATTAATGACTACATCAGAGGATTTAGGTTTGGAAAATTTGGCTTCTGCTGTCTATGAGAGATCCTATAGCCATTGTATGAATTTCCACAAATCTCATTAAGGCCACAGAAGTGGGAGGCCTTCAAAACACTGCCACATTTTCTAGGAAGTATGTGGCTTTGGGGTGGAGAGTGACAATGCTTCCATTTTCTCTAAAGTAGGGGTTGATTCTTTGTAGAAAGCCTCAACACCTTGAATGCATAATCGATTTGACTGAACTGATTTTGTTTCAGTCAACTTGTCAATTGGTACAAATTGCAGCAAAGTAGTTATGTTCACAGTGGAGACCCATGTCACCTCATCCTTTGTCTCTTATGGCCTATGCATACAAATCTTGTGATAATCAATGCAAACAGGCAGGGAGTATTTTGGAAGTATGTGAGGAAATCGATGAGATTTGAATGAGAATAAGTAGATGAAACCAAAAGAGAACAAATAGATATGGAATGTGTATTACACTTAAGTTTTAAAGTAATTCTTAAATATGACACTGGCAATATATTTTAGGGATTATGAGACAGTTTGTTGATTTGGGAGTCTTTAGGGTCTAATAATAGAAATTTTATTCCAAAATAACATGGAATTAGTGACAAAGTGTGTGTGTATGGCTGTACACATGCAGTTGTATATGTGGTGCGGTTGTTTCATAAAGAACGGAAAAAACCCTGGCTCAGGGCTTCCCTGGTGGTGCAGTGGTTGAGAGTCTGCCTGCCGATGCAGGGGACACGGGTTCGTGCCCCAGTCCGGGAAGATCCTACAATGCCACGGAGCGGCTGGGCCCGTGAGCCATGGCCACTGAGCCTGCGCGTCCGGAGCCTGTGCTCCGCAGCGGGAGAGGCCACAGTGGTGAAAGGCCCACGTACCGCAAAAAACAAAAACAATGAAAAGAAAAACCCTGGCTCAGCAGACAGAACTAAGGTTAGGAGTTCTCTGAGCTGGCTGAGTTATCTAACTTAGGTAGTGTTAATGAATGTAGGTATATAATTCTTACTTCAGGAGCTTGAGTATGCAAGAATGGTCAAAGTCATTTTTCTTTTTTACCATTTCTTTAAGTCTGACTTAATCTGACCTCATTTCTGCCCAGGCTGATAGACAATTTAATCTTGGCAATTTTTAGGACTCTTGCCCATGCCCTTGCCCAAGGAGGTGCAAAGATTCCAAACATCTTTGCAGTGACATGTTTGAGAAGTCATTTCTAGCTCTGGTCTTCACTTGCCCAAGCCCACATGTTCCTTAAAGTCCAGTGGTTCCTGAAATTCTACTCCTTGTTTAGCCTTAATTAACTTAATTTTCACAGACACTGGAAAGGTCAATAAAGTCTATCATTGAAAAAGGCATGAAGATCATATCATTTCACCATTTTCAAATTAAATCCATAAGGTACAGATAACTCCAGAGTTATTTAAACTAATCTAGGCCATAGAAAGTGATAGAAAACTCCCCAATTATCTTTATAAGGTAAAAATAACAACAAAATGCAGAAAAGCTAGTTTCAAGAAAGTCTACAGGCCCAAAGTAGCATATGAAAATAGGTTAGAAAGTTAAATTTAAAAGTTCATCAATATATGAAAAGAATAATAATGCATGACCTATCTGCATTTACTCCAGAAAGGCAAGAATAGCTTAAATATCAGAAATGCATCAAAGTAATGGATTTAATTAACAAATTGACTGAGAAAGTTAATAAAAATCCATCCAATAAATGTTTTAAGGTATTTAAGATAATTTAGCAGCTATTTATAACAAAATCTCTAAGGAACAGGAAAGAGTATATAATTCACTAAGGAATACTTAGTATTTTTTAAAAATTACAAAACAGTATAAATTTTGAATACTGAAATGCTAGAATATTTGAACAAAAAGCAGAAACAAGACAGACAGACATGCCTACTACATTTCATCATTGAATTGCAGGTTCAAGTGAATGCAGTAAGACAAAAAAGAAATAACAGTAAAAATGCAGGAAAAGAAGAACTGAAAGATTTCTTTTTACTATGATATACTTTTATGTCTAGAAAAACCAAGAGACTTTAGAAATACCCTGCTGGAATTAACAGTATATTTTAATAATGTGGCTTGATTCAAGGTAAATGTAAAAAAGTTAATATTTTTTCTTTACATAAAGCTATATTCTCCTAGATAATGTAATGAGAAAAATTAATTTGCAAGATTGGGTTAGAATATAAGAAAATCAGGAAAACATTACTGAATGTTACATTATTAAATGAGCTATCTGAAGAATTATAAATAAAAAATATAAAACAAGGTTTAGACAGAGACTCTATATCATATTCTTAGATAAGAAGTTCTCATAAGAACTCAATTATTTTAAGAGTACTTAACAGTGTTACTCTTAGCTAGTTAACTAAATAACTCTTTGTCACCTTTTTACAGTAACTGAGACCCTATATTGTTGAGTATAGCAGTGTATAACAGTTTTGTTCCATTTTGGAGTAAACAGTAAGATGAAAACAGCATGTGGGGTGGGGTCCCTGGCAAGCTCTTTAAAAGGGGCTGACTTGACTGGCTCATCCTTTTTTTTTTTTTTTTTCTGTTTTCCCTCTCTCTATTTTTGATGGCTAGAATGTAAATGTGACATAAATAGATGTTCAGTTGTGATCTTTAAGTGAGCCTGAAGATTTTAGCCATGTTCTAAAAGAATGACAAACAGAAAGATGCCTGATCCCTGATGATGGTGGAGCCACCATGCCATCTCATGTCTGCCTCTTTGTACTTAGCTGCTGCTTTTTTGTGATTTCTGTTAAGTGCAGCTAAACTTAATCCTGCTAATATAGTGCATCTTAATGAAATCTCCATCCTTGGAGGAACTTCCTAAGTGTGCTTGTAACTGTGTCCATCTCCTGCTTAAAATACTTCATTGAATCCTTATTGCTTAGAGGATAAAGTGAAATTCTTTAAGTTGCCACTTACTATCTTCTATGACCCCTTCTTAAGTCTTCAGCCATCTCTATACTCTCTCCAACTCAGATCACTTCCCAGTTTATAAAATGACCTGTAGACTTCTGAGAAGTCATGTGTGATCTTCTAAGTTCCACTGCAAAGCCCTTTCTTGGCTGTTTCTGGAATCCATCAGTTTCTTTATCAATAGCTTTTATGTTGAATTTTCTTTTTTTTTTAAAGAGTGTTCAAAAAATGTATTTATAACAAATGTAACAATTAGTAAAGTTAGGAGCTCAAGAGCTTCCCTTAATTCTTTCTCACAGTTTATTTATTTTGAACTTTCTATTTATTATTTGCCTCCCTTCCAACCAAACGGGTGATTTACTTGAATACAGATGCAATTTCTTTCTTTTTTATTTCTCTAGGTCCTTGTAAGTAAACTGGAAAATATCAGACATTCCATAAATATGTGTTGCATTATTGATTAGAATATATGTTAACTAAATTCTCAAGGAAAAGCTTTCCATCTATAGCTTCCTTTACTCTGTCCACCAGTGTTGTCTCAGACAGATCCAGAAAATCCTCCTTCCTATGAGAATGTCGAATTCTGTGCACATTGGGATAGATAATATTCATCGAGCACTGAGGATGTGCTGGATATGGTGCTGAGTACTTTACATACCTTTTCTCATACAGCTTTAAAATAACACAATGAGATAAATTATACTATTATCCTCTCCATTTTGGTTTGGGAGATCTCTAGAGTTAGGAAAATAAATGAATTGCCCCAGATTACACAGGTAGCGAGTTGTGAAGCTGGGGTTTGACTCCAGGCAATGAGACGCCAGAGCTCCATCTATTGCTCTGCTTCCCTGGTGCAGTCACTAATTGTTTGGCACTGAAACCAAATTAGATCCAGGTTTTAATCACGCCCCTGCCACTTAGTATGTATGTGACCTCAGGAAAACCACTTAAATTCTATGCATTTATTTCTTCATTTGTAAAACAGAAATAATAATTACCCCCCTCAGTGATTTGTTGTAAGAATTAAATAAGCTTGTGCTTGGATTATTCTAAGTCACTTTTTTCTTAGAATATTGGGTTTCTTTGCTTGTTTGTATTTTAAGGCATTCATTTTGGGGAAGTTGAGATAAGATGTCACATATTTTTTCTACAAAAATATTAGTTTTATTCAATTTTCAGCCTTGGATGATTAAAAAATGGCAGGAAATCAAGTAACACTCTTAATGTTCTGAGTTTCAATAGCAGGACTGTGGAGTTAACCACAATGAAACAGCATCCGCCCCAGCCCTTACAGGGATTAACCAAATCCTCTCATAATTAAATGGGTCAGTTAGTTATGCACATTCAATGAAATGACAGAAACGCTCATATCTCCAAGGACTTTAGTTGATTCTGACTGATTGAACACACACTTATTTTGTTAATCAGAATTATCAAAAATAGATATATTGCTTCACCTGAAATTTTTACCTCTGCATAAACCCTTTGGAAAATATTCACAACATATTCTGAACAAAATATTAAAATCTTTTAAGTCAAAATGACTTGCAGGGGCCTCCCTGGTGGCGCAGTGGTTGAGAGTCCGCCTGCCGATGCAGGGGACGCGGGTTCGTGCCCCGATCCCGGAGGATCCCACATGCCGCGGAGCGGCTGGGCCCGCGAGCCATGGCCGCGGGGCCTGTGTGTCCGGAGCCTGTGCTCCGCAACGGGAGAGGCCACAGCAGTGAGAGGCCCGCGTACAGCAAAAAAAAAAAAAAAAAAAAAAAAAAAATGACTTGCAGAAGAAAAATTCAACATCCAGGACTGACTAGAAAAAAATGATCCCTAATAATAATGCATATGTTCAAGTATAGTAGCATTATTCTATGTGTAACATTATAGAGAAAATCAAGGATTGAGCTATGCACAAATGAGACATGATAACACGAAGTCTTTTGGGGAAACTATGGAGCATGTTTTAAGGTACCACTAAGATTAACAGAATATAGTCAGGTTGCAATCTAGCAACTTTCAAAATAGTATTAAAGGTTAACACTGAAGTTTTCTAAAGGAAAGCTACAAGAAATTTTTGGTTACACTCCTAAATTGGGACCATTGTTTATGAATATAACTAGCAACTGCATGTTGTAATTTGCGACAATTGCCACTAGTTTTCAATTCTCAGCTGCAGTCTCTTTTAGCTTCTCTGCCAGAAATTGCCTGATTGGACCTCAAAATCCATAAACACAGATCTGTATCCAGGCAGGCATGTAGTCCTCTCCCTCTGTAATTATGGCTTCATTTCTTTAAAAGAGGAATAGAGGAACCAAAAAATTAACAATTAGTTTCCAGAGGGAGGCGGTTGCTAAAATTCTGAACTCAGTGTGCTTTTCACATTCAGAGACCTAGACCAAGACTGATAGCTTTAGAAAATAACTGCCTTATTGCCATAGTTCCAGACTAGGTGCTCAGTATCCTCAGCCATACAGGACTTTAAGAACTCATATTATGACTCACACTTGTTTTACCCAGGAAAATAGCATCTTTTTGGCTACTGCTTTTTACACACACTCCAATCAGCAATGACCCCTCTATCCTTCAGGTGCCTGGCTCCTTTTCCAACTTTGCAAGAGAAGTGACTCCTCAAGGATTAGCATCTGAGAATTGGGCATGCATTAGCCATGTGTGCATTCACTACTGCTCTTTTCTAATCTTATGCTTCTTTCCATCAATTAAAACACTGAAGGATCTGATTTTATTTGTCCTTTGGCTAAATAAATGCTTCCAACAGGTCCCTCTAGTTTTTAAACTAATTAGTATATAAAAAGTATTTTCTCTTGTTTATCTAATTGCATACCCAGCATGTCACAAGAGGTTTTTAAGAATGAGGGTGGAGGATCAAGGTTTGGGATTCTCATGGTTCCATTTATACTGTTCCTAAGGCTGGCTCTGAGTGCTATCATTCTTTAGATATCCAGAGAAACAAATTTGTTACTAGTCACAGTGTCAGACTGCTAGGACTCTACTCCTCCTTTTTTGGTTATTGTTCTTGATTAATAAAGTAAATACTACATATATAATTTGTTTTTAATATTTGCTACTCATATACCATGGTTGATTAATAACTAAAAAAAATGACCCTTTGTCTCTTTCTATAATATTTCCCATTTAGAGTTAAACTAAATCTTATATGAAGGTAATACTCTCACATTTGTCAGGTTTAAAGTATTAAATTATAATCCAACTGCTTTGGAGAGTGAATGTTGCTCAATGTTTCACAGGAAGATTAATGCCATCTGTTCTGTACAATGTCGCGCCCCCCCCCCATTTTCCTGCAATAGTTTGCTGAGATAGGTGAATTGAGAGTATAATGATAAGTTACCATACTATAGGCAAACATATTCAATAAATGACTATGGAAAACAATTTTTTGATTTAAAAAAAGTGCTAGCAAATCTTATTTCTACTAGGACAACTGCTATTTTCTTTCCTAATGGAAGAGTTCAAACATACTAAAAAATAGTCATATAGCAATAACTGATCTATCAATCAACAAATATTTATTGAGCAGGTACTTCGTGTGAGATTGTTCAAGGTACTGAACATGTCTGTGAGCAAGATGGACAAAAATATCTGACCTCAAGGAATTACATTCTCACAAGGGAAACATACATGACAAAAATATATGAGTATATTATTTATAAAACGTTGGGTTAAAAGTGATAATGAAGAAAATATAAAGCAGGATAAGTGTATAGACTACGAAGAATCATACATTGTGAGCCGAAAATGCATCTTTGAAGAGATGTCATTTAAGCAAAAGCTTAAACTAAAAATATCTTTGGAGAAGTCTTCTAGGCAGAAGAAACTGCTAGAACAAAGATCTTAAGGCAAGAGCATTTGTGACTTGTTAGGGAAACAGCTGTGTAGCTGTTTGGAGAAGTAGCTAGAGGCCAGGTAACTTGAAGCCCAATAAACTATAGCAAGGAATTAAGATTTTGTTTTAAAAGTCATGGTACACCAATAAAGATTTCCACATGGGAGTGACACTACATTATTCTGCATGCTGTATGGAGAACGGGCGTAGATATATGAAATTTTCAATGTAGAGTAAACCACTGCATCACGTGAGTTAGGAATTCTGGAGTGATCAAGACTACAGGATACATATGGGAGTATAGTATTTAAAGGCACAACAGTAAACAGATCACCCAAGAATTATTTCACATAAGGAAGAGCAGATAGCCCTATTCCCTGGAGTTCCCCAGTACAGTGGTCAGAAAGAAAGTCACCTCAAAGTTTACTGGGAACATAATACACTCAAAGTCAAGAGTTTCAAGAGGTAGCAAATGAAAAACTGTGTCAACTGCTGCTGAGAGGTCAAGCAAGATGGCTGCCAAGTAATCACTGTATTTGCAACCTAGAGTTTATTGTAGATTTTTTGTAAGATTTTTTTAAAACAAGTAACAGGGAATAAAGCCTAATAGAATTATCTCTCAATTTTTTCATTAAGTTAATATTCTTTCATTTGCTTCAAATCTGTTTCTAAAATAAGGATACAGTTTGAAATCTGACTCTTCCTTTTCTATGCCTTTTTCTCTGAAGTATCATGACTGTGTGTTCATATTCCTCCTATGATTTTATGTTTATAATGATAAAATATTTTTTGTGCTTTTAACGATTACACTGCTACTATCAAATTTTTACCTATCCTTTTGTGATTCATTTTTTAAAGCTCATCTGTAAAATGTACAGATTTCCATTTTGATACATATACACACATATACATGTTAATAAATTTATTTTAATTATCATAATGTACCCATTATATACTCTAAGTTAGTCATGTATTTCCCAGGTGATAAATGTCTACATTTCTAATTTTTTTTGCTATTATAAGAGATTCAATGAACATCCTTTTATATGTCTTGTATATGTTCTTGTGCACATATGGAAGAACTTTTAGTATATAAATCATGAAAGGGTAAATGCTGAAAGTTACATCTTCAATTTTATTTCACATAATCAACATTTTCCCCTCAAAACAAGGTAGGTGTGTTTGTATATGTTACTCATTTTGTCTTTCACGTCTCTTAATTATATTCTGTTTTCTCTCTGTGTGATTTCCTTGTATCTATCTTCTACTTCTCTAGTATCTCTTTAGGTGTGTCTAGTTTGTGGCTTTTTTAATCTATCAAGCTTTTAATTTCAGTACATTTTTAAAATCAAAAACTTCTGTTTGCTTATTTCTATAAACCTATTTGTTCTACTTTATAGTGTTTTTAAAAAACTATATATTTTCATTTGCTTTATTTCTTTAATCGTATGAAATAAATTCATTTCACAGCCTCTTTCAGAATTTCCTATTATTTTCACTTTTTGGGGTGTTAACTTTTGCCTTCTTGCATCTGTTGATCCTTCCTCAGTATGTTTCATTTTCTTGCATATTGTACAAATTTGTGAGTTCATCTACCACAAAAGATGCCTATTGTGTGGTAATCCCCTGTGAACTGTGTTTTGAAAATGTCACTATGGAACAGTATGAACCTATTTCTGCTTTTGATGATCCTGAAAAAGTTTACAAACATTTCTCTCTTTATGATACTTGAACCTGTAGATTGTACATTTATGAGTGTTATAGGTCTGAGGACTCAATTTCTACTTCACTCATTCATTCATTTATTTGGCTGCACCGCATGGCATGCGGGATCTTAGTTCTCAGATCAGGTATCAAACCTGCGCCCCCTGCAGTGGAAGCGTAGGGTCTTAACCGTTGGACAGCCAGGTAATTCCCTCTATTTCTTTTAAAATGTATTTATCTATATTTCCATGGGCCTGTAGCAGAATCGGTGGCATCTGCTCTGGCTCAGTCTGCTTTGTAGCTAAAAGTAGTATACTTTATTGTTGTCGGATTTTACAATTAATTAAGTCCTACCCACCACTCATTACATTCTCATGCCATTTTCTACTTACATATCATTCCCTATTACTAAATTCACCATGCTTCTGTAGCATTTCCACATTTGGGGGGTAAGCATGCTGTGCTCATATTCTGAGACAAGCTGGAAAACAGTCGTTTGGGGATTATATTCCCTGGGCACATCTGGAAAGCATGTGGGTTGGAGAGTTTCTCAATTGATGGCATTTTGGACCTGTATCTGGACACTTAGCAGGATAACGTGTTGAGATTGTAGCGAATTTTTTTGAAAAGAGTCAGATTTAGTACTTAAACCTCTGAGTAAGCAACTAAACTATTATAAAAATACACATTAAGTATCTGTTACTTTTAAAACATCTTTTCACAACAGAATGAATATTGAGTTTATTCTCTTTCTCTGGCAGGTCATGAAGGTTATCAATGAGTTGGGCAACTGCACTGATTTCATCCCAAGCCACAATTATGTCATCTGGATTGGGTGGGTGCTGTTTATTACCAGGTATTGACTAAATGTCCACATAAATGACAAAGTATTTGTCTTCACCAGTCAGGTTTCTGCCTTTGTCCACTCCACTGTGAAAAGATATCTTACTTACAGGATAACTACAGTACTCGACTTGAGATTTTTACTAGAAGGAACAAAAACAACATTATCTTCTTGGTTTGGTTAATACCGAAAAAAAAAAAAAAAGCCCAAGAACTGTGTTTACAAGAGAAATAGCAACACTGCAATTCTTCTGTGGAGCTACCACTTTATCACCAATCACTGCTGAACACAATTAACCAGCTGAAAAACTCAGATCTCAACTCTCCTGCACATGTTCTCTACAGATTTCAGTTTGTCAACTTAGCATAACTGAGAAAAAATCATTTATGTATTCTGTTCAATAAGTAACTTCCTGGTACCCATCTTGTGGCACCTCAGCTTTGAATTTTGCACTTTAAAATAAATGTTCTTTCAATGCCTCTCAATTCTATGTTCTTTGTTAATCAATTCCAAGCAAGTCTTTGAAAAATACACTGGATTTTATACGGTTTCCTAAGGACTGTTCCAAGGCCAATGAGAAGACAAGATTGATGTGACGCCCCTGCACAAGGTCCAAAAGTTACCTAGAGCCAGGATTTAACAGGTTCATATGCAGTCAGTATGAGTGATGCTGATGGTGAAGAAATTTTACTGAAATAATTAATTGGGTACACAGAGCAATTCCTCTTCAATAAGGCATCACTCAATCATTCCTCAAGGGAAGATATAGTGAGATTCACATGTGTAGATAATTTACTAAATCAAAATAAATAGATATGATCTCTTTCCAGAAAAATAAGATTGCTATTTTAGGAAGTAAAATAGGTAAATATCAAACAGTATAATAAATTGCCTTTTCAATTTTTTTTTTTTGCCATTTCTCCGGTCAATGTGATGTTACTTCTAGGTTTTACATTGGTTTTCAAACCTGCAGTTGAAATCATGAGCTCAGCCCAAAAAATAAAAATAAAATGAAAGGGTAAGTCAAGAATACTACTGACTCCAGGACAGTGAGAAAAAAGTTTTATAAATGATTCCTCTTTTTCTTGTCCCTCCTATTGCTGTCTGATTGGAAACATTAAATAAGAAGTACCCATCAAAGATGCATGAGTAGGGCTTCCCTGGTGGCACAGTGGTTAAGAGTACGCCTGCCAATGCAGGGGAGGCGGGTTCTGCATGCTGCAGAGCAACTAGCCCATGCACCACAACTACTGAGCCTGCACTCTAGAGCCCACGAGCCACAGCTACTGAGCCCACGTGCCACAGCTACTGAGCCCACGTGCCACAACTACTGAAGCCTGCGTGCCTAGAGCCCGTGCTCTGCAACAAGAGGTGCCACCGCAATGAGAAGCCCACGCACTGCGAGTAGCCCCCACTCGCTGCAACTAGAGAAAGCCCGCATGCAGCAACAAAGACCCAATGCAGCCGAAAATAAATAAAATAAATTTATTTTAAAAAATGATGCATGAGTAGATCCTATCTGTAATAAATCTCAAATTTGGAAAGTATGATAACCTGTCAGAAATATCAATTTGTAAATTTTCACAATAATTAGACCAAATCAGTTTACACCTAGTTTGGCTACTGCACAAAAACCTTGTGCAGTTACTCCTAGCCTGAAATCCATGATCCTGGGGATTCCTGAGTTACAACACGATAACAGACTAAACACTCTGCAAAGATGAGAGAAGAAATATAGCAGATTCTGAATTCAGATCCTTTCAAAATATGTAAGCACATTAGTTAATTGGACAATCATATGTCATGAAGTTCTTGCTGATTGTACTACGTACAACATCTAATATGTATAATAGATTATACCAGTCATTTTCAAATGAGATATACAGACATTTCCTTGTGACTTTTTCCAGTGGTGATTACAGAGATTATATCCAGTACAATCCATGAGAAAATGCCTCTCAGTCTATGCTTCAACATTGCCCTATTATAACCCACCTATAATCTATATTCAACTTTCTATCAGGTTTTAGGTATAATAACATATTTGCATAATGATTTATGCTATATGAAGTGCTTTCTCATCAATTCTCTCTTAGGATCTATGTATAATTCTATATTGCACATAACCAAGAGTTCAAAGTAAATCTGGAGAACAATAAACATTGTTATTTATTATTTTTATCCACATTCTGGATTTATGGACTAGAGTGTGTTAGTGACACAACACTGGAAGTAATTAACTCTATCTTTGCAAATAGGACTAAAATTCACAAGCTTTATGATGACTAGAAGATAGGTTAGTCATAAACAGAAGAGGCCTTATAGGAAAAAAGTGGTCAGGGAGAAATTATAAAGGAGGTATCTTAGCCCATTCAGGCTGCTATAACAAAAATACCACATCCTGAGTGGCTTAAACAATAAAAATTTATTTCTTACAGTTCTGGAGGCTGGGAAGTCCAAGAACAAGGCACCAGCTGACTTGGTGTCTGGTGAGAGCCAGTTTCTGGGTTGCAAACCCACACCTCTTCTGTGTCCTCACACGGTGGAAGAGGTGTGGGAACCCTCCCAGTCTCTTTTGTAAGGGCACAAATCCCATTCACTAGGGCTCTGACAAAGAGCCCTACCCCCAATACCATCACACTGGGGGATAGGATTTCAACATATGAATTTCAGGGTGGGGGGACACAAACATTCAGTCTACAACAGGAGACAAAAAGAGTATTTCCTACAACCTTATCCGCTTTTATCTTTCAAGGGTATGAGCTCTGTGATCTCTGCCCATCCTCTCTATCAATATGTCTAAAACTTCTAATAAATACTTCGGTGGTCAGAATAATGCTCCCCCAAAGATATCCATGCTCTAATCCCCAGAGCCTGTGAATATTTTGCCTTATGTGGCAAATTATGGAGAACTTTTGGATATCCAAATTTGAGGAAGAGAAGTAAAATTTTTCTCTTAGGCAGAATTTACATGAGCACTACAGTTAGCAGTTGAATTTATGAGGGAAATAGGACGATAACTAGTTTTAGATGTATCTATTTTTTTAAAGAATTTAAAAAATTTTTAATTTATTTATGTATTTATTTTTGGCTGCGTTGGGTCTTTGTTGCTGTGTGCGGATTTCTCATTGAAGTGGCTTCTCTTGTTGTGGAGCACGGGCTCTAAGTGTGTGGGCTTCAGTAGTTGTGGCGCATGGGCTTAGTTGCTCTGCGGCATGTGGGATCCTTGAGGACCAGGGCTCGAACCTGCGTCCCCTGCATTGGCAGGTGGATTCTTAGCCACTGTGCCACCAGGAAAGCTCTCTACTTCTTTAAATCTTGTTTTACATTACATTTACTTATTTATATTTTAAAAGATATTACATTTCCAAGTGTGCATTTTGTTATTTTAATAAAGAATTCCATTCTTAAAGAATAAGCAGAATCATGAAGACCTTGTACTTCTTTCAAGTTCCCACTTCTGAAGAGTCTCTCCACAGAGTCATATATCCATTAATGGGCTGCCAGAATGGCAGGCACTGAGTCAGCGCGGACAGGATCAACCTCCAGGGATTTATGTGAGAGTGTTGGGAAATAATCAAAGCAAAAGTATAAAGAAAAAGCATGTCTATATTTGAAAACAGGTAGAGACTAATCCTAAGTAATCATGTAGCAGAGATGAACAAAATAACAAATTTTGATACATTTGAGCCATAGGAAATAATATTTATTTCCTTAGAATGTGAAATAATATGGTTCTGTTGAATGAGAAAGTAGACAAGGGAGAGGAATATAAGAAATATGCCTTCATAGAAGGAATCAAAGACCTTGGGCAAACAAAAATCTAACTTTGATTGTTTCAAAGAAGGACCCTGTTCTTCAAAATGTTTTTTTTTTTTTTTTTTTTTTTGCTATTCAGGGGAACACTCATTTTCTACACCTGTGTTTTTAGTTTTATTTATTTATTTATTTATTTATTTTAATTAATTAATTTTTTTTTTGTGGTACGCGGGCCTCTCCCTGCTGTGGTCTCTCCCGTTGCGGAGCACAGGCTCCGGACGCGCAGGCTCAGCGTCCATGGCTCACGGGCCCAGCCGCTCCGCGGCATGTGGGATCTTCCCAGACCGGGGCACGAACCCGTGTCCCCTGCATCGGCAGGCGGACCCTCAACCACTGTGCCACCAGGGAAGCCCCATTAGTTTTATTTTTTAATGGATTAAATAAAGCTATCAAATTCTAAGCCTCTCCTTCCATCTTTCTTTTTTCTTTTTCTTGCCTTTTGCCAAATTGGGAAAATCTTAATTTTCTTTATCTTTCTTATTAATACAAAGATTTTCTGTCCCACTGATATTTATTTTCCCATCTCTGGCATTCAATTTTTTAAAGATTTGTAACTATATAAAAAGTATGTAATTATATAAATATGAGACTAGCACTGTCCTCGAGATACTTAATGTGTTATTCTTCCTGTGCATCTGTCCTTCACAATGAAAGCTTTATTTCCCATTCACCTCATCCTTATTCAAATCTTGTGCTTTCCGGAGACAGTATGGAAGTGTTGGTTGTATACTATTATTATTCTGCTCCTTTCATCTATTTTTCAACTTCATAAATAATTAACACATGTATTAAAGAATCCTACTAACTTTATAATCCATTTAGAATTGAATTAAAAAATTTCTAACAATATTTCACATACTTTGTCTTCCTTTTAGATCTGTGTTTAATTTTTAATGTTTGGAATATTTTCTTCAACATTTTCTCAGATAAATAATGTGGTTGGTATTCCTGCTAAATCCTGTCATGCTCAAAATGTTTCTCTTTTATCCGACAGATAAACTACATCTCAGCTGGATATAGTTTTCTTGAAACACAACCCTTTGCTCTCAATAATCTGTAGATAATTACCCCATATCTTAGCTTCCATTGTGGCAGATACAAATTCTTTACCTTAAATGGGTTTTTTTAAAAGTGTTTCTGTCCAGATGCTTGTAAAATTCTCTTCTCTTTTTTTTCTCTTTTAATTAAACTTTTTATTTTGAGATAAATTGTACATTATCATGCAGCTATAAGAAATAATAGAGATTCGAACTTTATCTAGTTTTTTTCTAATGGTAACATTGCAAAACTATAGTGCAATATTGCAGGATATTGACATTGATACAGGCAAGATACAAAATATTTCTATCACTACTAGGATTCCTTATGTTGCCCTTTTATTGGCACACCCAGTTCCTTCCTGTCCCCCCTACTTCCATAACTCCTGGCAATCACTAATCTCCATTTGTATAATTTTGTCATTTCAAGAATATGTAAATGGAATATTATAGTATATAACCTTTTGGGATTTGCTTTTTTCACTCAGCATAGTTCTCTGGAGGCTCATCCACGTTGTTGCATGTATCAGTAGATTGTTCCTTTTTATTGCTGAGTAGTATTCCATGGTAGGGATATACCATAGTTTGTTTATCCATTCACCCCACTGAAGGACATCTGAGTTATTTCCAGTTTGGGGCTACTACAAATAAACCTGCCATGAACATTTGTGCACAAAATTTGTGTGAATGTAAGTTTTCATTTCTCTGGGATAGAAGCCCAGGAACATGATCGCCAGATTGTGTATTAGTTGCACGTTTAGTTTTTTTTCTTATTCTTGAAATTCAGAAATTTAGCCACAGTATATCTAAGAGCATGTCTTCTTCTCTGTCTTCATTTTCCTCATCCTCCACTGAACAACTTGGCAAACAGATAACTTCCTCCTTCTTTAAACTCTCTGCTCTTGGTTTTTAAACTTTTTTCTTGCTATTTCTTCTCAGTCTGTATTCCCTAGGACTCTGTCTTCCATGCTTCTGCTTGCATACAACCTTCCTGGTTGATTTTGTCTGTCTGACTTCTATTATCTCCTGGTAGTCAAGGACTCTTAAATGTGTCTCAAGTCCTAACAGCTTATATGCAACTGCTTTCTAGTCTTTTCTACTTCAGGGATCTATTGAAACAAAACTCAACATGTCCAAAACTAACTCCTACTCGGTCTTCAAAATTTACCTCTACCCTACACTGGCTTCTTCCATCTTTCCAAATCTTTTTTTCCCCTCCCTCCCCCACATATCTTTTCTTCCTTTTAATTTTGAATCAATTTTAACTTTTCAAAAATATTGCAAAAATAATACACAGAATTCCTTTATACTCTTCACCCAGCTTTTCCCAGTGTTAGCACTTTATATAACCATATATAATCTTATGTAACCTATCAACACTAAAAAATCAGACTAATGTGGTATTTGCTAAATGGTGATTTCTCTAGTTCCTTCACTATTTCTAAATTTATTGGAATTACACTGTAAGAAAGATCTGTCCCTCCTCATTTATTTATATATTATGTTATTTATATCAGTTCAGGCTCATAGGTATTTATTTTATTTGATGGGCTATAACTCATCATTTTCATTAAGTATTTCATCTTAAATTGTCCTGGATTTGGTCATTGGGCACACCTTCAAATTAGTTTCTATACTCTTTCGACATGCTCCTATCATGTTTTGAAGGTTTCCTTACTTTCTGGTCTCACAACATGTTCCAGTTTCATTTAGTATTTTTCCTGCCCAAGCCCTGGATTCAACCACTACTCTAAGAAGTGTTGGTTCCTTTTATTGGAGAATAGTATTTGCAATAGGTATACACAATATCTGTGTGCTAGTTGTGCCTATTCATACTGGGATGTCATTGCTTCTAGGCTTTCCCAGCAGAAAAAGCCAGCAAAAATATACACTGATCACACATAAACACACTACACAAACACACACATCTATACGTATATATCTGTCCATATATTAAAAAACATGAGTTCACAGCAACAGCTTTGACTGCAATACAATAGCACAAGTTTATTTTAGCCTTCCCCTTTTCCTTATTTGTAAATTCTTTTCCTGTTGGTGAGAAACCTAGCTCTCATAATTCACAAAATATTTACTTGTTTGCTCAATCCTAGAATACACATAAAGTTGATTCAAAGTTAAATTGTTAATCCAAAACCCTGTGAGAAAAAAATTTACTGAAAAGCATAAAATATTTGTGTATATTTTTTAATCAACTGTACAATTTGGTCAAAAGTAGAGGGTTTTGGGCTTCCCTGGTGGTGCAGTGGTTGAGAGTCCGCCTGACGATGCAGGGGACACGGGTTCGTGCCCCGGTCCAGGAAGATCCCACATGCCATGGAGCGGCTGGGCCCGTGAGCCATGGCCACTCAGCATGCGCGTCCGGAGCCTGTGCTCTGCAACGGGAGAGGCCACAACAGTGAGAGGCCCACGTACCACCAAAAAAAAAAAAAAAAAAAAAAAAAAAAGTAGAGCGTTTTGGTCAAAATGATGTTGTCCAACTTGGCTTTTTATTTTTTTTTCAGTGTGGCTCTACTATTCATTTGTAATAGAGTTATAGTTGCTTATCTTAATTATATTTCTGTAGTGTAGTTATTTGCTTTATTTAACGTTTTTATATAGTGATACCTACCATTTAGTTAGCACTTACTATGTATCAGGTCCATTCTAAGCACTACTTTACAAAATGAATATGAAATGAATATAACTTTTTACCAAACAAGAGACCTGATATTTGGTTAATACACATAACTAGCCAACATTCTCACAGCTAGTAAATGACTCTGAATTCCTCCTTCTTCACTAGTCTATTTATGGGACTTTTCTTGTTTTCCTTTATGAGTTAATGGCCCATGATCTTTGCCCATATAGTTTTTTAAAAATAAAATGTCTTTTTCTTTGATTTTTAAAAAAAGAGTTCTTTAAATGGTAAAGATTAAATCTCTCTTGTATTGTGATAAAAATATTTTTATTTACTTTGTCATTTGCTGTTTAAATAAAGTCTATGCTCTTTTAGGAGCTATACATATCACTTATTTTTCTTTATTAATTAATTAATTTATTTATTTTTGGCTGTGTAGGGTCTTCGTTGCTGCACGTGGGCTTTCTCTAGTTGCAATGAGCAGGGGCTACTCTTTGTTGTGGTATGCAGGCTTCTCATTGTGGTGGCTTCTCTTGTTACAGAGCATGGGCTCTAGGCACGCTGGCTTCAGTAGTTGTGGCACGCAGGCTCAGTAGTTGTGGCTCACAGGCTCTAGAGCACAGGCTCAGTAGTTGTGGCGCACAGGCTCTGTTGCTCTGCGGCATGTGGGATCGTCCCAGAGCAGGCTGGAACCCGTGTCCCCTGTATTGGCAGGTGGATTCTTAACCACTGCACCACCAGGGAAGTCCATCACTTATTTTTAATGTATTTAAATGTATCAATATTTTCAATTATGGCTTCTTGGATGCCTACCAAGATAGAGGTCTTTCAAGAGCCAAAAGAGAACAATAAACAGTATCAACTAAGCAAAATAAAATCATGTTACCCTTTCTAACTCCCATCTCTAACCCAAAGGAGTCGGACGTAATAGCCACCAGGAGGAGCATGACAGTGTGAAAGAGGCCTCAAGTTCTCCTGACTAAGTTTCTCCCCACAAGGCTCAAGCATGAGCCAGGAAAGAGGACAAGTTTTTAATTAAAGATAAAAGTAATACTTTGATTTAGGCTTGACTCTTTTGATACCTAAAAATGAACCAAATCCATGGGGTCTGTATAAGATATTCAAATGTAGGAAAGACACATCACAGGAGGTATGAGGGCAATATGGGTAAAGGGTGTTGTGACACTTAATTTTACATGTTAACTTGACTGGGCCATGGGATGCCCAGATATTTGGTTAAACATTATCCGGGTGTTTCTGTGAGGATGTTTCTGAATGAGATTAATATTTGAATTGGGTAGACTGAGTAAAGCAGATTGCCATTCCCAATGCAGGGACACCCAATGAGCTGAAGGGCTGAATGGAACAAAAAAGGCTTAAGTAAGGGAGAATTTGTTCTCTTTCTGCCTGTCTTTGAGCTGGGACACTGGTCTTCTCCTTCCTTCGGGCTCCAACTTGAACTGGAACTTACACGATTGGCTCTCTTGCTTCTCAGGCCTTTGGACTCAGACTAAAACTACATCATCACCTCTCCTGGGTCTCCAGCTTGTCAACTGTAGATCTTGGGACTTCTCCGCCTCCATAACTGCATAAGCCAATTCCTTATTATACACACACACACACACCTTCCAGTGGTTCTGTTTCTCTGAAGAACCCCAAGTAATACAGAAGTTCTTTTCTATTTGCACTTCAGTAAGTCCAGTTCATTTAAAAAACACGTTACACTAACATTTATAATGTGCTATATATATAATGTGCTAACAATTTTGCATATTTTTTCATGTTTAATTCTCACATTTATCTTTGATAGTAGGTACTATTATGCCAGTTTTTTAGAGGGAGAAACAAACTCTAAGAGAAGTCAATAACTTGCCTAAAATAATAACACAAACTAGTGCTAAGTTTTAGGATTCAGTTCTCTGATGCCAAAATCAGCAATCTTAATTTGTTTTCAAGTAGCAATAATCCTACATTGATAGATCTGTTTTTTTAGAAACCTGCTTTGTAACATACAGAGGAAACAACCCTGCCTAATTTTTTTCTTACACCACCAGCATTCATTTATTTTATTTATAACCTTGAATTTCATTGTAATATTTAAAAAGGCACTACTAAGGATTAAAACTCTGTCTTGAGTGCTAAACATCTAGTACATTCAGGGTCAAAGTATCTGATCTTAGTGAACCATATTTTTGTACTTGGCATTTCTTTTCCCCATGGATAGAATTACTTATAACTTGAGAAATTGTATACACTCTACATTCATGAAATGTAAAAAAAGGCAGTCCACTTGTTCTTCACAATGTGTATGAAGAAGAAGATAATTGGACTAATAAAAATTATGCCCTTTAACAATGAGTACATTCTTGAATTACGTTTCTAAATATGTTTTTACCTTGGCAGCTAGCCAGACAATTGCTGCTTTATATTCCTAGTCAATATTAGCTCAAATGTAAAGTAAATGGCATATTCTCTTTTAGAAATATGAAATGATAAAACAGCATCATAGGAAATGTATAAAAATTTCCATTTTAATAAGCTGAATCACCCATAGAATGCTAAAAGAGAAGAAAGGTGCACTGCTTATGATTTTAAGACGTTTTCAACTTAAATGGATATGACATGTTGTAGGAATTAGCCTCCTTCATCACAGCTTTACCCTGCTTTTAGAAAAACGAGTTAAATCAGAAATAAAAAAAAACACACACGTGCACACACATGTATCAAATATCTGATTTTCCCTCACACACTTTTGCATGGTTTGCTCTTTCATCTCCTTTAAGATTTGGCTTCAATGTCACATTCTCAGCCATAGTTTCTCTAACCACTCAATTTAAAACTGAATGCTTTTCTTCCCCCAATCTTTCCCAGCACTCCCTCATCACCTTCCATGCTTTATTTTTCTCCTTAACAGTTACCAGCCTCTGGCATCTTATTTATTGTTTGCCCCTCCGCACCAAGATGTAAACCTTCCAAGAAAGCAGTAAACTTGTCCATTTTGTTCACCTGTCCTAGAACAGTGCCTGACACATAAGAGGTATTCAGTGCAATGCTGACATTCTCACATATTTTAAATTACCTTATAAATTTAAATTTCTTTTATAATTTTTATAATTTTTCTTTAACATGGGATTTATTTGGCACTTTACCTTTCAAAATATATAAAGGGTCATTATCATTTTGCTATCAATTTACATCTTAATTTATTGTTGTAAAACAATGCAATCAACAATATTGCTTCTTTGAAATTATTTTTCATTCTGTTTATGTCCTAATAGTTACTCAATTTTTATCAATGTTCCACGTGGCCTTGAGAAATAATCTTTATTTTCCAATTATTCAGTACATGGTTCTGTATACTCATTTAGGAAGACTTTTTCAAATCTATATACTTACCAAACATTTTGTCTTCTTCATCTATCATTTACCAAGAGAAATGTGTTTAAAATTTCACAGAAAATATCAATGGTGGATTTATCCACTTCCCTTTGTATCTGTGATGCTTTGTTTTGTGTCTTAATGAATTTAGCATTATTATATATTCTACTGAATTAAACCTTTTAAAATTTATGGTAATCTTTAATTTCTAGCCATATTTTTCTGCCTTAAAAAGCTTTCCTTATGCTAATATAGCTAGATCAGTTCTATTTTTGTTTATATTTGTCTGGCGTTTTTTCCGTATTTTAACTTTTATTCTTCCTCTGTCCTATAGGAACAACATGGGAAACTTAGATTTGCAAATCTGAATGTCATTTACTGGCCAGAAAGAATTAATGTGACTGCCAGATCCCTAGATGATGTAATTTAAACCTAGACAAAAATAGTAACCTAGTATGATGCCATAAAATATTTAAAAATTTATATTAAATATCTTGTATGCTGTAGTGAGTGCCATATTTTATGATAGGCATAGAAGAACAAATACTGGCTAAAATGAATGTATCTGATTCTTACAATAACTCTGTGAGATAGTGAAAGTGTTATCTCTACATTACAGGTAGAGATATATAGGCTTAGGCAGTTTTTAATGATTTTTCAAGCTTACTCATGTGGCAGAAGAAGAACTAGAATTGATATCTTTGGACTCCCAGTCTAGGTTTCTTTCACTCTTTGACAGTGCCTTTCTCTAGCACTTATATTTCTCAAGTAAGTAAACATGTGATGTGGAGATTGTTCCAGGTAACATATAGGGGATGTTAAAATGCTAGACATCTGTTACTCACCACAGACTCATTGATGGAGTCACCAGGACTAAAACTATCAGTAAACCCCTTTGAACAGGAGCATAATGGAAATAATTAAACTAAGATAATCATGCTAATAAAGGCAAGAAGGGAAAAATAACAACATAGAAAAACACATTAGCCTTGGTAAGTCTCTGAATCTTTCTTTTGTCCGTAATTAGTTTTTATGTCATCTCCCACCAAGGTATGCATATGTATCACTTAGTAAACAAATGAAATATAAGGCCACTGAAAAATCATAACTTTAATAATAAAATCACTGTCTTTGTGTTTAATGTGTGCTCTTTTTATTCTACAAACTACAGGTGTTTAAATATAATCTCTTCCCAGTGAATAGAAACATTTCTATGAAGAAAGCTTATCTTATGCAGCAAAGTACAGAAATAGCCTTGTAGAGCTGGGTATTTAAAGCAATTAATTGCATGTCTAGTTAAGGATATATGCCATAATCATTAAACACATGAATGGTAACAAGCCGTTTCCTTAATGAATCCCTATCAAGGTATATTAAAGCCACCTTTACAAATAGCCTTAAAAAATCATTTGGACTAACAAAATTTATCTAGTCTGCCAGATTAGCAGAGTCCTCAACTATGTTCCAGCTTCTTCTGTGTTCTGAGAAACTTACCCTCCCTTCTTCAGCTTCCTTTTTCCTATTGCTGCAGCTGACAAACTTCTCTATGAATCCCTCAGTTTTGCTCTTAAGCTCTGTCTGTTTCTCTTTTTCTCTGTGACTACTAATGGAATATACAGTGATGACAGTGCACTTTTTAATACTCAGTTGTACTTAGTGGACATCATCTAGACATATAACATTTATATCTCTCTGCAACTGCACCCACAGCTCTGTAGAATGTCTACACTGACACGATGTTCCAGCATCTCCATTCATTGACACAGGCTTCCCTGTAAACATAACCTTTTATTATCGACACTTATGATTTTCACTCTTAATTTCCCTTAGACAGCATTTTAGCTCTATCCAAAGTGATGTGGTGCTCTGAACAAACTATGCTGAGGTTCCCAATGAAGATGAAGAGTATGTAACATCCATAGATATTTACTGAGACTCTTCTTTGGGACTAACACAATGCTTAGTGTTGAGGCCCTGAGCATGGGTAATTGGAAGTTATGTTTTATAAGTGAAAACAGTATGACAGGAATAATAACTAAGTTGAAATATGCATTATTTGTCACACCTGAATAACACTAAGATATCCAAAGGAAAATCTAGAGAACTGAAAAGTATGAATAGAATTCTGGACAGTCTGGGTCTTGACTTTAATTCAGCTGTACAGCAGTGACATTAGAGGCCCTGGAAGTGTAAGTGGCCTTTAAAGGAAAAATCATAGAGAATATAACCACACCTCAATCATGTTAAATACCTACCAATGGAGGTAGAAAAGAAGTTATAATGCAGAAGATTAAGAATACACTCATGATAAATTTGCCAGAAATAGCAGAGCAGAGTCTAGGCTTTCCTAATGCTCTAAAGAAAGAGAAGAAAGCTCTGAAGGAAAACTTTATCTCTTTGTACCTTCATTAAAATCAAATCAAACCAGTGAAGTTGTATGGAGTAAGTATGACTATTCCTACTTCACCTATGTGAAAAACAAGGCCCACAGGGATTAGAAAATTTTTACTGAGATCAACAATTTATTATAGAACTGAAATTGTTTTCTAGGTATAATGTTTTCTCAAAATCTTTACTTTCTATTAGGCGCATTCAAAGTGAAGCTAGGCGGAGAGTGAAAGGCATTGCTGCTCAGTTAATTAGGAATAGTGGAAAAGCCACTTGGTTTATCAAAAAAGCAACTGTTGTGAGAAGTCAGTTGACTGGACAACTTTCTTAAACCTCCCCTCTTCTCTGCGATGAGTCATCAGAATAGGTTAAATTTCTATTGAAAATACTATACTTTTCCCTCATCTGGTCTATAAATAGCATGTTAACATAGGGCAGAATCTGTGTTAGGACTAGTTGATAGAAAATAATTTAATAAAGATTAAAAATAATTTGGGGCATATTAAGATGTTCTCATACTTTAACCAAAAAGACCAATATTTATTCCTTGTTACACATGTATTGAGAAGGTCTATGGTAATATTAAAAGGAGAAAAAAATAGAATATCTGTTCCAGAAAGGAGTGTAGATAACATGGTCTTCGAAGGGTGTTTAAAAAAATAGGTTTACTGAGGTATAAATGATGTAGGATAAACTGCACATATTTGAAGTATACAATTTGATAAGTTGTGATATATGCATAGATCTGTGATATCACCACCAAAATCAACACAATGAATATATCCATCACCCCTAAAAGTTTCCTCATACTCCTTTGTAATCCTTCTCTTTTATTCCCACCTCTATCCCCAGGCAACCACTGATTTGCTTTCTGTCACTATACATTAAATTTGCATTAAATTGTGTGTCTGTGTGTGTGTGTAAGTGTGTATGTGTGTGTCAGTATGTATGTGTGTGTGTGTGTGTGTGCATCTGATCTAATAAAAGCAGTTTAAAAAAGCATTTGGAAGCTAATTATGAATTGATAATTTTTTCTTAAAAGTGTTAGAAAACTGTGACTTACTTCAGTATCTGTGGGCTTCTTCAGGTCATCCAGGTAACTGAAAAAGAGAGTAGATACCATTCTCACTTTCAGATTCTTTAGAATTTATCAACCTCATTTTGTCACAGTACATCCTAGATGTAGGTGACTTAGAATGACAAGCTTATGTAAAAGCTGTAAACTCTTCTCCTTTGCAACATATTTTGAATTGCCTTTCTGCATTAAAAACAAGAATAACAAAAAACCTACAGTCTGTTATAGACATTTGGAGTATTTTCAGAAAAACAGGAGATTTTGAATTTAAACACTTTCCCCAATCACAGGCTCCAGTACTCAAGGGGCCCATAGTGATTTTGTCTCCTTGTGAGCTCTCATTATCTTGTAATAAAGTATTACCTTTTAAAGTAGGACAGCCATGGATTTCAATCCTAGATCCACCATTAATCCTATATAAACTTGGGAAATTATGGACTAATTTAGCATCTTACCATTGTCACCAAAAGTTAGCCAGAGAAAGACAAATATCATATGATATCACTTATACGTGGAATCTAAAAAAATGGTACAAATGAACTTATTTACGAAACAGAAATAGAAACACAGATATAGAAAACAAACTTCTGGTTACTGGGTGGGGGGAGAGGCAGGAGGTATAAATTGTGAGATTGGGATTGACATATATACACTACTATATATAAAATACACAACTAACAAGAACCTACTGTATAGCACAGGGAACTCTACTCAGTACTCTGTAATGACCTATATGGCAATACAATCTAAAAAGGAGTGGATATATGTATATGTATAACTGATTCACTTTGCTGTACAGCAGAAACTAACACAACAGAGAGACTGGTTCAAGATGGTGGAGTAGAAGGATGTGCACTCACTCCCTCTTGCAAGAGCACTAGAATCACAACTAACTGCTGAACAGTCATCAACAGGAAGACACTGGAATTCACCAAAAAAAAGATACCCCACATCCAAAGACAAAGGAGAAGCTGCAATGAGATGGTAGGAGGGACGCAATCACAATAAAATCAAATCCCATAACCACTGGGTGGGTGACTCACAAACTGGAGAACAATTATACCACAGAAGTCCACCAACTGGAGTGAAGGTTCTGAGCCCACATCAGGCTTCCCAAGCTGGGGTCTGGCAACAGGAGGAGGAATTCCCAGAGAATCAGACTTTGAAGGCTGGCAGGATTTGATTGCAGGACTTCGACAGGACTGGGGGAAACAGAGACTCCACTCTTCAAGGGCACACACAAAGTAGTGTGTGCATCAGGACCCAAGGAAAAGGAGCAGTGACCCCATAGGAGACTGAACCAGACCTACCTGCCAGTGTTGCAGGGTCTCCTGCAGGGGCGGAGGTGGCTGTGGCTCACCGTGGGGAAAAGAACACCAGCAACAGAAGTTCTGGGAAGTACTCCTTGGCATGAGCTCTCCTGGAGTCCTCCATTAGCCCCACCAAAGAGCCTGTAGCCTCCAGTGCTGCGTCACCTCAGGCCAAACAACCAACAGGGAGGGAACTCAGCCCCACCCATCAGCAGACAAGAGGATTAAAGTTTTGCTGAGCTCTGCCCACCAAAGCAACACCCAGCTCTACCCACCACCAGTCCCTCCCATCAGCAAACTTGCACAGCCTCTTAGATAGCCTCATCCACCAGAGGGCAGACAGCAGAAGCATGAAGAACTACAATCCAGGGCCTCCCTGGTGGCACAGTGGATGGGAGTCTGCCTGCCGATGCAGGGGATACGGGTTTGTGCCCCGGTCCGGGAGGATACCATATGCCACGGAGCGGCTGGGCCCGTGAGCCATGGCTGCTGAGCCTGCGTGTCCAGAGCCTGTGCTCCGCAGCGGGAGAGGCCACAGCGGTGAGAGGCCCGCGTACCGCAAAAAAAAAAAAAAAAAAAAAAAGAACTACAATCCTGCAGCCTGTGGAATGAAAACCATATTCACAGAGATAGATAAAATGAAAAGGCAGAGGACTATTTACCAGATGAAGGAACAAGATAAAACCCCAGAAAAACAACTAAATGAAGTGGAGATAGGCAACCTTCCAGAAATAGAATTCAGAATAATGATAGTGAAGATGATCCAGGACCTCGGAAAAACAATGGAGGCAAAGATCAATATGATGCAAGAAATGTTTAACAAAGACCTAGAAGAATTAAAGAACAAACAAACAGAGATGTACAATACAATAACTGAAATGAAAAATATACTAGAAAGAATCAATGGCAGAATAACTGAGGCAGAAGAACGGAGAAGTGACGTGGAAGACAGAATGGTGGAATTCACTGCCACAGAACAGAATAAAGAAAAATGAATGAAAGGAAATGAAGACAGCCTAAGAGACCTCTGGGACAATATTAAACACACCAACATTCGCATTATAGGGGTCCCAGAAGGAGAAGAGAGAGAGAAAGGACCTGAGAAAATATTTGAAGAGATTATAGTCGAAAACCTCCCTAACATGGGAAAGGAAATAGCCACCCAAGTCTAGGAAGTGCAGAGAGTCCCACGCAGGATAAACTCAAGGAGAAACACAGCGAGACACACAGTAATCAAATTAACAAAAATTAAAGACAAACAAAAATTATTAAAAGCAATAAGGAAAAAATGACAACATACAAGGGAACTCTCATAAGGTTAACAGCTGATGTCTCAGCAGAAACTCTACAAGCGACAAGGCAGTGGCATGATATAGTTAAAGTGATGAAAGGGAAGAACCTACAACCAAGATTACCTTACCTGGCAAGGATCTCATTCAGATTTGATGTAGAAATCAAAAGCTTTACAGACAAGCAAAAGCTAGGAAAATTCAGCACCACCAAACCAGCTCTACAACAAATGCTAAAGGAACGTCTCTAAGTGGGAAACACAAGAAAAGAAAATGACCTACAAAAACAAACTCTAAACATTTAAGAAAATGGTAAAAGGAACATACATATCGATAATTACTTGAAGCATGAATGGATTAAATGCTCCAACCAAAAGACACAGGCTCGCTGAATGGATACAAAAACAAGACCCATATATATGCTGTCTACAAGAGACCCACTTCAGACCTAGGGATACATACAGGTTGAAAGTGAGGGGATGGAAAAAGATATTCCATGCAAACGGAAATCAAAAGAAAGCTGGAGTAGCAATACGCATATGAGATAAAATAGACTTTAAAATAAAGAATGTTACAAGAGACAAGGAAGGACACTACATACATAATGATCAAGGGATCAATCCAAGAAGAGATATAACAATTATAAATATATATTCACCCAACGTAGGAGCACCTTGATACATAAGGCAAATGGTAACAGCTATAGAAGAGGAAATCGACAGTAACACAATAATAGCGGGGGACTTTAACACCTCACTTATACCAATGGACAGATCATCCAGCCAGAAAATTAATAAGGAAACACAAGCTTTAAATGACACAATAGACCAGATAGATCTAATTGATATTTATAGGACATTCCATACAAAAACAGCAGATCACACTTTCTTCTCAAGTGCACATGGAACATTCTCCAGGATAGATCACATTTCAGGTCACAGATCAAGCCTCGGTAAATTTAAGAAAATTGAAATCATATCAAGCATCTTTTCCAACTAGAACACTAAGATATTAGAAATAAATTACAGGGAAAAAACACAAACACAAGGAGGTTAAAGAATACATTACTAAATAACTAAGAGATCACTGAAGAAATCAAGCATGAAATAAAAAAAATACCTAAAGACAAATGACAATGAAAACACGATAATCCAAAACCTATGGGATGCAGCAAAAGAAGTTCTACAAGGGAAGTTTACAGCAATACAAGCCTACCTCAAGAAACAACAAACATCTCAAATAAACAATCTAACCTCACATCTAAAGGAACTAGAGAAAGAAGAACAAACAAAACCCACAGTTATAAGAAGGAAAGAAATCATAAAAATCAGAAGAGAAATAAATGAAATAGAAACAAAGAAAAAAATAGCAAAGATCAATAAAACTAAAAACAGGTTCTTTGAGAAGATGAACAAAATTGATAAACCTTTAGCCAGACTCATCAAGAAAAAGAGGGAGGGGACTCAAATCAATAAAATTAGCAAAGAAAAAGGAGAAGTTACGACACTGCAGAAATACAAAGCATCAAAGGAGACTACTACAAGTATCTCTATGCCAATAAAATGGGAACCTGGAAGAAATGGGCAAATTCTTAGACAGTTATAACTTTCCAAGACTGAACCAGGAAGAAATAAAAAATATGAACAGATCAATCACAAGTAATGAAATGGAAACTGTGATTAAAAAACTTCCAGCAAACAAAAGTCCAGGACCAGATGGCTTCACAGATGAATTCTACCAAACATTAAGAGAAGAGCTAACACCCATCCTTCTCAAACTCTTCCAAAAAATTGCAGAGGAAGGAACACTCCCAAACTGATTCTACAAGGCCACCATCAGCCTCTTACCAAAACCATACAAAGATCCTACAAAAAAAGAAAATTACAGACCAATATCACTGATAAATATAGATGCAAAAATCCTCAACAAAATACTAGCAAACAGAATCCAACAACACATTAAAAGGATCATACACCATGACCAAGGGGGATTTATCCAAGGGATGCAAGGATTCTTCAATATATGCAAATCAATGTGATACACCGTATTAACAAACTGAAGAATAAAAACTATGATCATCTCAATAGATGCAGAAAATGCTTGTGACAAAATTCAGCACTCATTTCTGATAAAAACCCTTCAGAGAGTGGGCATAGAGGGAACCTATCTCAACATAATAAAGGCCATATACAACAAACCCACAGCAAATGTCATTCTCAATGGTGAAAACCTGAAAGCATTTCCTCTAAGATCAGGAACAAGACAAGGATGTCCACTCTTACAACTCTTATTAAACATAGTTTTGGAAGTCCTAGCCACAGCAATCAGAGAAGAAACAGAAATAAAAGGAATACAAATTGGAAAAGAAGAAGTAAAACTGTCACTGTTTGCAGATGACATGATACTATACATAGAGCATCCTAAAGATGCCACCAGAAAACTACTAGAGGTAATCAATGAATTTGGTAAAGCTGTAGTATACAAAATTAATGCATAGAAATCTCTGGCATTCCTATACATTAAAAACAAATGTCTGAAAGAGAAATTAAGGAAACAATCCCATTCACCATTCACCATTGCAACAAAAAGAATAAAATACCTAGGAATAAACCTACCTAAGGAGGTAAAAGACCTGTACTCAGAAAACTATAAAACACTGATGAAAGAAATGAAAGATAGCATAAAGATATGGAGAGATATACCATGTTATTGGATTGGAAGAATCAATATTGTGAAAATGACAATACTACCCAAAACAATGTACAGATTCAGTGCAATCCCTATCAAATTACCAATGGTATCCTTCACAGAACTAGAACAAAAAATTTTACAGTCTGTATGGAAACACAAAAGACCCCAAATAACCAAAGCAATCTTGAGAAAGAAAAACAGAGCTGGAAGAATCAGGCTCCTCAACTTCAAACTATAATACAAAGGTACAGTAATCAAGACAATATGGTAAAAACAGAAAAACAGAAATATAGATCAGTGGAACAGGATAGAAAGCCCAGAGATAAACCCATGCACCTATGGTCAACTAATCTATGACAAAGGAGGCAAGGACATACACTGGAGAAAAGACCTCTTCAATAAGTGGTGCTGGGAAAACTGGACAGCTACATGTAAAAGGATTAAATTAGAACAATCCCTAAAGCCACATACAAAAATAAACTCAAAATGGATTAAAAACCTAAATCTAAGACTGGACACTATAAAACTCTTAGAGGAAAACATAGGAAGAACACTCTTTGACATAAATCACAGCAAGATCTTTTTTGACCCACCTCCTAGAGTAATGGAATTAAAAACAAAAATAAACAAATGGGACCTAATGAAACTTCAAAGCTTTTGCACAGCAAAGGAAACCATAAACAAGACGAAAAGGCAACCCTCAGAATGGGATAAAATATTTGCAAATGAATCAACAAAGGATTAATCTCCAAAATTTATAAACAGCTCATACAGCTCAATAGTAAAAAAACAAACAATCCAATCAAAAGCTGGGCAGAAGACCTAAATAGACATTTCTCCAAAGAAGACATACAGACTGCCAACAAACACATGAAAGGATGCTCAACATCACTAATTATTAGAGAAATGCAAGTCAAAACTACAATGAGGTATCACCTCACACCAGTTAGAATGCGCATCATCAGAAAATCTACAAACAACAAATGCTGGAGAGGGTGTGGAGAAAAGGGAACCCTCTTGCATTGTTGGTGGGAATGCAAATTGATACAGCCACTATGGAGAACAGTATGGAGGTTCCTTAAAAATCTACAAATAGAACTACCATATGACCCAGCAATCCCACTACTGGGCATATAACATGAGAAAACCATAATTCAAAAAGACACATGCACCCCAGTGTTCACTGCAGCACTATTTACAATAGCCAGGACACGGAAGCAATGTAATAGCCTATCGACAGATGAATGGATAAAGAAGAAGTGGTACATATATACAATGGAATATTACTTAGCCATAAAAAGGAATGAAATTGGGTCATTTGTAGAGACGTGGATGGACCTAGAGACTATCATACCGAGTGAAGTAAGTCAGAAAGAGAAAAACAAATATTGTATATTAATGCATATATGTGGAATCTAGAAAAATGGTACAGATGAACCGGTTTGCAAGGCAGAAATAGAGACACAAATGTAGAGAACAAACATATGGACACCAAGGGGGGAAAGCGAGGGTTGGGGGGCTGTTGGTGGTGGGATGAATTGGGAGATTGGGATTGACATAAATACACTAATATGTATAAAATAGATAATAAGAAACTGCTGTATAAAAAAATTAAATTCAAAAAAAAAAAACCAGACAGACAATAAGTACAGGTGAGGATGTGGAGAAATTGGAACCCTCATACACTGTTGGTGGGAATGTGTAGTCACTTCTTAAAAGTCTGCAGTTCCTCAAATGGTTAAACAGAGTTACTATATGACCAGAAATGCCACTCCTAGGTATACATCTAAGAGATATGAAAACATTAAGTCCACACAAAAACATGTACATGAGTGCTTATAGTAGCATTCTTTATAAAATCCAAAAGACAGAAGCAACCCCACTGTCTATAAACTGATGAATGGATAAACAAAATGTGGCATATCTATACCATGGAAAATTATTCAGCAATAAGAAAGAATAAATAATAATATAGGCTATAAAAAGTATGAACCTTGACAACATTATGCTAAGTGAAAGAAGCCAGTCACAACAGACCACATATTGTTATTATTTCATTCATGTAAAATGTCCAAATGCATAGAGAGAAAAAGTAGGTAATAAAAAAAAATTATAAAAAGAAACTAACACAACATTGCAAATCAACTATAGTCCAATAAAAATTAATTTAAAAACAAATAAAACAACTATATGCTTTATGTTAGAGACCATTTAATGTCTTTGGAGAATTTAAAATAGATAAAAAACCATAAATAGTTTTAAAAAAAACCCCAAAAACATAAAAACTAAATATCTATCACATAAAAACACTGTACAACTCCAAAGAATCCTACCCAATCTGCAAATATACCCAATAACAAACAATAAAATAATCTAAGAGAAAAGGAAATCGAGGGTGTCAGTAGATAAGAAATTACCCACAGCAAAGGCAAACAGGCCGAGGCTCCTGTGGGCTGTTTACTGATGCTTTGACATTGCTCTTTAAGGTAGCTGCCCAGTATAGAACACAACAGTTCCATCTAGATTTCCTCCTTTAACTTTTATCATAACTAAAATAACCATCACTAAAATAAATTACATTTGGGTAACAAGCTTTATAAACATAAAGATTTCTCACTAAAGAGGTATTATAAATCACAAAACACATTAATTTAGGCAATTTTACCTTTCCGGAACAATCTGTAGTTTGAATAAATACTAAAGTACAATGCAGTTGGTAGAGTCATGATTATTCAAACACCACTGATTGCTGTTTGTTTTTTTTTTACATCTTTATTGGAGTATAATTGCTTTACAATGGTGTGTTAGTTTCTGCTTTATAACAAAGTAAATCAGTTATACATATACATATGTTCCCACATCTCTTCCCTCTTGCGTCTCCCTCCCTCCCTCCCTCCCTATCCCACCCCTCTAGGTGGTCACAAAGCACAGAGCTGATCTCCCACTGCTATGCGGCTGCTTCCCACTAGCTATCTATTTTACATTTGGTAGTGTATATATGTCAGTGCTACTCTCTCACTTTGTCACAGCTATCCTTCCCCCTCCCCATATCCTCAAGTCCATTCTCTTAATTTTGAAAAATTTCCCAACTTTTTAGTTTGTCAAATTGAACACCCAAAGAATACAGTACAGGAAAAGATAACCTTTAATTTAGAAATAATTGACATTCCATTGACATTTCATATCCCTTCCTAAAGTATCTGTCAAATATTCTCACTTTGTCCTTCCTCAGTAATCACTAGGAGGGGTCTGTTAACTGGGAAGACAAGAGATGCATACTAGAACGGATGACAATGTGACCTTTAGAGGACAGTCATGGATTTCATCCTCAGCTTTGTCATTCATCCTGATGATGTTGGAAAATGATTTGACCTCTCTACACCTACGTTTCTTCAATTTCAAAATGCAAAGGACTCTTTCATTGGCTCTTGTGATGAATAATTGACATAATGCATATAAAGTAGTGAGTATATATGTTCGTTGAGAAAAAATTACACAGAGAATGACTTAAGGTTTTTAGATTGTGACACACACACTATTGTGAACTAGAGCAGACTGGTTCAAACCTTTAAAAACAGATTCTAGGGAGGGCCTCTCTCTCTCTCCCCTGCCCCTCCCTCTCACTCCTTCCCTCCTTCACTCCTTCTTTCTTATCTACTCTCACCCTCCATTTCACTTCCCTTTCTGTATTGATAAGTACCCTACACAGTGAACACTGAAATTCCTTTTCCAGCTATTAATGGATAAATGGCTAGACATATTCAGGGTAGTTTTAAAATTAGAAATTATCCTTTCATTATCAGGTAACTGTAGATGCCTTTAATTTTGATATTAAAATATGTGGAAGATTTATTAAGATTTTTTTTCTGGCCATGCACATAAAATGATTCAACACAATATTTACCCTCTTGTCACCAGTGCTTCAATCTATTCATATAACATAGATACTTCTCACTTATTTTCCATAGTGATGTCAATATAAATCATGTAATTTTAAAAATCTTTATTTATTTATTTTTGGCTGCATTGGGTCTTCGTTGCTGTGAGCAGGCTTCTGTAGTTGTGGTGAGAGGGGACTACTCTTCGTTGTGGTGCACAGGCTTCTCATTGCGGTGGCTTCTCTTGTTGCGGAGCACAGGCTCTAGGCACAGCGGGCTTCAGTAGTTGTGGCACGCAGGCTCAGTAGTTGTGGCTCATGGGCTCTAGAGTGCAGGCTCAGTAGTTGTGGCGCACGGGCTTAGTTGCTCCACAGCATGTGGGATCTTCCAGGACCAGGACTCAAACCCGTGTCCCCTACACTGGCAGGTGGATTCTTAACCACTGCGCCACCAGGGAAGCCATATAATGTTTTAAAAATAACAAAATTCAGTATTAAAGCAAAGTAGGTTATTAGGAAATACCTAGTACAACTCTCATTGTACAGATAATGAAAAGACTTCCAAATGGGTGGCTCTTAATACCCCTTGTGATTCTTTTATTGTTTTTAAGATAATTCCAGAAGAAATGCGAGACAGATGTGTGTTCCATGTACCATCCTGAACTAGATGACTTCATATAATCTTCTACTCATAATTTCGTTGGAAGGACAACGCATCTACTAACATAATCTGAAAATCATTAGACTACATACCTACTCCTGCTTCCAAAATGCTATATCATTGGTTGTTTTTCATGGGTCTGGCATCTCTCTCCCTCTGGCTACTGTGAATTCTCCTACTTTATAGGGAGCCCTGAGAATAATTCTTCCAGACAATCACATTAAAGTTGTTCATTAAAAGTTGTTCATTAATAAATGCATGTTTATCAAAATAGAAATGCAGCCAGAAGCTTCCTTCTGCTTTCTATTCCCAGCTGTTCAAGTTAAAAATGACTGAAGATATGGCTGATTTAGTATTTTTACCTTCAAGTCAACTTTTGGTAATTGGGTAGGAGCCCTGGGGGCACTAGTAATATTCTATTTCTTATAGGAATGGTAGTTTTCATGATTATGTTCATTTTTTAAATTCACACAAAAAATTCACTTCTCTGAACACTTACAATTTATTTACTCTTTGCATGTATATTTTACTTTGATAAAATTTAAAATTAAAAAAATTATTTTAAAAAGAAAATAAAATTATATAACATCAAAAATTTTTAATGTGCTTTTCAAGAAGTTATCTGGTTTAGAAAAATCACAGAAGATAACTGAAAAGATGAATGTGCTTACATGAAAGTGAGAAATATTTTACTGGATAATTTTTAGAATATTAACTCTAATTTGGCCAGTGAAAGTACATCAAGTGAAACACATTGTGCTTTTTAAATTAAAAGAAATTAGTTCATTTCTATCTTTTATATAAATGTTAAATAAACATTAAAATAATTATGTAGGTCTATAAAGAGTGATATGGGAAGAATTCCAAGAGTTATTAAGTGAAAAAGGTAAGTTGCAAAGAAGTGTATATTGCATGACCTATTTGGGGATTTTGTTTCTAGTTTTTCTAAGTAGGTTAGTTTTTGCCTTACTTTGAACTTTATATAAATGAAACTATAAAGCATGATTCTTGTATGTCAGTAAAGAAATACAAATGTTACCAAATGCAGGGAAGAATAAGATCAAGTGAAATATTCCCAAAACTGTCAGTGGAATTTATATTTGATGACTGAGATAATGAGAGATTTTCCATCACTATATTATATAGTTTCATAATATTTTCTTATGAATGTGCATTGATTTGATAATCAGGAGAAAGAATTCCAGCTCTTTCGTGTTAGACGTTTTCTCATTTATTCTGGCACTTGGGGATTTCTTGTTCTCTTACTGAGCAGAGCTATGAACATATATAATTCTTTACAAATATTTTAACCACCATTTCTATTTGTTTTTCATGAAAAGAGGTTCCACATTAGAACTGAGTGTCCTATTTATTTTCTATCTTTCCAGTATACCAAAAGTTCTGTTCCCTCTGAAGATACTCTTTTTCTAGTAATGTTAGATCTTTGTTTCTTTTCTTATATCTGCTCTCTTCCTTTGTAACAAAGGAAATTGTGCCAGGAGAAGAAGTAGAAATATGTTTCAGGCTATCATCTTG
Source organism: Mesoplodon densirostris (assembly GCF_025265405.1). Classification (NCBI taxonomy): domain Eukaryota; kingdom Metazoa; phylum Chordata; class Mammalia; order Artiodactyla; family Ziphiidae; genus Mesoplodon; species Mesoplodon densirostris. The sequence continues at coordinate 110,613,650 of NC_082663.1, read as the reverse complement.
ATTTAATGACCCATAATATTTATTAAATTCACTGACTGTATCTAAATTCCTGGGGTGAGCCCTAGAGAAACAAGATGAGACAGATTGTGTGGTTGTGAAGATATGGAAAAAGAGCTGAAGAACTACATTCACTGACCAGATCTTCACGTGCAGGTCACTGTGCAAAGTGCTATAAATTACTATATTTTATCCTTACAAAAATCCTATGATATAGATTTTATTCTCTTTATTGGTTTTGTTTAGTTTTGCAGACAACTGTAACAAATGATCACAAACTTGGTGGCTCAAAACAACAGAAATTTATTCTCCAGAGTTATGGAGGCTAGCAGTCCAAAGTCAATAGCACAGGTCCCAAAATCAAGGTGTCAAGAGGGCCAGACTTTCTCCAGAGGCTCTGGAGGAAAATCTATTTCTGGCCTATTCCAGCATTTGGCAGCTGCTAGCATTCCTTGGCTTACAGCCATATCACTCCAATCTTTAAGGTCAGCATCTTCACATCTTCACATCTTTCCCTCTGTCTCTTTATTACAAGGATACTAGTGTTTGTCTTTAGGGTTCATCCTTTTTTTCTTTCCAATTTCTCCCTTTGGGGATAGTAATGTCTATAATATGGTTGTCCCACCGTCATATTTTGCAAGGAGAAAATCTGTCTGACTGCACGGATTCATAGCTGAAGAGGAATTTTGCCTCCAGATGAACCATACTTCAAGTCTCACCCATTATCTGATTTAGATGATACTTAGGTGAAATTTTGGACTTTGAGTTGATACTGGAATTGAATAAGACTTTTGGGGCTATTGAAATCAGGTGACTGAATTTACCATGTTATAAGAACATGAATTTGGAGGGCTGGAGGGTGGAATGTTATGGGATGAACTGTGCCCCCACTTGGACCAAAGTCATATATTAAAATCCTAATCTCTAGTACCTCAGAAAGTGACTGCATTTAAAAATAGGGTTTTTATGGAGAGGACCCAAATGTCCATCAACTGATGAATGGGTAAATGAAATGTGGTCCTTCCATTCAATGGACTATGATTAGCCAACAAAAGGAATGAAATATGGATACAGGCTCAACATGGATGAACCTCGAAAACATTATATTCAGTGAAAGAAGCCAGATAATGAAGTCATAAATTGTAAAATTCCATTTACAAAAGTGTCCAGGATAAGTAAATCCATAATTGTAGAGAGTACCTCTCTGGTTGCCAGGGGCTGGGGGACCCAGTGGGATGGCACTGACTGCTAGTGGCTATGCCTCCCTTTTTGGGGACAAAATGTTCTAAACTTAGATTGTGGTAATGGTTGCACCACTTTGTAAATATGCTAAAACCACTGACTTGTACACTTTAAGCAGGGAGCTTTATGGCATGTAAACTGTATCTCAATAAAATTGTTTAACAAATAAAAAAATAGGGTCTTTGAAGATGTAATTAAGTTGAAATGAGGTTATTAGTTTATGCCCTAATCCAATATGATTAGTATCCTCACAAAAAGAGGAAATTAGGACACAGACACACACAGAGTGAAGACCATGTGAGAACACAGGGAGAAGATGGTCATCTATGAGCCCCAAGGAGAGAGACCTCAGAAGAAGCCAATTCTGCTGGTACCCTGATCTTGGATAGTAGCCTCCAGTGTTGTGAGAAAATAAGTTTCTGTTGTTTAAGAAACTTAATCTGTTGTCCTTTGTTATAGCAGCCCTAGTAAACTACTACACCCCATCTCAAGATCCTAACTTAATCATACCTGCAAAGTCTCTGCCATGTAAGATAATATTTACAGGATCTGTATATTAGGACCTGATAGTTTTGAAGGGCCATTTTTCAGCTGATCACACTTTCATTTTACAAATGAAGAAATAGAGTTTGAGAGGTTCAGAACAACTGGCTTTATATTATCTATTTATAGTTTATGGTAGGATTTAACAAAAATATAGGACACATAAAAACTAGTGTATTAAATCAACAATGGTACTTTCACAGTGCCATGCTCCACTTCCACTCCCGTCAAGAATGGAAAACTGAAATTCTAGCAGATATTAATAGAGGATAAGTAGTAAGAGAATATTTTATTTTTCTTGTATCTTATCTGAGGTATATAAGATCATTTTGAAATAGCAATTACTAGCATTTGTTGACAATACAGTGACCAGAAAAAGGATCAAAAAGCAAAACATTGGTAACAACCTATGGATCCCACAGTTGTGAAGGAAGATACATGTAGAGAATTGAGCACAAAGGAAAAAGTAAGATGCAAAGGAAGTTCAAGGTCCAGAATCCTGTGAGCATGTGTATTCACAACCTTTTTCCACAGTTTTACAAAAATACATTTCAAACTATCAATATGGTTAATATGAGACATTGTGTAGCTTTTTCTTTTAAGAAGTTATTCCTTTTCAAAACATTTGAAAAATTAAATTTGCTCACACATCTATCCTCCACCATGTAAAAACAATTAAAAATTCTTTCATTTAGACTTCCAGGGAAGATGGCAGAAGAGTAAGATGCAGAGATCACCTTCCTCCCCACAGATACACCAGAAATACAGCTACACGTGGAACAACTCCTACAGAACACCTACTGAACGCTGGCGGAAGACCTCAGACCTCCCAAAAGGCAAGAAACTCCCCACGTACCTGGGTAGGGCAAAAGAAAAAAGAATAAACAGACACAAAAGGATAGGGATGGGACCTGCACCAGTGGGAGGGAGCCATGCAGGAGGAAAGGTTTCCACACACTAAGAAAGCCCTTCGTGGGTGGAGACTGCAGGTGGCGGAGGGGGAAAGCTTTCAAGTCGCGGAGGACAGCATAGCAACAGGGGTGCGGAGGGCAAAGCGGAGAGATTCCCGCACAGAGGATCGGTGCTGACTGGCACTCACCAGCCCAAGAGGCTTGTCTGCTCACCTGCCGGGACGGGCAGGGGCTGGGAGCTGAGGATCGGGCTTCGGAGGTCGGATCCCTGTGAGAGGACTGGGGCTGGCGGCGTGAACACAGCCTGAAGGGGCTAATGCGCCACAGCTAGCCGGGAGGGAGTCCGGAAAAAAGTCTGGACCTGCCGAAGAGGCAAGAGACTTTTTCTTCCCTCTTTCTTTCCTGGTGCGCTAGGAGACGAGATTAAGAGCGCTCCTTAAAGGAGTTCCAGAGACGGGCGTGAGCCGCGGCTGAAAGCGCGGACCCCAGAGACGGGCGTGGGACGCTGGGGCTGCTACTGCTGCCACCAAGAGGCCTGTGTGCGAGCGCAGATCATGGTCCACACCCCCCCTTCCGGGGAGACTGTGCATCCCGTCACTGCCGGGGTCCCAGGATCCAGGGACGGCTTCCCCAGGAGAGAGCACAGTGCGCCTCGGGCTGGTGCAACATCACGTCGGCCTCTGCTGACGCAGGCTCGCCCCCGCACTCCGTGCCCCTCCCTCACCCCAGCCGGAGTGAGCCAGAGTCCCCAAAGCGGCTGCTCCTTTAACCCTGTCCTGCCTGAGTGAAGAACAGATGCCCTCCAGGGACCTACACACGGAGGCAGAGCCAGATCCAAAGCTGAGACCTGGGAGCTGTGAGAACAAAGAAGAGAAAGGGAAATCTCTCCCAGCAGCCTCAGAAGCACCGGATTAAAGCTCCACAATCAACTTGATGTACCCTGCATCTGTGGAATACATGAATAGACAACAAATCATCCCAAATTGAGGAGCCAGGAGTCAGTGCTGTGCCTCTGAGGTGGGAGAGCCAACTTCAGGACACTGGTCCACAAGAGACCTCCCAGCTCCACATAATATCAAATGGCGAAAATCTTCCAGAGATCTCCATCTCAACACCAGCACCCAGCTTCACTCAACGACCAGCAAGCTACAGTGCTGGACACCCTATGCCAAACAACTAGCAAGACAGGAACACAACGCCACCCATTAGCACAGAGGCTGCCTAAAATCATAAAAAGTCCACAGACACCCCAAAACACACCAACAGACGTGTACCTGTCCACCAGAAAGACAAGATCCAGCCTCGTCCACCAGAACACAGGCACTAGTCCCCTCCACCAGGAAGCATACAAAATCCACTGAACCAACCTTAGCCACTAGGGACAGACAACAAAAACAATGGGAACTACGAACTGGCAGCCGGCAAAAAGGAGACCCCAAACACAGTAAGATAAGCAAAATGAGAAGACAGAAAAACACACATCAGGTGAAGAAGCAAGATAAAAACCCACCACACCTAACAAATGAAGAGGAAATAGGCAGTCTACCTGAAAAAGAATTCAGAATAATGATAGTAAAGATGATCCAAAATCTTGGAAATGGAATAGACAAAATGCAAGAAACAGTTAACAAGGACCTAGAAGAAATAAAGATGAATCAAGCAACGATTAGAAACACAATAAATGAAATGAAAAATAATCTAGATAGGATCAATAGCAGAATAACTGAGTCAGAAGAACGGATAAGTGACGTGGGAGATAAAATAGTGGAAATAACTACTGCAGAGCAGAAGAAAGAAAAAAGAATGAAAAGAACTGAGGTCAGTCTCAGAGACCTCTGGGACAACATTAAACGCACCAACATTCGAATTATAGGAGTTCCAGAAGAAGAAGAGAAAAAGGGACTGAGAAAATATTTGAAGAGATTATAGTTGAAAACTTCCCTAATATGGGAAAGGAAATTGTTAATCAAGTCCAGGAGGCACAGAGAGTCCCATACAGGATAAATCCAAGGAGAAATACCCCAAGACACATATTAATCAAACTGTCAAAAATTAAATACAAAGAAAACATATTAAAAGCAGCAAGGGAAAAACAACAAATAACACACAAGGGAATCCCTGTAAGGTTAAAAGCTGACCTTTCAGCAGAAACTCTGCAAGCCAGAAGGGACTGGCAGGACATATTTAAAGTGATGGAGGAGAAAAACCTGCAACCAAGATTACTCTACTCAGCAAGGATCTCATTCAGATTTGATGGAGAAATTAAAACCTTTACAGACAAGCAAAAGCTGAGAGAGTTCAGCACCACCAAACCAGCTTTACAACAAAGGCTAAAGGAACGTCTCTAGGCAAGAAACACAACAGAAGGAAAAGACCTGCAATAACGAACCCAAAACAATTAAGAAAATGGGAATAGGAACATACATATTGATAATTACCTTAAATGTAAATGGACTAAATGTTCCCACCAAGAGACACAGATTGGCTGAATGGATACAAAAACATGACCCATATATACGCTGTCTACAAGAGACCCACTTCAGACCTAGAGACACATACAGACTGAAAGTAACGGGATGGAAAAAGATATTCCATGCAAATGGAAACCAAAAGAAAGCTGGAGTAGCAAATCTCATATCAGACAAAATAGACTTTAAAATAAAGACTAATAGAAGAGACAAAGAAGGACACTACATAATGATCAAGGGATTGATCCAAGAAGAAGATATAACAATTGTAAATATTTATGCACCCAACATAGGAGCACCTGAATACATAAGGCAAATACTAACAGCCATCAAAGGGGAAATCGACAGTAAAACACTCATAGTAGGGGACTTTAACCCCCCACTATCACCAATGGACAGATCATCCAAAATGAAAATAAATGAGGAAACACAAGCTTTAAATGATACATTAAACAAGATGGACTTAACTGATATCTATGGGACATTCCATCCAAAAACAACAGAATACACATTTTTCTCAAGTGCTCATGGAACATTCTCCAGGATAGATCATATCTTGGGTTAAAATCAAGCCCTAGTAAATTTAAGAAAATAGAAATTGTATAAAGTATCGTTTCTGACCACAATGCTATGAGACTAGATATCAATTACAAGAAAAGATCTGTAAAAAATACAAATGCATAGAGGCTAAACAATACACTACTAACTAATGAAGGGATCACTGAAGAAATCAAAGAGGAAATAAAAAAAATACCTAGAAATAAATGACAATGAACACACGACGACCCAAAACCTATGGGATGCATCAAAAGCAGTTCTAAGAGGGAAGTTTATAGAAATACAATACCACCTTAAGGAACAGGAAACATCTCGAATAAACAACCTAACCTTGCACCTAAAGCAATCAGAGAAAGAAGAACAAAAACACCCCAAAGTTAGCAGAAGGAAAGAAATCATAAAAATCAGATCAGAAATAAATGAAAAAGAAATGAAGGAAATGATAGCAAAGAGCAATAAAACTAAAAGCTGGTTCTTTGAGAAGATAAACAATATTGATAAACCATTAGCCAGACTCATCAAGAAAAAAAGGGAGGAGACTCAAATCAATAGAATTAGAAATGAAAAAGGAGAAGTAACAACTGACACTGAAGAAATACAAAAGATCATGAGAGATTACTACAAGCAACTCTATGCCAATAAAATGGACAACCTGGAAGAAATGGACAAATTCTTAGAAATGCACAACCTGCCAAGACTGACTCAGGAAGAAAGAGAAAATATGAATAGACCAATCACAAGCACTGAACGTGAAACTGTAAGTAAAAATCTTCCAACAAACAAAAGCCCAGGACCAGATGGCTTCACAGGGGAATTCTATCAAACATTTAGAGAAGAGCTAACACCTATCCTTCTCAAACTCTTCCAAAATATAGCAGAGGGAGGAACACTCCCAAACTCATTCTATGAGGCCACCATCACCTTGATACCAAAACCAGACAAGGATGTCACAAAGAAAGAAAACTACAGGCCAATATCACTGATGAACATAGATGCAAAAATCCTCAACAAAATACTAGCAAACAGAATCCAACAGCACATTAAAAGGACCATACACCATTATCAAGTGGGGTTTATTCCAGGAATGCAAGGAGTCTTCAATATACGCAAATCAATCAACGTGATACACCATACTAACAAATTGAAGGAGAAAAACTATATGATCATCTCAATAGATGCAGAGATAGCTTTCGACAAAATTCAACACCCATTTATGATAAAAACCCTGCAGAAAGTAGGCATAGAGAGAACTTTCCTCAACATAATAAAGGCCATATATGACAAACCCACAGCCAACATCATCCTCAATGGTGAAAAAATGAAACAATTTCTACTAAGATCAGGAACAAGACAAGGTTGCCCACTCTCACCACTCTTATTCAACCTAGTTTTGGAAGTTTTAGCCACAGCAATCAGAGAAGAAAAGGAAATAAAAGGAATCCAAATCGGAAAAGAAGAAGTAAAGCTGTCACTGTTTGCAGATGACATGATACTATACATAGAGAATCCTAAAGATGCTACCAGAAAACTACTACAGCTAATCAATGAATTTGGTAAAGTTGCAGGATACAAAATTAATGCACAGAAATTTCTGGTATTCCTATATACTAATGATGAAAAATCTGAAAGTGAAATCAAGAAAACACTCCCATTTACCATTGCAACAAAAAGAATAAAATATCTAGGAATACACCTACCTAAGGAGACAGAAGACCTGTATGCAGAAAATTATAAGACACTGATGAAAGAAATTAAAGATGATACAAATAGATGGAGAGATATACCATGTTCTTGGATCGGAAGAATCAACATTGTGAAAATGACTCTACTACCCAAAGCAATCTACAGATTCAATGCAATCCCTATCAAACTACCACTGGCATTTTTCACAGAACTAGAACAAAAAATTTCACAATTTGTATGGAAACACAAAAGACCCCGAATAGCCAAAGCAATCTTGAGAACGAAAAATGGAGCTGGAGGAATCAGGCTCCCTGACTTCAGACTATACTACAAAGCTACAGTAATCAAGACAGTATGGTACTGGCACAAAAACAGAAAAATAGATCAATGGAACAGGATAGAAAGCCCAGAGATAAACCCATGCATGTATGGTCACCTTATCTTTGATAAAGGAGGCAGGAATGTACAGTGGAGAAAGGACACCCTCTTCAATAAGTGGTGCTGGGAAAACTGGACAGGGACATGTAAAAGTATGAGATCAGATCACTCCCTAACACCATACACAAAAATAAGCTCAAAATGGATTAAAGACCTAAATGTAAGGCCAGAAACTATCAAACTCTTAGAGGAAAACATAGGCAGAACACTCTATGACATAAATCACAGCAAGATCCTTTTTGACCCACCTCCTAGAGAAATGGAAATAAAGACAAAAATAAACACATGGGACCTAATGAAACTTCAAAGCTTTTGCACAGCAAAGGAAACCATAAACAAGACCAAAAGACAACCCTCAGAATGGGAGAAAATATTTGCAAATGAAGCAACTGACAAAGGATTAATCTCCAAAATTTAAAAGCAGCTCATGCAGCTCGATAACAAAAAAACAAACAACCCAATCCAAAAATGGGCAGAAGACCTAAACAGACATTTCTCCAAAGAAGATATACAGATTGCCAACAAACACATGAAAGAATGCTCAACATCACTAATCATTAGAGAAATGCAAATCAAAACTACAGTGAGGTATCACCTCACACCAGTCAGAATGGCCATCATCAAAAAATCTACAAACAATAAATGCTGGAGAGGGTGTGGAGAAAAGGGAACCCTCTTGCACTGTTGGTGGGAATGTAAATTGATACAGCCACTATGGAGAACAGTATGAAGCTTCCTTAAAAAACTAAAAATAGAACTACCATATGACCCAGCAATCCCACTACTGGGCATATACCCTGAGAAAACCATAATTCAAAAAGAGTCATGTACCACAATGTTCACTGCAGCTCTATTTACAACAGCCAGGACATGGAACCAACCTAAGTGTCCATCAACAGATGAATGGATAAAGAAGATGTGGCACATATATACAATGGAATATTACTCAGCCATAAAAAGAAATGAAATTGAGTTATTTTTAGTGAGGTGGATGGACCTAGAGTCTGTCATACAGAGTGAAGTAAGTCAGAAAGAGAAAGACAAATACCGTATGCTAACACATATATATGGAATTTAAGAAGAAAAAAAATGTCATGAAGAACCTAGGGGTAAGACAGGAATAAAGACACAGACCTACTAGAGAATGGACTTGAGGATATGGGGAGGGGGAAGGGTAAGCTGTGACAAAGCGAAAGAGAGGCATGGACATATATACACTACCAAACGTAAGGTAGATAGCTAGTGGCAAGCAGCCGCATAGCACAGGGAGATCAGCTCGGTTCTTTGTGACCGGCTGGAGGGGTGGGATAGGGAGGGTGGGAGGGAGACGCAAGAGGGAGGGGATATGGGAACATATGTATATGTATAACTAATTCATTTTGTTATAAAGCAGAAACGAACACACCATTGTTAAGCAATAAAAAAAAATCTTTCATTTAGAAAGAAAGAAAATCAGTTCTATGAAAATGACAGATAATTTGGCAGCAAGCCTCAGTAGCTCAGAGAATTATTACACTTTATGAACTTTATTTTCAATTATTATTGAAAACTGTTCAAGCTTGCAATTTGAATTCTCTCATGCCTGACCTGAAGTTTTCATTTTGAGCCCACAGGACTATGATAATTTATGAGTTGTGAAGAATGTACTGGAAATTCATGTCAATTTTTACAAGCAGCAACCTCAGGACTTTTGAATTCCTCCTATCTAGAACTAGCATCACTAATCAGTGATATCTGGCCATTGCCAAATCTCCATGAACTACTTATAAGCACGTTTTAATCCATTTCAGAAAAATTTTTTCTTGGCTTTGTTAATCCTACATACTTTGGTTTTCTGATTTCCTCCCTCCATAAACTCCACTCTCCTTTCTTTCTGTCTTCTTCTTTTGTGTAGTTGAGACAATCCATTGTTGGAGTATTCATCATCTCCCTCCTTCCCCAGAACAGCAGCACCTTAACTCATGTCTCCTATCAAGCAGTAAGTTATGTCAAACGTAACTTACGTGAAGCACAAGTTAAAATGTTAAGCACAGTAATATTTTTTTTAATGTTATTTAAAAGCCTATGTTTTGTCTTCATTTAGCTGATTATCAGTCTTAGCTCAGTTCCACAAACTAGCCCTGCTTCTTTGGGCAAGACACTGAAACTTTCTGGAATCCACTGTCAATATTTATAAAATTATTAAGTATGACTATATGTTTATGTACTTGTCAGTTCTGTGACTCTTATCTAACCATCTAAGAATTATTTGATAAATATTGTATATTTTCCCTGTGTATAATACTGTACGAATTACCTTAAAGATCAAATATTTTGTGCTTATATTTGTCACAGCATTAGTATAAAAATAGTTAAGAGGCAATATAATAAAATACCTTTCAAAATATTACTTGTTGAAGAACACAGATAATAAATACCATCTTTTCAAAGTACTAGAGATCAGACCGTACTGGCAAGGTCAAGAAGACTTCCAGAAAAATATAGTTTGAATTGAATGACTTATCTATACATTCATCCACACATTTATCAATTAAACAAATATTTACTGAGCCCTGGGGCAGATGCTGGGGACATAGAAATCTCTGTCCTCAAGAATCTTAGTAGAATTTTACTAGGGATAAAGAAACATGGAAAAAAAATGCAACATTTTTATAGGTGCTGCAAACATTTGCATAAAAATGGTCATAGAGAAAGACTATAGTTCATTCTGTTTGGAACATGGAGGAAGTAAGGTCATCTGGCTTTAAATGCCAGGTTATCAACCTTAGATAGCTTAAGTTAAAAATGAAGGATTGATGATAAGGATCAAGGAGGTCTCCAGTGTTCATAAATGAAAATGCAGCTTGGATTCTGGAAGGAATGGGAACCAAAAGCTAAAAAATGGTGTCAGGATTCTCTCTCTAGTTCTTGTGCCCGTTTCTGTCTACACATATGAAAATATTCAGTAATAAGGTGAAGTTAGGTGAAGATTTAAACCATTAGAGTAGTTAACATAGGAATGAGAGGATGTAAGGACTCCAGATTCAATCCCAAGTTTGGTCTGTAGAGTTATTTGGAGTATGTTCTTATTTACCAACATTGGGCAAGCTTAAGTGTAAACAGAGTAAGTTCAGTGCAGCATTTATTGAGGTTAAAGTCACTGTGGAGCTTCTAAGTAGAGATAACCGATAAGCATGAGGATATATGGAAATGGAACTCAACAAAAAGGACACTTACAAGCAGATTCACTGAACTTAGTCTTTCACAGATGATGGCAGGGTATACTTTGGAAATAAAAATGAGAGGCATTGTGTACAAGTGTAGAATTAGGAATGATTATTATATGCCTCTATGGCTTTGGAGAAGGAAGTCTGAATGATAAAAAAATGGAGAGACCAATGTGAAGTGACTTAATGAAAGAAATGTTTTATTATTTTTTTCATGTATATAAAGTTCACATATGTAAATTTTACCTTCTCAGCAGCAACCATGTTTTCATTATATGACATATTGCTCGAATTGGTGTTAGTGTTCAATAAACATTTGATGGCTAAATGAATGAAATAACACGTCAAGATCAGGGACTAACAATGTGTTAAGGAAAATGTTGCATTTGAAACAAGACTGCTTTGTCTGAGTGGCTTTGTTTGTGTTTATCATTTCAGTGGATGACAAATTGATAAGAGGCACTGAGCTAATAATACTGCTATGGTGGTAGAAAAAATGGAGTCCATAATATTGAGCAAAAGCCTTGTGTAATCAGACAACGGATTACCTAAAAGTAATGCTTGCTTTTTATAGCTAAACATTTTGAACTATACAAATACGTTTAACATTTGAAGTTTATACAGAAAAAATGACCATGTCATTCCAAGTCTAAAACTCTCCAGTCCTAACCTGCTGAAATGAAAGATTTTGTAACTTGATATTTGCTCTTCTAAATTTGCTTAAGAACATAATTATATTGAACAGATGAGGCTGAAGATGCTTAGTTTCAGCCTGCCATGTTTTCAATCCTGATCATCAGGACACATGTCTCTGATAAGAGAATTATTAGCAACCATTGAAAAGGAGGGTGATTGCCCAGACAATTAGCAAAGGTGACATTTTTGGGCTTTACCTGATAGACTACCTAGTTCATGAAGTGAAAGAATCAAGATCGTAAAATACCTCAAAACTAATCTACAGATTTAACGAGATCACATTCAAAATCTGAGCAAGACTTTTTGTGGAAACTAACATGAAATTTCTAAAATTTATATGGAAATACGAAGAGCTAAGGCTAACAAAGATATGTATTTATTTATGATTTGTTTGTTTTTATTAAAATATAGCGGACATATATTATCATGTTAGTTTCAGGTGTACTATTTAGTGAGTTGACATTTGCATACATCAGGAGGTGATCACCATGAGAAATCTAGTAACCACCTGTCCCCATACAAAATTATTATAATATCACTGAGGAAATTCCTTATGCTGTATATTATAGCCTTTTGCCTTATTTATTTTAAAACTGGAGGTTTGTACCCCTTAATCCCCTTTACCTATTTTGTCCCCGCTCCTTTCCCGTACCACCCATTTGTTTTCTATGTTTTGTTTTGTTTGTTTTGTTTTTTAGATTCCACATATAAGTGAGATCATACAATATCTTTATCTGACTTATTTCAATTAGCATAATAACCTCTAGGTCCATCCATGTTGTCACAGATGGCAAAATTTCATTTTTTTTTTAGTCAGGTTGTTTGTTTTCTCAATGTTGAATTGTGTGAGTCTTTTGTATATTTTTAATATTAACTCCTTAATAGATATATCATTTGCAAACATCTTCTCCCACTTAGTAGGGTAAGCAAAGACATTCTTGAAGGAGAACAAAATTAAAGATGTATGCTACCTAATAGCTAGCATTAAAATAAAGCCACACTGTTTAAAAATTTTGTGTTATTTCTATGAGGATGGTCAAATTGACCAATGGAACAAAATAGATTCTGGTGAGTAACATATTTAAGGGCATTCAATTTATGAAAAAGGTGGCACCACAGAACATGAAGCAAGTAAATATTTTTTAAAAAGACTTGGCCAAGTGTATATTTAAATAGAAAAATGAAAACTTACCCATTCCTCATACTATGTAACTCAATTGCAGGGGAACTGTAAATCTAAATAAGAAAGATAAAACAATAATGTATCTAGAAAATAACATATACAAATAACTTATTGATTTTTAGATAACTAAAAATTTCTTAAACAGGTCACACAAAGCACAAAACAGACAACAATAATGATTGATAAGCTGAACTACATCAAAATTAGGGAAATCTGTTCATCAAAGGCCACCCTTAAGAATGAAAAGTCAAGCTGCATAATGGAAGAAGATATTTGTAAAACATATAATCCATAATAATCTTTTATCCAACCACAGAAAGAACTCGACAGTGAATATGAAAAAAAGATGGACAATCCAATAAAATAAGAGGAAAATACGTGAACAGATACTTTACAAAAGAACATGATAAAATGGCCAATAAACACATGAAAGAGTGCTCAAACTAGTTAGTCATCAAGAATTATAATTAGGGCTTCCCTGGTGGCGCAGTGGTTGAGAGTCCGCCTGCCGATGCAGGGGACACGGGTTCGTGCCCCGGTCCGGGAAGATCCCACATGCCACAGAGCAGCTGGGACTGTGAGCCATGGCCGCTGAGCCTGCGCGTCCGGAGCCTGTGCTCCACAATGGGAGAGGCCACAACAGTGAGAGGCCCGAGTATCGCAAAAAAAAAAAAAAAAAAAAAAAAAGAATTATAATTAAAATCCAAATGAAATACCCCTTTACACCTACTATAATGGCTAAAATTTAAAAATACTGAAAAATATTAGCAAACACATCAAGCAACAGAATATTTCCTACACTGTTGTTGGAAATGTAAGTTAGTACAATTAACTATCAATTCTGCTTGACAGAATCTAAAGTTGAGCATATAACATAACCCATAATCCGGCAATTTCATTCATAATTAAACAGCCAAAAGAAACAGGTACATGTGTGGTGAAAAGACAAATACCAGAATATTCATAGCAGCATTATTCATACTGGAATGAATAAACTAGAATTTATTCATAAAATAGAATATGATCCAGTGATGAAAATGCATAGACTGCTGCCACTTGGAGCAATTTGGAAAAACTCACACATATAATATAAGCAAAAGAGGTCAGATAAAAAATATACACCATATGATTTTATTGATATAAAGTTTAGAACTAATCTTTGGTGTCAGATGTCAAAATACAAGAATAAACTTGAGGAATGGAGAAGGGTTATTAGTGACTAAGAAGGGACAGGGAGTTTGTGGAGTGAAGATAATATTCTATTTCAAAATCTAGTTTATAAATGCATGAAGGTGTTCATTTTTTCATACTTCTGATAACTCATCAAGCTTTGTGACATTTAAGGAAATCAATTGAATGTTCATGAAGCAATCTGGCCAGCAGAACACAAATTATGCTTATTGGCTATTAGGCCTTCTGGGTCAAAAAACCTTTTGCATACTCAGTGGGCAATGGAGGGCCCCATATCGATGACTGTATTACAAAGGAATACATTTATTATTTATAAGTAAAATAAGCACACTACATACCCATTTACATTTCATGCCTAGTGGAATTGAGAATGATTTGTTACCATCACCACCATCATCAATTTGATGTATTTGAACTGTTAAAGACTTAGATCAATTAATTTCAGAAAGGTTTCCTAAGGTTACTGACTCAAACATGATGAATAAATTGAGTACATGGACTTTTGATTGTTCCTATTTCTAGGAACTTCCTAAAGAGTAATTCTTAAATATATTTTCAGCAAGTGTTGTCACCATTAGGTAGTTTTAAAAAATGTTTTAGGTTCTATCATTGACCATTAAACATCATTTTCATACCAGCATTTAGATACTTTAAAAATCTTTTTACATGGAGGAGATGTTTTTAGTGATAGAGAAAAAGAGAAGACAGAATAAAGGGAAAAAAAACACTTTTTAAGGCAAAAATTCTAAATTATACTTAAAAAAATAGAAAAAGAATATACACCAAAATGATATATATCTCATTGGTAAAACCATGAGCTTTTAATTTTTTTTCATTTTGCTTGCAATATATTTTCTAATTTTCTTAATGAACATGTATCATTAGTTATGTAATAATAAAACATTCTAAAGGTTATAGAGCTAAATACACACATGTGGTTGTTCACTGGCATTTGATTCAATGTTGAGAAAACTCTCAGTACTCAGAAAGAAACCTTACAGTTCAGTGTACCTACTGGCCCAGTGATCCCAATACATTTGTGGTTTTTGACTCACAGGAACCAAGGAAAATAAAGTTAAAGAGAGTTCACACGATCTGCCCTTACATACTTGCAAACAGTGTCCTGTAGAAAGGTTGCCTGCATATCGTGCCTCCCAAAATGACAGAAGAGCTTTTAGTTATCCTCTCTTTTCCAGTAAGCAAACTGACATGCAGTTAGTTTGAACACTAGTTATTTTGATGTGCTGTTTTGCTATTTTAAAATGGGGAAATTTAAAGAGATAATGGCATATAAAACAAATAACAAATCAATTTTCTTCAGGCATATATTTGCCTGTCATAATGCCTGACTTTCTGAAAAGGTGGGAAACTTCTAGGCAAAAGTAATTAACTATTTAATTTTCAAAATACAATGTTAATCGGATGATTAATTTCTTTCATAGTGAGAAACATCAACTTTTCTAACTTTCTATTGTTAATATGTCAAGAATAACCTACTTTATTATTTCACTGGAAGTTGTATTTATGATTAAAATTCCCTACAAGTAAGCTAGAAACAACCTGAGAAAATAATACACATCATAGAAAAACATACCATAGCCATCAAGATTTTATGCCAGATTTCCAAAGCCATAAAAGGATAAATTTACTTAGTGCTTATTATAGGAGAGAAATGACCATCCCAGGATCTAAAGAACTTCGTATTTCTACTACTAAAATATCATGAGTTCAATTTTGAATGAGTTCTCTATAATATTAATAAATTGGGAAAAATCAACATGGTTTTGGGTTTGATATGCACAGGTCCACATGACACATTCACCTCCAGAAATATTTAACAAATATATGGTAAGAAATATGAAATCTAAAAGAGTTGACATCTTAAGAAAGATAATTAAGGCTTTTAATTTATAATCGTCTTGACTGCTTGATGTCATAATTTGCTGAACCATAATTTGAGAACTTTCATCAGATGTCCAAGTTTACTCTTAAATATTACATGTTGTGTCCTTTTTTGTCTTGAACTTTTTTCAGGTTCCACAAAATTTATAAACTTTGGAAATCACCCACTGTACTTCATCAATTTGTCTACAACCTAATGAATAAGAACCCAAAGTGAGTTTGGGGGATTTCAAACATCAAGTTTCAGTACACAGTCTGCTAAGCTGGAAACTTACCAAATCTCCACTTCGTTCTGTTGTGTGTTGGAATGAACACGCAACTTTGAATTGGAAGACCCATATTAGCCCTGATTCAGTCACTTGACTGGTTGTTCTTTAGAGGATCGGAATGCATAGCAGAAGTACAGATGTTGCTTCATGAGCCTCCCATACTAGATTGAGATGAGAATCACTAAATATCTGTGAATATAATCAGTGATCTTGAGGTACACCTATCTATCCTTCACTTTTTAATAAAGATGAAGAATTTTATTATACAAGGCGGAAGAGATTTTCCAAAAAGAAAAAATCTAAAGCTATAGAAGAAAGCCAAAGGCAGTGAAGTATCAAGAGGCTGATGATAGAAATAAGATAAAAGAGAAGAAAAGAGGAAGAAAATAACACCATTTGAGCTGTATTTTTACCCACTGAACAGAACTATAAATATGGATGTTCTGAGGAAATAACAGCATCAAGTATCCAATATAACCTTAAGATGAACAAACAGTCACATGTAAAAATGGTTAGATACTTTTAACAGCCCCATGGAGAAAATGGGTTTTCATTGTCAGTGAGTCTCTAACGTGGATATGGAAGTAGATGTAGATACAGTAATGATGATTGTCGTCTTCATTATTAACATATTCAAGAACCCTCCCCAAAATTTTCAAACCCTTTGACTTTAGGTGACTTGTATGGGAACAAATGTATCCCTAGTCTCTTTAAAATCATTGAAAGGAAACAGAGTAGAATAAGAACAGAGTAGAATAAGAAAAACTTTATTTTTCTTTTCTTCTACTTGAGATCTATTCTGGCAGTCCCATCCCTCTCTAATATAATTTGCCCTTTTTCAGTTTCTTCCTTTCCACATCACCTTGCATATTTCATTTATGGCTCTGATCAAATTCAGTAATTGCTTTGTGTGTTTAGTTATTTGCTGCCTGTCTCCCTCACAGGAGTATGAGTTCCATGAGCGTAGGGACCTTGTTAATCTTCACTTCATCCCTAGAACCTACTGCATATTTGTAGAATCAGTAGTCTTTAAAATACATATTTGACATTGTAGACAAGGTTATTTCATAGATATATATTAAATGGTGGTCTATAGCCAAGAGGAAAGTGCTCTTTAGAAAATCAGTATGAAAATTTTTGGTAGGCAATAGAGTGAACTTTTTTAAAGCATCAAAGTGAAATTTGAAACCAAGAGAACACAATCCTAAATTACACTGAGCAACCATATATACTATGTAGGACAAAGCTGTATTGTAATAATAAAAAAAATGTGGAAAATATTTCAGTAATTATTGGCAGGAAACTAAAGATGATGGTCAGGAACAATACTCAGGTATGTTCATGTTAGACATGTGCCACAGATATATATACATACAATACTTATGTCATACATATATATCTATGTCTCACTGCAAAGAATGTATATGATGAAATAAGCTTGTTTTTAAATTAACAAAATGTATATGTTCTTATGAGTATACTTGAGACTTTTGTAGTACTATTTATGGCTTGAATATGAGAACCAGAAATACACAGGCATTAGAAGCTAAAAATAATCACACTGTCAGATAAAAATCGGTATTTCTATAGAAATATATGCTAAATGTTTATTCTTTTCAATAAAAGCACTTAGCAATGGAAAAAAAATTACATTTATCTGTACAAAAATTCAAGACTTGGGGGCTCATAGCCTACAGGCAAGTTAACACTGAGGAAGAAAGGAGTAATGTTTTGGGGAAAATTAATATGCTACAGATATTCTAGACACATAGAAAATGTGAATAATTATAGCAGCAAAACAAATCTGTGATTTTAAAAATATTAACTATCTGGACATCTAATGGTAATCTTCTGCCAAAAGTGATCTCAGAAGCTAGAAGAAGGAGCAAGGATTTTTATTAATCTGGATTTGTTTCTGGAGTTACAGAAGAAATGGCTAATAATAAGGAATAGCAAGTCTGGAAGAAAATTAAGATAAAATTTTGATGATTCCAATAATAAAGGAACTGAGTAATTATATTCATATAGGTACACAGATGCCAGGCCTTAGAAAATCAGATTAATTTTTAATATGAGTAAAGCTATGTTTTATCTCATGACAAGAAATTCTATGACTAAAGATGGGAAAGTCTTCAAATAAAGTTTTATAAAATACAGATGAGGACAAGAAAGCAACCAATTAATTTAAAAATTACCGAAATAAGAAAACTGCTGATAAACTAAGATTTAAAGAATTAGAAAACAGAGGGCACATGATCAAAGAGCAACACCAATGCTAGAGGCTGAAATTCACTAGACCAATGGCAACAATGTATTGCAGCTTTGAAGAAAAAACTAAGAAGACTAAAAACAATTTTGTAAATATATGAGTAAAGTAAATAAAATAAAAATAGAAGGGATGAATTCAATTCTTCATAAAGTTGGTGAAGACAGATGAGAAAAAACAGTAATACTATACAAGATGTGTTTGCTTCCATCTTTTCCTTCTGGCAGAATTATCTTCAAACTGGAAGGAGTGGAACAGATTTTATGAAGATTATAGAGTGACTAAAAGATGACATACCAAATGAGACAGTGAGATAGTGTACCTTCCTAAATAAATTCAAAGCACCTGTATTCAGAGGAATTAAGTTATAGGGTACTGAGAAAATATACTCATCAGATGTGAATGAACATAAAGCATTTTCAGTAAGTTTTGGGAATCCATTGAGGATAGGAGATCTGCCAGATCTAAACACTAGCACATCTTGTTCCAGATTTTCAGACATGGAAATGGGCATTTCATATGCTACTGTTAAATACATTTAAATTATACTTTGGAAAAATTCTAGAAAAGATTTTTGTACAGATGGCTTGTGAGCATTTAAATAAAGATACATTTTCTAGGAATGAGGATGAATTGACTTAGAATGTCATGGAAAATTTAAATAGCTTGTTTTTTGAGAGTAGTTTCCAGATTGGCAGGTTGGATGAACACTATACGTGTGAAGCCTTTCAATACATCTTTATTGAAAGCATGGGAAATGTTTTCACATAGTAACAGAGTTTGGGGAGACATAATAGGTTAAATAAATGTACTGAAATAATGTTTATCAGTAGGTTGGTATTTTGAGGGTGGTTCTAAAAGGATATTTGAAGAACTTGCTCAATAACTTGGACAAAGCAATGGAAGTCAGATTTTTCAAATTTCCTGTTGGCGCATCTTGGGAAGAATTGTCAAATCAAGACGGAAACATCCTTACAGGCCCAAATTATAGACAGAAGTAATAAGATAAAATTCAATAGGAATAAATATGAAACCCTGACTTCAGGCTAAATATTCAATTGTACGATTTCAGTATGAAAGTTGTAGTCCTTAATTAAAAGCAATTGATGCAAAGGCCCTTGAGGACTTTGAAGGACCTCAAGCTCATTGTACAACCTACATTAGGTAAATAAAAGCTAAGTGACGGTTTATAGTGTCCAGCATCACGGCAGCTAAAACAGTGGAGGAAACGAGATTGGCGTTTTCCACAGTACTTTCAGCTGCATGTGAAGATGTAATTGGAAAATTCAAGTGATGAAAGAAATGGGCAGAATGGCAATTAGTTGTGAAACCACACTATAAAGCTAAGGCTTGAAGGAAATTGTAAAGAAGGTAAGATTTGCAGATGTATAATACATATCTTCTAAGGGCTGCAGTGGGAATAAGGAAAGGAGGGGAAGACGGCAGGAGATAGGAAGGAATAAGAGGAAAGATATATCTTATTTTATTTTCCACTTTAAAAAGCTTTATTTATTTATTTATTTATTTCAGCTTTATTGAGATATAACTGACATATAACATTGTGTAAGCTTAAGGTGTACAATGTGGTGATTTGACATACTCAATACATCACAAAATGATTACCACAATAAGGTTAGTTAATACATATTTTAAAAAGAAGCAGGAAGTTGAAGAAGGGGAATATTTTTCTTTTCTTTTTTTTTTTTTTTTTTTCCCAGTATGCGGGCCTCTCACTGTTGTGGCCTCTCCCGTTGCGGAGCACAGGCTCCGGACGCGCAGGCTCAGCGGCCATGGCTCACGGGCCTAGCCGCTCCGCAGCATATGGGATCTTCCCGGACCGGGGCACGAACCCGTGTCCCCTGCATCGGCAGGCGGACTCTCAACCACTGCACCACCAGGGAAGCCCAGAAGGGTAATATTTTAAATGCCTATTTTCCCCAATGAGCTTTGCTAAATCAGTGTTTTTTAAATAGTTGATTCATTTATTCGTAGAGGAAGTGATATGTTTCCTTTTTGACACAATATGCAGTAGACACATTATTTAGGTGGCAGAACAAAATACATTGCATAGAAGTTAAAGGGAGTGTTATTTCTGATACAAGATGAAGCAGAACTTCATAAAAATTACAGCTATCCAGCAACCATAGGGTGGGCTGCCTTAAAAGCAGAGTTTTTCCCATTTCTTGAAGTGTTACAGCAAATTTGAGGTTTAGTGAGTATTCGTCAGGGATGTTTTAAAAGCAATCTCCACATTTGGAAGTTCCATAATGAAATAACCACCACTAGCACCTCCAATACAAAATCATGATGACTCTTTATGTTAATGACCAGAGAAGAGTCTAAAAACAAATGCAAGATAGTTTCCAGTAGCTAACTTCTGATTGTGTTTGTTATTGGGAAGAGAAGCCATGAATAATAAAATCTAAGGATAAACCAGTAACTTTATTAGTTTACATTTTTCCTTGCCTTTTAAGTCTTAAAGTTTAGAAAAACACATTTTGGGGGTTTAAATGCTCTTCTTTGTAAAAATGACATTATATATTTACATAGCACTTACTATGTGCCATGCATTATTCTGAAAACATTAATCGTATTAACCCATTTAATCCTCAGAAAAACCCTACAGCTTAGATATCATTATTATTCTGTTCTTTCTTACAGATGAAGAAAATGAGGCAAATAGAGATGAATAACTTCCCAAATCTCACAGCTGGTAAGTAGAAAATCCAAGACACCTAGAGTCTAAGCTGGTAAGTGCTACTCTTTGCTGCTTTTTAATTTCCTCTTATATTTAAGTGGAGTGGATTAAGAGCAGTAAAATACTCAAAACACTGATAAAAACAAAGAGTATGAGATGCAAAAGCAAAGATAAGGTCTACATATGTGAGGAGTTAAACCACATGAAATTATATTACACAAAATATTACTTCTACAGAGTCACATATTTGGTATTTCATATAAATCCTATAGATATGCTCTCTACCTCAAAGACTCAAACAGTAAGACAATTTTCTGTCCCCAAGTTAAGATATCATTATGGATGCTTGTCCAACAGAATGGCAGCACATTCTCTGGGCAGACCTAGCCACTGTATGTAACTAAAAATGAAATATAAAATATATTTTATAATCATCTTAATGTATCTAAGAACTGACCAAAAATCAAGTAATAATCAGATGCTGCTGATAAAAGTGTACATGAAAGTTGATTTTTTTTCTCCTTAGGACATTTGTCAAAATGGGTTAATTTGAGCTGAAGTTGTGAAGCATTTCAGAGTTCAGAGGTTAAGAGACCAAGCCCAGAGCTCACCCAAACTGAGGTGTGTAAAAGAAGATTGCCACTATAAAATGAGATGCAGGGGTTACATCTACAGCTTAGTGGTAAATTTTACCCTTAAAGAAAATTGCTTGTTTCAAACATTGGCACTGCGTGTGCCAATAAAAAAATCTCTTTTTAGAATCCATAACCATAAGCTGCTCCTTACATATATTGCTACCAAAATTCACACTACACAGATGATGTTAAAGATAAAATCACAGTGACACATTAAAATAGTAAGGCAGATTTTATTCAGGACCACCATGATAGGTATAAGGACTACTGTAATGGGGTTTTGCAATAGGGGAGAGAGACTGTGCTCAATTTCAAATACAAGGAAAAATGGGGACTCATAGCTAAGGAGCAGAGCATGCACGTGCATGTGTTGTGTGTTTGTGTAAGGGGTGTGTGTGTGCGTGTGAGGGTGGAAAATTACTAAGAGGAAACATCAGGAGTAAGGGAGGATTCTGGCTAAACTGAACTAGCAGGATTCTAGCTGAAGACCGGCCAGCATCATCAGACCTGGGAGATGGTGGGGGATGTGGAATTTGGTTGGATATTGAGGAGGATCAGATATCGAGGGTGGGGGATTCTGGCTAAACTGACTTAGCAGGATTCTTGTTAAAATGGGGCTTTTGAGGACATGCCCAAAGATGGGACCTAATTGGGAAAGAGCTCAGAGGAGCTTGATTAGAGTTTGGTCAAGGAGAGAATGTTTGTCAGTGGTTATGAACTGGAAGTAGTTCCAGAAGGAGAAAGAGAGGAAATAGAGCAGAGGTATTATTTGAAGAAATAATGGCTGAGGATTTTTCTGAATCTACAGTTAAGAAGCCCAGTTTTCTAAGGGTGAAAAACAAAATAGATCTGTACTTATGCATACAATAAAACTGTAAAAAAATTTTAAATAAATATATAAAACATAGCTACAAATAAATTATTTTAAAAGTATCAGTTGGAAGCTATGTATCAGAGGAAAGACATCCTTCAATGTGCTAAGAGAAGTACTTGCCAATTTCAAAGTCTATATCCAACAAAATTATCTTTCAAAATTCCATGTGGGGAAAAATAAATTTTCAAACAAACAAAATTTGTGTTTCACATGATTCTCATTAAAAGATAATTTAAACATATACTTCTGCCAGAAGAAAAGAGATTACCAGATGGGAGTTCTGAGACACAAGAAGAAAGAAGAGTTGAGACAATGGTTGATATGTTTATTAATCAACTTAGGCAGCTATAACAAATTACAACAATCTGTGTGGCTTAAAGACCAGACATTTATTTCTCAGCTCTGGAGGTTAGAAAGTCCAGATCAAGGCATTAGCAGATTTGATGGCTGGTGAGGGCCACTTCCTGGTTTGCAGATGGCCATTCTTCTCATTGCATCCTCACACAACACAGAAAAGAAACAAGCTCTCTTGTGTCTCTTCTTATAAGGGCAGTAATCCCATTCACAGGGGCCCTACTCTCATGACCCAATTACCCCCTCCAAAGGCCTCATCTCCTAATACTATCGCATTTGGGGTTAGGATTTTGACATGTAAATTTTGGAAAGACATATTCAGTCCATAACCTACATAGATAAATACACATTGATTTTCATACATAAAAAATTTTTTAATGCCTCAAGAGATAAAAACAAAGTTGGAGCTAACATAAATGACAACAATATAGCATGTAAATAGACAAAGTCCTCTGAAATAAAAGTGTTCTAAGATCCCTGTAGTTTTTAAGGGGAAGATGAAGTTAGTAGTAATTTTAGATGTTGAATCTTAAGCATATCCTTTAAAATTCTTAGGGTAACCATTAAAGGCTAATGGGAGAAATAAATTCAACTATAACTGTAATTATAATAGATTAAATACAAAGTTGATACACAAAATCAATATATAAAAGTAATTTGATTGTCAAACTTTATCACTAAGTCCTGAGAAATTTAATTAAAAGATTACTACTTATAACAGAAATATGACTATAAAAGTTCTTTGGAACATATGCATAAAATATGTGGAAGAAACATATAGAGAAAAGTATAATCTTTCTTTCAAAGCACTGAAGAAGTCCTAAATAAAAGAGAAGCTGTATCATTTTATGTTTAATGATTTGGAGTATTCAAAGCAGATGTGTTAATTTGCCCCAAACTGATCCACATAGACTCTTTACAACTTCAACCAAAATCCAAGAAGATATTTTTATTGAGGTTTGGGGATGGGGTGGGAAACCTGACAAGCTAATTTAGATATTCACAATGAAGAACTTATGAATATTATAAAGGAAGGGTTAAGAATAATCAAGACATTCTTCAGGGTGAGTAATAAGGTAGGACTGGGAGGCTTGTTCAACTAGATATTAAAAAATCTCTCTGAAGTTATATTAATTAAGAGAATGTGGTGTTGACAGAGGGATAAAAAGCTGTCATTTGATTTACATGAGAGATAATAGCATTGCTGCTACAGATTCAACATAATCATATTCTCTGGCTTCTCATTCATAAACTATCCTTTTAAACTGGAATGAAGATATTCTGAAACCATTCAGAAAGTTTGCACAAGCTGTAATTTTGAAACCCCAATCTAATATACATGTAGTACTGGCATTTGTACATGTAGAAGTAAGTCATGAAATTGTATTTCTATCTTTTAGCTCATAGGTCTGGTTCCTATTCATCATGAGGCAACTCAAAGCTCTCAGTTCTATAATCGTAGTGCCTTGATTTGAAATCTCCATTTCTATAATCATTAATAACTGAAAAGTCTTTAAAATGAATATATTAAAGGGCAAATCTCAGAGACAAAAACCTCAACATGTTACCCCTCCTCTTTACTCCCACTCCCACCTACATACACCATTTACTTCTTTCCTCAGAGTGGTGCAGTTTAACAATGTGCTGATATCATTGCTTCCTATGACTGTTTTTATTGTTTGCATGCTAAACAAGATGTTGTTTCACTGTTTTATCAACTTTTAGCTGATGTCTGAGGATTTACTAACTAGATGACATTCCATAGAAAGAATTAAGTTCAAAATTCTGGTTTTTTCCTCAAAAGAGAAGTAAAAATAATAATCCTATATTTTACAAAAAATATCCCTCTTAAACATATGAAAAATACAAGGCCCATAAGGGTAAGGACTTTTTCTTTATATCCCTAGTACCTAGAACATCACCAAGATCACTGCAGCATTTCAGGTAGGTACTCATTAAGCATTTTTGAACAATGAATGAGAAATATAACAATATTTAACATCTATATAGCATTTTATTGTCTATAATGTAGATTTAATAAATCATATTAATTTGCATATTTGAACCACAGAACAAACTTTGTTTCAGCCATTGCTATCCTAGGTCACAAATGAGAAATTCCACTTAGGTGGGAGCACTAATTGGGGGTGAGCCCATATATTCTGGCACTTAGTGCAGAGACTGACCACAGGAACATGTTTCCTTAAAGGTGCTCACATGAAAATAATGACAAATATGATGACATTTGTATGACAGATGAATAGGAAGTAAAATGTACCACATTATCAAATGTAATATCAATAACTGTTATTTTAAAATCACAAATAATAGCTACTACTTCTGGCATTATTTCTTTCTAGAGAATAAGGACTTTTGTCTGAAAGAATATCTGAATAAGGAGATACAAGATCATGCTTTGAAAAGAGACATCAAAACAAAGTGGTAACCTTGCTGTTCTAAATTAAGAAAGACTAGGAATAAAGAATAGGAGCTTTAAAAGTAAAAGAAACACAAAAGGGAATGAATTACCAACACGACCATGGAACAGAGTCTGTTCTACATGACTAGAAACCTATTAGTAAGATGTTCCTAGTGATCAGTTTAGTTAAAAGATATTTTAAATGAAGAAGTACAACACCCCTTCCATTGCATTACATCTTTATTGAAACCTACTACACACAAACGGGCTAGTGTGCTTATTTCTCTGCAGAGACCATACAATGTGAGATATGAGTGAATAATAAAACTAACAAGAAATTAGTACAGCAAAAGAACCTACTCTGATCCTCCTGGAATTCACAGATATAGGTAGCATGTTTTACTTGTCACAAAATGTGGAATAGAAGATTTAGTAACATCAAAAATGTGAAAATATAAAACTGATAGAGATAAATATATATATATTCAAATTCAGAATATTCTAATCCTATAAAATGCTGGTGCATTAATCACTTAATTTAGTACAAAGGTTAAAAGGACAAATAACCATAGCTACAATTTATTAATGGAGACACAATAGAAAAAGATGTAAATTGTGACATCAAAAACATAAAATGAGAGGGGTATATAAAAGGATAGAGTTTTTGTATGAGATAAAAGTCAAGCTGCTATCAACTTAAAATAGACTGTTATATCTATAAGATGTTTTATGTAAACCTCAAGGTAACAAGAATGCAAAAACCTACAGTACATACATAAGATAAAGAGAAGAGAATCAAAGCATACCACTATGGAAAATCAACAATTCACAAAGGAAGACAGCAAGAAAGGAGCAAATGAATTTTAAAACGATCAGGAAACAATTAACAAAATGGTGCTAGTAAATCCTTAACTATCAATCATTACTTTAAATGTAAATGGATTAAATTCTCCAACCAAAAGACACAGAATAGCAGAATAGATTTTTTTTAAAAAAGAATTTTAAAACTAAGAATTGAATTTTTTTGAAGATAAACAAAACTGACAAACTTTTAGAGAGACTGTGAAAAAATCAAACAAAATCAGGAATGAAAGGGAAAACATTACAACGGATATCAAAGAAGTATAAAAGTAATAAGAAATTACTATGAACAATTAAATGCCAACAAATTGGATAACAGAAGAAATGGATACATCCCTATAAACATACAACCTATGAAGCTTGATTCATGAAGAAATAGGAAATCTGAGCACACCAAAAATGATTAAAGAGATTGAATCAGTAATTAAAAATCTCCCAACAAACAAAAGCCCAGGACTAGATGCTTTCCCTGGTAAATTCTACCAAACATTGTATCTGAGGTACCACCTGGTACAGTGGGGCAAGAAAAATCAATAAAATATATCTAGGTCATAAAGGAAGAGTTAAAACTGCCTTAATTCACACATGACATTATCTAATTAGGAAAAAATATTAAAAGATTTGCATGACATTGTAAGTCTAAAATACTACTTAGGGAAATAAAAGAAAACCTAAATAAATAGAGGTATGCTGTGTTCATGAGTCAGATGATTCAATTTTCTAAAATGTCCGTTCTCTCCTAATTGATAGAACCAATTCAATTCTGATATAAAGAAATTCATAAAGTTTTTTTATGTAGAACTTAACAAGCTGATTTTATAATTTATGTGGAAATTCAAACAAAATACAATACTGAAGACGACTTTAAAAAAGAGTGCTTGAAACCTTTAAAAGATGACACTTCTAATATCCATATTTATTATAACACTGCAGTTATCAAGACTGTGCCTCTTTGGCATAAAGATTCGTTGAAGAGAACAGAGACTTCAGAAAGTGATCTACACATGTTTGGACAACTGATTTTGAACAAAAGTGAAAAGACAATTTAGTTGAGAAAGTATAGTCTTTTCAATAAATAAGGCTAGAACATTTAGATATCCATATGCAAAAACATGAACTTCAATACCTTGGAATGTTTATAAAAATTAACTAAAAATATATGTTAGACCTAAATGTAAAACCTATAACTATAAATTTCTAGAAGAAAATATAAAGGTAAATATTTTTGTGACTTTAGATCAAAGATTTCTTAGATACAAAACCAAATGCACAGCCCTTTAAAGAAATACATAATTACCTTTCATGAAATTTTAAAAACTTTACTCTAAAAAATATGCCATTAAGAGAATAAATATACACAAACACAACACACACACACACACACACACACACACACACACACCCTGGGAAAATATTTACACATCATATATCTGATAACGTACTTGTATAGAGAATGTATAAAGAACTCTCAAACCTCACTATTAAGAAATCCAATGAAAAGAATGGGCAAAGGATTTTAACAGACATTTCACCAAAGAAGATATACATGTGACAAACAAGCACTTGAAAAGATGTTCAATGTCGTTCATTATAAGAAAAATACTGGGACTTCCCTGGTGGTGCAGTGGTTAAGAATCCGCCTGTCAATGCAAGGGACACGGGTTCAAGCCCTGGTCTGGGAGGATCCCACATACTGAGGAACAACTAAGCCCATGCACCACAACTACTGAGCCTGTGTGCCACATCTACTGAAGCCCATGAGCCTAGAGCCCGTGCTCCGCAACAAGAGAAGCCCCGCAATAAGCCCACGCACCACAATGAAGAGTAGCCCCGGATCGCCACAACTAGAGAAAGCCTGTGCGCAGCAACGGAGACCCAACGCAGCCAAAAATAAATAAATGAATAAATAAATTTTAAAAAAGAAAAATACTAATTGAAACCACAATAAGATACTACGATTATTTGAAAGGCTTAAATTACAAAGACTGATCCTACAGAGTGTTAGCAAAAATGTGCTGGAACTGGAACTCTCATTTACTGCTGTTGCGAAGCATTGTGAAAAACAGTTGGCAGCATCTAAAAAAATTGAACATACACCCACTATATGATTGAGTCATTCTACACCTAAGGATTCACCCAAGAGAAACTAAAGTATATATCTGTACAAAGTTTTGTCCATGAATAGTCACAGCAGCTTTATCTGCAACAGCAAGAAAAAAAAGAAAATAACCTATATATCCATCAACATATGAATAAATAATCTGTGGTATATCCATACAATGAAATACACCAAGACAAAGGAAGGAACAACTGATATGCACATGATGTACAGATCTCAAAATAATTATACTGATTGGCAGAAGACAGGCACAAAAGATTACATACTGTATGATTCCATTTATAAACAGTTTTAAAAATTCAAATTAATCTACAGTGACCAAAAGCACATCAGTAATGGTTGCCTAAGGGTTCACAAAGCTTCATGAGGTACATTTTTTGGTGATAGATATGTTCATTCTATTGATTGCTGTCAAGGTTTCATGGGTGTGTACATGCATTAAACATATCAACTTGTATACTGTAAATATTTGCCATTTATAGTATGCCAAAAGTTGCTTATCATCATTAATTTTCAGGAAAATAAAAATTAAAAACCACAATGACATAGTACTTCAAACCCATTAGAAAAGCTAAAATTTAAAAGTCAGACAAAATGAAATGTTAGTAAGAATGTGTGGCAACAGAAACTTTTATACATTCCTGCTGGTTGTATAAAATGGAACAACTATTTTGGAAAACTACTTGGCAACTTTTTATAAATTTAAACCTACATTTATCCTGTGACTTAGAAATTTAACTCTTGGATATTTACCCAAGGGAATAAAAACATATGCCCTCACAAAGACTTTCACAACACTGTTTCTAGCAACTTTATTCATATCAGCACCAAACTGGAAACAATTCAAATGTCCTTCAATAGGACATTTGATAATTCATGAAATCTTTACAGAGTAAAATAGTACTAAGTAATACAAGGGAGCAGGCTACTGATGCATGCATCCCCAAAACATTATGTTGAGAGAAAGAAACCAGATACAAAATAGTACACACTGTCACTACCATATGATTTTATTTGTATGAAGTTCAAAAACAGGCAAAACTAATCAACGGTGACAGAAATTAAAGCTACTGTTTCTGTGGGGTAGGGCACTGTCCTGACAAGGGGACAAGGGAAATTTTGGTGCAATGGAAATGTTCTGTATCTTTTTTGGGATGGTTATTACATGAGTGTATGTATTTGTTAAGCTCATCAAATTGAACACTTAAAATCTGTGTATTTCACTGTATACACATATATATTTTACCTCAATACAATGGAATATTACTCAGCCATAAAAAGAATGAAATAATGCCATTTGCTGCAACATGGATGAACCTAGAGATTATCATACTAAGTGAAGTAAGTCAGAGAGAGAAAGATAAATATCATATATCACTCATATGTAGAATCTAATTTTTTTAAAATGATACAAATGAACTTACTTACAAAATAGAAACAGACTTACAGATACTGAAAACAAACTTATGGTTACCAAAGGTGAAACACAAGGGGGCAGAATAAATGAGGAGCTTGGGATGAACATACACACACTACCGCATATAAGATAGATAACCAACAAGGACCTACTGTATAGCACAGGGGACTCTACTCAATATTCTGCGATAACCTATATGAGAAAAGAATCTAAAACAGAATGGATATATGTATAGGTATAACTGAATCACTTTGCTGTACATCAGAAAACTAACACAACATTGTAAATCAACTATACTGCAATAAAATTAAAAGAAAAAAAGGAAAAATATATGTGGGTTAAAAAAATCTAACCTTTTCATCATGGTTTGTAAGGCCTTTATCCGATGCTAACCCTGACCATCCCACTGACCATATCCTACTGCTCTCTTTATTGGTCAAATTACACTGCTTGAGTTGTATACTTCTTTTGAAATTTGAAATAAACTATGGGATATTAAAACCCAAATTCTGCTTAATAGTTCAATGACTTTTAGTGTCTAACACAGGTCCTACCTGGCAGGTTCTTTGGAGGAAAGCACTGAATCGAGGTCTAGGGAAATTCATGGTTTCACTGACTGCATGTCATCTTTCTGTTGAACCTAAGAATGGAGCTACGAGGCCATGTATAGAACTCCCCTCCCTAACATCTAAAATTACACACTGATTCTTGCTTATTACCAAAATGAAGGAAAGAAATTTCTCAGTTTCAGTAACTGGCACTGTCATTCAGGGTTCTGTAGATATGTTTTCTTCTTCAAAGGTTAATCAGAAGCTTTTGAAAACCATTTGGAAAAATTCTGCATTAAGGAGAGGAGTTTGGAAAGGTCTAGCACTTTGCAACTAATTAGAAAAGTTGGCTAATCATTTTTGATAAGAAAGGAGGAGCTATATCAAACATTTATTCTACATTCAAAATTCCCTGCTTAGTAAAGAAAAATGAAAGATATTTAAATGATATTTTTCTGGAACATAAATACCATTACTATGATGAAAAACTTTCAGTGCCCAACAGAGACAATATTTTAGTCTTCATGACTTCACAAATGTAATAAATTTCATACATACAATAAATGTATGAATCAATTGTATGAATTATTTCATACAATAAATTTTCTTAATTGCGTACCATCAAGTAACGAGAAGATCTAATTATGCAAGCATTTTTAATAATAATAATAGTAATAATAATAATGGCAGAAATAACAAAATTTATTGAGTGTTTAATATATGCCAGGGACTCTGTTAAGTACATTACATACATGTACTCATATAATCATCACAAAAGCTCCATGAAGTGGTTGCTATTATTATCCATATTTCTACTGAGCAATTAAGAAAAACTAAAATTTTACAAATTCACATAACTAGTAACAGAAGAAGGACTTGAACCAGGTCTTTCTAACTGTAAATCTTATATTCTTAATCATCATGTAAATTTTCCTCCACATTCATTCATTCATTTATTTTTTCAGCAAACTGTCTTAAATGCTTACTATATGCTGGAGGTACAGTGCTTGATGCTGGATACAAAGATGAATAAGATATTATTAGGAAGCTCATAGTACGGCAAGAGTCAGATAGGTCAAAACAATTACAGAAACACTTTCTTATTATGCATAAGATTATAACTTACTTCCAGCTAATTTAATGTTTGGTAAAGAAAACTGCAAAGATAAAGGGAAAAAAATGTTAGTTTACACAAAAGTTAAACTATCATGTGAGTGTACATGTTAATAATCTAATAAAATGAAAATTATGAGTAGTAAAATTATTCTCAATACAGCTTAGGAAAGTGTCATGTTGGATGATGAGATGCCATTGCTCGGTAAATACAGTATTTCCTCCAGGGGCTGGTTCTCCAGTTGAGTCCCAGCAGAGGCACTTGTTTTGAGTTAAGATGCCACATCATAAGAAAGCTATTTATTCTTATAGACGAGAATCACATTCAGTTAGGCTGGATTCTCACAGCATGGGAAGTTCTGGGGAACTGATATCCATTATGGGTTCATCATTTTAGATCTTCAATGTCTTGTTCACTCTCACTGGATGAAATGGCAGTCAATTTAACGTATTTCTCTACTTTTAAAATATATTTTTATTTATTCTATGTATCTCATTTTCCTACTTACCTCAGTTTAAAGTAACATCATTCTGAATTCCACATTTATCATCCCTTTTTACACTCTCTTATTACATCTATGTATTCTCTGAACAGGCATATTTTATTTCTAACTGTATTAAATTATATCTAATATTTGGGGAATTGCTTTCTTAATATTTTTCCTAAACTCACTTGTACAGTTGCTTAGAATTTACATTTTTACTATTATAAATATTCTATTGTGTGATATACCACAATTTATTCATTGGCATTTGAATTATTCTAAGTTTTTGCTATTGTCAATCATGCTGCTATGAATATCCTTGTACGTATCTTTTGTTGTACATACGGGGTGGCTTTTTTTCATTTTGTTTTTATTGCCATATAGTTGATGTACAATATTATATGAGTTATGGGTGTAAATATAGTGATTCACAATTTGTAAAGGTTATATTCCATTTAGTTATTATAAAATATTGGCTATATTCCCTGTGTTGTACAATATATCTTTGTAGTTTATTTTACACATAATAGTTTGTACTTCTTAATCTCCTACCCCTATATTGCCCTGAGGTCGGTTTTTTGGTTTTATATTTAGGAGTGTAATCTCTGTGCCATAAGGCAAAGAATGTTCAGGTTTAGGAAACAGTGCCACTCGTTTCTGGCCTGTAAAGTTTCTGCTGAGGGCTTCCCTGGTGGTGCAGTGGTTAAGAATCTGCCTGCCAATGCAGGAGACACAGGTTTGAGCCCTGGTCCAGGAAGATTCCACATGCCTCAGAGCAACTAAACCTGTGCGCCACAACTACTGAGCCTGTGCTCTAGAGCCCAAGCCACAACTACTGAGCCCGTGTGCCACTACTGAAGCCCGCGTGCCTAGAGCCCGTGCTCTGCAACAAGAGAAGCCACCACAATGAGAAGCCCGTACACTGCAACGAAGAGTAGCCCCCACTGGCTGCAACTAGAGAAAGCCCGTGCACAGCAATGAAGACTCAACGCAGCCAAAAATAAATAATTAAAATAAATTTTAAAAAAAAGTTTCTGCTGAAAAATCAGGTGACTGTCTTATGGGTTTCCCTTGTATGTGATTAATTTTCTGTTGCTACCTATAAGATTCTCTCTTTAACTTTTGCAATTTTAATTATAGTATGTCTTGGTGTGGATCTCTTTGGGTTCATCTTGTTTTGGACACCCTGCACTTCCTATACCCAGATGTCTGTTTTCTTCTCCAGGTTAGTGAAGTTTTCAGCCATTATTTCTTCAAATAAATTTTCTGTCCTTTTCTTTCTTGCTTCTCCTTCTGGGACCCTTACAGTGCAGATGCTAGTATGCTTCATGTTGTCCTACAGGTCCCTTAACCTCTCTTCTTAAAAAATTCTGTGTTCTTTTTGCTGTGCTGATTGGGTTATTATCACTATCCTTTCTTACAGATTGCTCATCCATTCTTCTGTATCATCTAATCTGCTGCTGATTCCCTCTAGTGTATTTTTTATTTCAGTTATTGTATTCTTAATTTCTAATTGGTTTTCTTATATTTTCTGAGTTCTTGCTGATGTTCTGAGATCCTTATTCTTCTCCTGAGTTCAATGAGCATCCTTATAACTGTTTCTTTGAATCCTTTATCAGGTAAATTATCTGTTTCATTCTGGGGTTTTTTCTGGGGTTTTATTTTGTTTTTTCATTTGGAACATACTCCTCTGTCCCATTTTGTTTGACATTCAGTTTTTGTCTCTATGAATCAGGTGAAAAAGCTATCTTTCTGGGTCTTTAAGGAGTAGGCTTGTGTGGGAATATTCCCTGTGTAGACTGCTTGTGCCTGGTGGCTTTGGCAGGCCAGCTGGAGCAGGCACGGGCTGTAGGGGCAGTCTTTAGGGTGCAACGTCCCCAAGGCCCACCTTGGTTGGACATCTGGGGCTACAGTGAACCCTGGCCAGAAGCTCTCCCTAGGGAGCACTATGCCTGAGGCTGCTTCAGTTGGACAGCTGGAGCTGAAACAGGTCTGAGACAGCAGGGCAATCCCTGGGGAGCACTGTGCCCAAAGTCCCATTGGCAGGGCAGCTGGGACTGGAGCAGGCCCTATATCTCAATTATTATGGCTTCAAAATATCTTGTGGGACAAGTCACTCATCCTGCAATTATTCAAATGAGCCCTGGCAATTTACTGGCACTTTTTATATACATTTTATAATAATCTGAACAAGTTCCATTAAAAATGACTCTATAACATGGGCAATGTAAGTGTCCATCAACAGAGGAATGGATAAAGAAGATGTGGTACATATATACAATGGAATATTACTCAGCCATAAAAAAGAATGAAATAATGCCATTGGCAGTAACATGGATGGACCTAGAGATTGTCATATTGACTGAAGTAAGTTAGACAAAGTCAAATATCATATGATATCACTTATATATGGAATCTCAAAAAAAAGGGTACAAATGAACTTATCTACAAAACAGAAATAGCCATCACAGACGTAGAAAACAAACTTATGGTTATCAGGGGTAAGTGAAGGGGGAGGGATAAATTGGGAGATTGGGATTGACATATACATATTACCATATATAAAATAGATAACTAATAAGGACCTACTGTATAGCACAGAGAACTCTTCTCAATACTCTGTAATGGTCTATATAAGAAAAGAATCTAAAGAAGAGTAGATATATGTATATGTATAATTGATTCACTTTGCTGTACACCTAAAACTAATACAACATTGTAAATCAACTATACTCCAATAAAAACAAATGACCCTATATAAATTTCTATTGGAATTACATTAAATCTATAGATCTAATTAGGAAAAATTGACATTTATTACAATATTAAGTTTTCCTAATTATAAATATAGTATACCTTTGCAGGTTTTCAGCTATTTTTAATAGTTCTAAAATTTTTGTATTTTTCCTATAGACATTCCATGCATCTTGTGCTAGACATATATTCTTCTAAATGGTATTTACACTATTGCAAATAGTATCTTCTCTTTATTTTTGTTTTCCAGGTGAAATGTTGACTTCTTATATACTGTCTTTTTGCTAGATTTATGGAACCTTTTGCATTTTCTATGTGAATGATAAAATTTATCTCCAAATAAATTTTGTTTTCCTATCCTATGCCCCTAATATATTTTTTTATTTCTTCTTATACTACCTAGGGCCTCCAACAAAACATAGAATAGATGTGGTGGTATAGTGGACATACTTGATTTGTTCACTATTTTTAAGGGATTACTTCTATTGTTTCCTTATTTAAGATGATTTTGTCCTAGACTTTTTTTTTTTTTTTTTTTTTTGCGGTATGCGGGCCTCTCACTGTTGTGGCCTCTCCCGTTGCAGAGCACAGGCTCCGGACGCGCAGGCTCAGTGGCCATGGCTCATGGGCCCAGCCGCTCCGCGGCATGTGGGGTCTTCCCAGACCGGGGCACGAACCTGTGTCCCCTGCATCGGCAGGCGGACTCTCAACCACTGCGCCACCAGGGAAGCCCTGTCCTAGATTTTTATGAAAACTTTTTATTAGGCTTTGGAAATTCCCATCTGTTTCTACTTTATTAAGTGTTTTGTTTTGTTCTGTTTGTACTGTAATTACATATTGAATCACATATTGAAAGCAATTCCCATTCTGCATCTACCACTCTCTGAGGGTAGGGAATGTTGCTGATTAGAACCCAGTTTGACTCCTTGAGAATAGTTCTCCAGGGTTTTTGACTCTTCCCTCTGCAATTTTAGGTCCTCTGAGTCATTCTTCTTGAAAAAATGGCTCATATTTGCATCTGAGCAGCTCTGTAGGACTGCTTTCTCTCCATAGAAGGTTGGGGGCCAAGAGTTCTCTTTTCATTTTCAACAATCTCTATCCTTTCCAGTCTAAGATAGTGCAAATCCTTTAAAAGTTTTGTTGGCTTCCTGCGTATTAGACTATAATCCACTCCATTAGACAAAAGCCACACCTGTATACATTTTTGATCCAGTATCATTTCTACTTTTGGCCGAAAAGTGAAGATTATGAGACAATGGCTTTAACTTTTTGAAGCTTTCTGTCTAGCTGAGAAGCTATAAGGGCCACCTCAAATTTCTCAAAGTCTTGTCAAAAGTCTTATATCTGTGCCCATGACTTGATCTGATCTCAACTAGATTTTGGAATAAAAGCCCTTTAAAGCTCTTACTTAATGGACATAAACCAATTTTCATGGTTAAATAAACAAAAAGGCAAGAAAAGCTGATTCTCAGGAAAAAGTACAAATAATTATTTGAATATATCAATAATAGCAAGTATAAGAAAATAAAGTAAAATTAACAATCCATTGTTTTTCATTTTTTTAATGGCAATAATTATCATACAGTCCTCAAGGACTGGTCAATATTTCCTTTTATTTTTGAAATGTAGAAACTTTGGGGTAGGGAGACAAAGAACCTAATTTTTTACCTCTTGAATGATAAACTATTTTTAAGGGGACAGCCCACTGTCTTCATTCTTCCTTTATTCTTTCAGCTTCTGAAAAGATTAGTTACAGAGTCTCTATGTTAAAATCCGCTCTTTATGCAGACAATTTGTATTATTCCTATTGGACTTTTTCCTGACAAAATGTCACTGGACTAACTAAAGAAGGGAACAGGACTTCATGTAAAAAATGTATGTGGGGCTTCCCTGGTGGCGCAGTGGTTGACAGTCCGCCTGCCGATGCAGGGGACACAGGTTCGTGCCCCGGTTCAGGAAGATCCCACATGCCGTGGAGCAGCTGGGCCAAAAAAGTATGTGGTTGTTAACTGCTCAACTGGATTAATTAAAGTGGTCATTTTACCTGCACTACTTAATTCTCATAATAATCACTGATATATTTAAAAACTCAACTGATGGTTTTTAAAACTAAAAGAAAGATCAACATTCATTTAACATCATAGAAAGAAAGAGTGTTTCTGAATAAATTCAATATCTAAGGAAGAGACTCACAAATCTATTTAAATGGAAAGATCAGCCATAGAAACTTAAAGTAAATCAAAAGCTAACCAGCCGTGGCTGTTTCATTATCTCCAACTGAAACACAATCTCTGGTAATTGTGTGCTTATGATTAATATAATTTACATGCCTGTTTTTATTTCCCTGCCAAATGTTGTCTGCAGAAAAATGAATAGCTACCAAAATCTTCCTTTCATGGCTAATAAGAGACAAAGATTACAAAATTTTATCAGAAGAAATTCATTTATTTAACTTATATTTATAGAGCACCTGCTAAGTGCCAGGCTAGGCACTGACTAGGATTCTGCCTGGACGGAAGGCTTCTCTATGGGAGAATAAATGACAATGAAGACTTTGTAATTCAAAGAATACATTTTCATTGTAATTTATGATTATGAAACTTCTCTCAGAAGTGGACCAATCTTATAACATTCATAATGTAAAACCCTCTGACTTTTCATGGTTTAAATAAAATGAGGGATTAAAAACTGTAGTAAATGTGAAACAAAAATGATATATAATTCACTTTTATTCCATATTTACATCTCTAAGGAATCACTATTTTGCTACTTATTAGGGATTCAAATTTGTGATCTTATATCAAGATATCTTTCATGTCATAAGAGGTTTATTTATTTATTTATACTGCAGCCCAAAGACATTAATCAAACAGTTGATTATATTTTAGTATGGCATTAATTAATATTTTGGTTTTGAATTTTTCTATACCAGATATCAACACGTTTTTTTTCTATGAAGGGCCAGACAGGAAAAATTTTAGGCATGGGCCAGTCTCTGTAACACCTACTCAATTCTATAGTTGTAGTGAGAAAGCAGTCATAGACAAAACAAACATGAGTACATCTGTATTTGCATAAACTTAATTTCAAAAACATGAG
Organism: Mesoplodon densirostris; assembly: GCF_025265405.1. NCBI lineage: Eukaryota > Metazoa > Chordata > Mammalia > Artiodactyla > Ziphiidae > Mesoplodon > Mesoplodon densirostris. The sequence continues at coordinate 110,575,721 of NC_082663.1, read as the reverse complement.
GTGGGCTGGATTTGTGCTGTGGGACACAGTTTGCCAGTCTATACTACAGGTACATTTTCTTTATTATCAATTTCAAGATTTATTTCCTTTTTTGTCTTTATTTTATGTAATAACTTATTATAAAGATTAAATAGTTCTTACTCATTCTTTTTCAGAAATTAACATTGAACCTCAAATACAATTGATATTATCATAAAGCATTTTTTCATGAGACCTTATGTACTTTAACTCAACTTCCTGCAAATTAATGATGATAGTATTTTCTTAAACTGTTTTTATTACTACATGATGGCATATTTGTATAAGCTTATACATTTTGCTTATGGTAGCTTTCACTGAAAATCTTAACTTTTTTTTTTTTTTTTGTGGTATGCGGGCCTCTCTCACTGTTGTGGCCTCTCCCGTTTGGGAGCACAGGCTCCGGACACACAGGCCCAGCGGCCATGGCTCACGGGCCCAGCTGCTCCGCGGCATGCAGGATCCTCCCAGACCGGGGCACGAACCCGTGTCCCCTGCATCAGCAGGCGGCCTCTCAACCACTGTGCCACCAGGGAAGCCCATGAAAATCTTAACTTTTAATCAAGTACAATACTTTGGAGGAGCACAGCATCATGCAACTTTGGAATAGGGACCAGAGAAAGACGAAAGGTAAAAGGATTTGTCCTATGCCACCAAAAGAGCCTCCCCAAAGTCTCAAAGCATGTAGAATATTGCTTTTTCTATTGTACCATGACAATTTTGAAACTGACCTTATTAATGTGCATCATTGCCCGTTATATTCATGGCCCTCTTAATTTCTCAGTTGGATCTCTATATCCTTAAAATTATTTGTGGTGAGCATTACCTCATTTCTCTTGATAAAAATGAATGGTAAGTCCTTTTTTTTGTATTATTCTCTTTACTTGACTATACAATTTGCATGCTTCATCATAAAAAAGATACAGGAATGCAAGCTCATTTGGAAAAACATATAAGCTCTTTTATCAAAAGGAAATATTAGATATATTTCTTGAGCCTTCACTCAGTAAAATCTAGCACTTGATTGCAATAATTGAGGACATGTTCCCCTTAATAATTATGTTGTCTTCTTTAATAATAAAAACATTTTCTTCTGGCTAAATATTTTCAAGTTATCTGGTATAAAAATGAAGAAAGGATGACACAAAACAATACCTAATTCCTAAGGAGTTGTTTGGTTTTTTCGTATTTCTTTGGAGTGACTAGAGAATCATGACTACGTGATCTGTAATACCACGTTTTTATAGTAGAACGCTACTGATGAAAAATATTTCAGTATTCCTACCAAGAGATTCTTCCTAAGTTTTGCATTAAGAATGTTTAAATTAAAACAACAAATTAATACAATTATCCTGGAAGAGGTATTTTTACAAATTCCTCAAATTTCTGCCTTTTCCTATATATCTTTTGATGTTTGATTTTTTTAAATGTACTCTTTCCCCAGGAAACAACATTTACTAAGATTTCATTTTTAAATCAAAGCTAAGTTTGTGTGCATGTATGTATAAATACTTAAATCTTAATTCCTCATAGAAGCTTTTATTTATAAAAATATATAGATTTTATCAATCAGTAATATAAATAACTTTATAGTTTATTTAAATAATATAAGGAATCAAGAATGATTTTACTTGACTTCACTCACCCATTCAACTCTACATTTTGATAAGAAAATTTGGATTTTTATATACAGATAATATACCTTATCATTATTTGTTACCTTTATAATAAATTTTATAAATGTATATAGCAACTCTCCAGATGGGGTTTTGGTTACTAGGTTTTGTAACTAGGTTTTCTGGTTCTTGAACCAAGACTTCCCATTCGGAAGGATGTTGCTGTTAGTTTTTGATTCCTGAAAGCCACATCTCTCCAAGGGGTAGTGGAAGTATTCTCCTATTTCTTCCTATGGTTGAAATTCACAGCCCTTTTGTGATTTGATGAGTGAAGATTCCTTTTATATATTGTAGATAATTAAATCTAAACTGAATTTTTAGAACTGTAGTGATGTTGTGTATATGTATGCATTTTCATGAATGTTTGAATGGAAAATGAAGGTGACAGCTCAGGTTCCACTAGCAAATAGCCATTACTGTATCCTAGAAATTTGTATTTTCAGACAGAATAGCTTAAAATGCCCTGGAAGAGCCATCATAAAAAAGATGTTATGGAAAAAACAAACAAACAAAAAACTCAACTACAACAAAAATGGTGACTATATTTTCACTATTTACTCTTACTTCAAATATCACAGCTGTTTTTGATCACAATGTTTCAAGATACAACCTGCCTATTAGGAAAATTTTATGGCCCATTTTTCTTCCTTAAATGTTAAGTAGTTTAAAGAAAATACCTTTACTTATATGGAAGTTACTCTCTGAAAACCAATAAACAAAGCTGTGCTTGGAAATATCTTATATAGCTTATATGAGAACTACATTATTAAAAGCACAACACTTTCAATGAATTTTGGAGCTATATATAATAAACCTGAACTACGTCCAACATATTATCAGGTCTCTGGAACACAGCTGGTAAACAACAAACCATAATCAAGTAAAAAGATACTCTAAAAGGAATAGCTATATAATCACTAAAACAAAAGAAACATTTACTTAGACTGTAACTTAATATGCTTCCTTCAAGTATATGAATCCAACTTCCTGACCTTTTTCTTTTTCACTAGGCAAGGTTGATGCTGTGCAATGGTTTAATTCTTTTGGAATTTTACTTTAAGTTTGAGTATAGGGAGCATTTCTCTGAGCAGTGGATTCTTTTTCCAGACTCTTTTAAATTATGACTATTGATGACACCTGTTGAAGAACCCATATGCTTATTGGGCAAGTTGGGGTGGGTCTAGAAAATCAACCAGTAGTATGGAGATAAGATAAACTATTTTTACATGAGTGATTAAAATTTGTATTATTTTCCTCTTTCATAACAACTGTCTCAGATTATATATATATACAATTTACAAATAAAGATTACATTTTTGGAGAACTGGTAAAAATAGGTATCTTCCAGCTCGAGAAGTTATAACAGAACCAGTAGTAAAAATAAAATCTAGAGAAATTCCCAGTACTTCAATGTTCTTACATCTGCTACCAGTTGTCTATGCCTCAGGCATACTTAGAACTGGAAGATTTCTACCCATATTCAGTGCAAAAGACTATCTCATCGCATCTTTTACTTAAAATTTAAAAATCACCTTGTTTGTACACAGTACACTGGGCTATGCTCAGGAGAATGACATGAACAGAAAACTATAAGAGAGCTTAGTATATGAGAACAAATTCAACTTTCCATAGGTTTTCTACAGTGAATTTCCTTCAAAGAGAGTAAAAGCTAAAAGCTAGTTCCTTCTGTACAGAAGAAAGGAGGTCATACTGAAGGCCAAGAATCTGCTATAATTAAAACACTAGCAGTAATGGCACTTAAATCCTCATTTTCTTATGAACTATGTGAAGAATACACACACATGATTTTCCAAGCATTGTGTGTGTCTTGTCATCATTGTCAGTAAATTGTTCATCTCTCTCAAACCTCAATGCTTTGAGCTTCCACATGATTTTTTGCTATTAAATGGAGATGTAAAATGAGAAATAGCCTATATGCCCAATTTATGTATATTTCAGTATATGATACGTAGCAGAGTCTTGATTTGAGGGACAGATTATAAAGTATTACAATAAATCTAGGCTTATAAAGGAGTAACACAAAGCCATATGCCTTGCATTTCTAAAAAAATCTTGTTTGTACCAGGCTTTTAAAAATTCAAAATACAATTGGCACTAGAATTGTGATTTTATGCCACTTTGATAAATTAAGGGGAAAAAAAGAATGATAAGTACTGATAAGATTATGGATTTCAATATGGTCATCAAAGTCAAACTCTAGGAAACTTACTAAGTTGTTAGTACCTAGAAATTCTATGAACACACATATTTTCTAAGAAACACATATCATTCCTCAGGTAGAGCTTCCCTCATTTCATTCCCATATTATAGAGCTTTTTTTCACTTGTATAAACATTTAGGTTAGATGAAATGATGACAGAAATCAGTAACAAGTAACAAACAGTGGGTAGCACTACAAATATTGCATATAAAATGTTAGGAGATAACATGAGCAAAATTAAGTCCTAAAACATATAGAAATTTCATGTAAAACCCCGTTGGAAAATCCCATGGCTCTGTTGACCACACAAGAATCAATGCTCTACTATAAATAAAATAGATAACCAATAAGGACCTATTGTATAGCACAGGGAACTTTACTCAATACTCTGTAAGGGTCTATATGGGAAAAGAATCTAAAAAAGTGTGGATATATGTATACGTATAACTGATTCACTTTGCTGTACAGCAGAAACTAACACAACATTGTAAATCAACTCTACTCCAATAAAAATTATATAATTAATTAACTAATTAAAAAAAGAATCAATGCCCTTTGATGAGTGCACTGTTGACTGAGGACAAATGGGAGATAGGACTGACTTCCTTTCACCTAAAGTCATGCAAACCTGTCCTGTTTAACCTAGCATAGAGACTTATTTTTCATATTTTTCATTCATGACTACTGTCCAAACGCAAATAATCTGCATTCTACTTTGTCCATATATCCTCAGTCCAGTGCCCACTCATCACAAATCTAAGACTTTGCCTGCTCTAGTTCCCCAGGCAACAGCCGGAGAATTTACCAAAAAAAAAAAAAAAGAAAGAAAAGAAAGGAATTTCTCTCAAAATCTTTTCTTTTCACAACTTTCTTATCCAAATTCTCCAGTGTAAAATGGCAGGCCTAGATTCTCTGTCTTACTTCCTCATCTGATACTCTGAGAGAATAAGAGATGGGTCTTGTTACTGAATCATTTGGGGTTTTTTGCTCTGGAGGTTAGCCATTAGTCACAGTTTGTAATGACTTTTTTTTCTCCTAAGGCTCACTGGGCTCAGACATGTGCAGAGTGAATGAATTCGCAGATTGTATTTAGTTGCCCTCCTTCCCCTTCACCTTTCAGATCACAAACATCAGTGATGACCATGTGAGACTGTATGGCCCTTAACTTTATCAAATAATAATTTAATTTCTGGAAATAAAGGTGAGGCATATAATGGGAGCCAATAAATACTTCAGCATCTAAGGTCTAGCTTATGCTTTAGAATTATGCTTTTCTCACTGTTTTAAAGTAAGGCAAAAGTAACATAATTAAAGTATGGATTACAACACATCATGAGAATCAAATTGTAGGAAGATTTTGGCATTGTGGGTATGGGAAAAACTCTGATACACATCTTTGTTAAAAAAATTGATACACTGATGAATTTATAGATACCACTAATGTCTGTAGTTCTAAGTACACTCCACACAAAAAGTATGGTTAGCCAGAAACACATTTCTATTATTCTTCAGGATCTTTACTATACTAATATTACTGTAAGTAAGCAAACAAACAAATCATAAAACATTTGAATCAGAGCTAAATCTTACTTAAAACTATAAATTCATTAGATATGACGTTAAGTTGGATAAGGCACACATGTAAGAAAAGTTTTGTTAAATAACTTACTCATTCAAACTGAAAAAGAAACAGAGTGGTCTGTTTACAGTATGACTTTTTAAAAGGTATGTAATATAGAGTAAAATTTATGTAAAAATTAAAATTTTCTGTTCAAAATGTAAAGCCCTATAATAGAGTCAATGTTAAAAAAAAAGACATGATGGAACTAATTCTCTCAAGGAACTCACTCTTTCAAACTTAACAAATCTAATTCTTGACTTTGCATTCTCTTTCTCAGAATAATTCTTTTTCTTATCTCATTTGAGGCCCTCAGAAATTCTATATTTGCTGTTTATCACTCCACTGAAATCTCTCTATAAAATCAACCAAACTTCCAAATTCATAAACACAGAGGAAATTTTTCAGTCCCTTTTCCTTAACCATTCAATGGCATTTTGCACCATTCACCACTCCTTCCTTCACATAAACCTCTCTTCCCTCAGTCTTTGCTCTCTCTTAGAGGTCTCCTCCTCAGCCTGTCCTTTACATGGTGTTAATCCTCTGGTTTTCTGCCTTCTGCTCCTCTTTGTTTTCTCTGAGAAATCTTAAACTTTCCTTCTGCTTTAGCTTTCACAATTGTGCCAAATGTGATGCAGAAGCTTAGAATTTATTGCCACTTTATCCCCTGCTACATGCCCATGATTTAAAACAGAATCTGTTTATAAGTCCTTCCAGATTTGTTCATTCTCCAAATCCATCACACTGTGAACTTAAAATAGAGTTCATTTCCCCAGATGAAGTTTGATAGTCATGGGCAAATCTCCATCGAGGATATGGGAATGACTCCAAAGAAATATAAACTAAGTGCTCCTCACAGTGTCTTTTGCCAGGATATAGCTCATAGATGGTTCGACAACTTTATATTAAAGAATACCAACTATGCATAGAACATCATTACCAGGAGCTCTGGGCCTTTCACATTAATAGTTGAAATCAAAGGAAAGCAACAAAAATATTCTTAAGAACCAGTCAAATCCAGGTAACTTTCTGGTTTGGGCAGCCTGTTTTCTGCATGTGCATGGTTCATGTGTACCTGTGTTTTCTGTGCTTGCTGTTTATATTTAAAATGTATCAGCATATTTTTTCAAGATATCTATGTAATTTTCATTACACTAAAAATGGTCAAAGGTAAAAATCTATAAGTTTACATGAAAAATTCTATTTCACATAGAAATAAGGTTTCTAAATAATTATTTAGATAATAAACATTAATTAATATCAGTTATTATTGTTAGTTAACTGTTAATATTTAACAATGCTCAGATATTTAAAACCAATAATAAAAGATGCCATTACCTGAAAAATCAATGTTAACTGATGGTAAAAAGTACAGATACGATACTGGCTGAGCTTCTCTGGTTATTCATATCAAAGCAAAGATATTTTATTTGAAGACCATGGAATTTAATCACTGGGTACATGTTAGAATTTTCTTGAAAAAAATTGTAAGAAATTATCATTTATAGAGAAGGCTGTCATGTCTAAGGAATATCTCTTTCTTTAGCTTTAATTTTTCTCAGTAAAATCTCTTATTAACATATTTATCCACTAAAGTTATAGAAGAATTACATTTCTACAATAGGTAACAAAGTTGCAAGAACAAGACTATTTTAATTGGATTATTCTTATCTCTGTTAAGCTTTCCTCAAAATAATTAAAAAATAAAGCATCCACCCAGCGGATAAAACGTTCAAGAAAGAATGGCAAGATAAATATATGAGAGAAAAGGGACGAACTGCTGTTTGGTTCAATAAATTGTCTGGTGTATTTATTTGTTTTCCATTATGTGTAATGTGTTTCAAGGATTATGAAAATGAGATGGAATCAAGATGAGTACTCTCTTTTCACAGCAAACGACTTTTTAATACAGCAGTTAATTGAACTGGTTTCCTGCAAAGAAGGTCACAGACAAGATTATTAACTATCAGAACTTTTAGAGAAAAGTGTCACACTCTGCTACAAATTCGGAAAAACATCTTGTTACATTTAGTTCTATTAAGTTACAAGAGGAAACTAAACATAATCTTCAAAATGAAGATAAACTAGTGGTAGGGCTACCTTTTTTCCGCTTATTTTAAATAAGTTTGCTCATTATTCACTTTACTGACCATCCTATTTTGGAGAATACAATAATACCAATATTAGAACCTGGAAAAATATCTTCAGGAGTGGGGGTCTGCATTTACACTGATACTTCCCATAAGCAGAGAAAACATAGATGATTGCAGCCAGTACAATCCTTGAACCAAGGCAAGAGGGGTCCTTGGCTTGGTTACGGTACTTGAGATGGCCCTTCCCTTGTCTTCCTCTCATTATGCTCTAAAGGCTAAGGGTTGGAAGGCCAAGGGACAAGTTCACTGTGGTACTGTATGTTTCCCCGCTTCTACACCATGTTTCTGGGGACTGAGATGCTGGAATTCCTTGCCCAAATGGTGCCAAGCCCACATCCAAGGCGTGTACCAGCCCCTTCCCAGGTTCACCTTTGGAAATGTAGACCAAATCTCCAGTGTGATCATCCCTAGGTTATACGAAAGACCAAGGAAGAGAAGTTGTATGAGAGAATGGGGCTGGATAGAGTGTACAGGTGGGGGAGGGAAAAGAAGGAAGGTGGGCCAGGCACCAGCTTTTCCTCTGTGGCTGTATCTGTACTTTTGCTCACGTTGCTCTCTCCATGTGCTGTTCTCCTTATCCTCCTGATGAATTCTGACTTACCCTTCAAGGCTAGCTTCCTAGGCATACTACTGATTTTTTAAACAATTTATACATGTTCCTATAATTGCACTTGTATGATATTATGGTTGTTTGCTTATCTATTCCCCTTTGAGCTCATGAGTGCTGATAAAGTATTTCATTCAGTGTTTGTATCCCTAGTGCCTTTCCCTGTGTGTGTATTAACTTACCACGTGATAAATGTTGGTGATTTCAGTGAAATAATGATCACATATTATCTATTTAAACAAAATTTGAGACTCTATTCCAGCTAATTAGTGGGTGACCCAAATCAATTTACTGTGTAATATCCTTGTTACTGTGAATTGCTGTTCGAAAAATGTCTCATGGAATAATTGGGGGTTTTGTTGGTATGATAGTCTATTTGTTAATAGACTATTTGTTAAACTGGCATATAAGTACAAAAGAAAAAATGGCTAGAATTAATATAAAATTAATAGTTCCAAGAAGTTCTAATTGTTCAACTCAGTAAGTATTCAGAATCAAGAAGATATTTGATAATAGAAACAAAAGCAATGGTGTAATGGAAGTTTGTCTTTTAGACTATTCCATGGAGACTTTATACTTGGTACCATAATTTCACCATCCACCTTAAAAAATGGAAAAACTCCATTTCTGCATGCCTTGAACTGTTTTGTGTCAAACTGTGCCTTGCATTATTCTGTATAATTCTGTGTAAAACTGTCCTTGTGAAAATTCTAAGTAATCACAAATACGGTTTTAATGAAAAAGTGTCAAGAAGCCTATCAACTGCTAAATATTATTTCCACCAATTACAATGAATTGAAAGTTCTGCCTAAATATTACTTCATTTAATATTTCTAATAAGCACCTGTTAAAGTTTTGTTCAGTTACTGTTTGTTGAACATCTTAAACTGAGCAATGTGCTATGCAGGTTCCAAGAGAAATAATAATGAGTTGTAAGTCATTATTCAAATCACAAAGATTTCCTAGAAAATGAAATCAAGCATTTGGAAAAACAGAAAGGAGCAAGAATTAAATAAATACTCAGCAAGGGCCTTAGAAAATTTAGGAAGAAGGACATCGATACAATTTGGTTTCAATTTGGTTTCAGGGAGGGTGAATGCTTGCCTGGGTCTTAAAGCGTGGAATTAAATAATTAAAAGAGGGAGAGGAATTGGGGGGACTCAGGGCTAAAGGTGGATCATGGTCATCTATAAGAGGTAACACAACTGGAGCCATGCCGATAAGAACAAGCAGGTATCTGCTTTAAGATAACATTTTAACTCATGAGAACCAAATATTAGCCAATTGGCTGATTAGATCAGCTCACAATGGGACACAGGAGACAATAACATTGATTGAAAATAAATAAAACAGGTAATTCTGAAGAAGCAACTTATTCATTACTATATCAAATAATTGGCCTAAGGTAAGTAAAGAAAAGTAAGGGCTCTATGATAACATCTGCAAAAGCCTGACAGGGGCTGTCTGAAATGGTGGCCTGAGACCTCTGAATATGGCTTTTGTATGTATGGGGGATGAAGAATGTGAATGTGAGAAAGGCTGTTGACTTCTAGGTGGCTGATACAGAAGCGAGGTACACAGTATATTCAGTAATATAAAAAGACTGGTAAGGTGGTTATAGAAAAGAACAATAAAAAGATAAACAAATAGAAAGATAAACAAATAGAAAGATAAACAACTGGAAATAGGAGTTTATGCCTCATGTCCTTCAGCGGAAGTGTACCTAGTCATGAACACATAATCATATTATCAGTAGAAAAGAGAATTCCTTCAAATAAAATCTACATATTGATAATAATATATATTTGTAGCCCAAGTCACTCCTCTGGGTTCAAAATTCCCATTTTCACATGAATTCTTAGCATTTATAATTTAACACTTCAAATCTGTCAAACTCAACATGCAAAAGAGAACACTTCATTTTCATTCAACTACCCACATATCAGTAAATGTTCCACCATATACCTAGTTTCTTAAGGCAGAAGTCTACTTTTTTCTAGTTTGTTGCCAACCCCTGCTTACTTCTACATCCAATTTGTCATCAAGTTTTAATCTACCTCTAAAGTATACTATGAACATCTCTACCTTCCTATGTCCATAGCTACCACATTTATCAATTATATCATTTCTCATCTGAACTTCTGCAGCCACTCCTCAACTGGTCCCCTTGCCACCTCTAATCTTTCCCTATATATCATCTTAAAATGTAAAAAAGATCCTATCCCTTTGCTACTTAAAACCCCTTAAAGGCTTCCATTAAACTGGGAATAAAAATTCCAATGACTTCCTGCATCTCCTGATCCTTCTTGCTCTCACCATGATCTATTTCTCCAGCCTTATCATTTAATACACCTTCATTGATCACCATGCTCGTGCCACAATTTTCTTTCCTGAGTTCTTTTGTTTATCATTCATTTCACTCCAGTTTTCACATGGTTATCACCTTCTAATTATTCAATTCTTAGTTTAAACATCCACTCCTCAGAGGCTTTTTCTCATATAAAGTAGCTGGTTTTCATTTTCTCCATTTTTTCCATTTTTCTCCATTTTTTCAATGCTTTCATAGTATTTACCACATTTATAAAGACTTTTTCATTTGATAGCTATTATGTTTTTGTCTTTTATTCTGTGAGAGCAGGAACCACATCTGCTTGATTCACTACTATATTTCCTTCACTTAGCATGGTTTCTGGTACATAATAGGTCGTCAAGTAATATTTGTTAACAAATAAACAGATTTTTGGTACATTTACCAATATATAGCCTTCTGAAGCACTCTGAAAAAATATTTCAATGTAAATCATACTGATATTTCTTCTTAAAATTTTATTGAGACAAGATGGAATATAAGTATTTAAACAAAGACACAGTCAAGCAACACAATTTTACGTTCAATGGTGATGGTTAATTGGAACAACCATAATGAAAAACAGTACGGATATTCCTCAAAAACTTAAAAACAAAACTACCATATGATCCATCAATCCCACTTCTGGGTATATAATCCAAGGAAATGAAATGAGTATATCAAATATCTATGCACCTGTGTTCAGTTCAACACTATTCGCAGTAGCCAAGATATGAAAACAACATCAGTGTCCACAGAAAGATGAATGGATGAGGAAAATCTGGTGTATGCCTATGCGTGCGCATGCACGCATATGTGTGGGCACACGTGCACGCGCGCACGCACGCACACACACACACAGGACTATTATTCAGGCATAAGAGAGAAGAAAATCTTGCCATTTGTGACAACATGGATGAACTTGGAGGACATTATGCTAAGTGAAATAAGCCAGCCACAGAAAGACAAACATTTTATGATCTCACTTATATATGGAATCTTAAAAAAGTTGAACTTACAGGAGTGAAGAATAGAATCGTGATTGCCAGGGTCTGGGGGGTATGGGAAATGGGGAGATGCTGGTCAAAGGCTACAAACTTCCAGTTATAAGATGAGTAAATTCTGGGGATCTAATGTACAGCATGGTGACTATAGCTAATAATAATACGGTATTGTATACTTGAAATTTGCTAAGAAAGTAGATCTTAAGTATTCTTATCACAAAAAAATAGTAACTATGTGATGTGATAGATATGTTAATTAACTTGATTATGGGAATCATTTCACAATATATACATATATCAAAACATCATGTTGTACACTTCAAATATATATAATTTTTACTTGTCAAATATATCTCAATAAAGCTAGAAAATGGTGAAGGTAATACATAATTTAATATATCACTATTCTGCAGACCTCAGTAATCTTTTTTTCTTTTTTTTTTTTTGCTGTACGCGGGCCTCTCACTGTTTTGGCCTCTCCCGTTGTGGAACACAGGCTCCGGACGCGCAGGCTCAGCGGCCATGGCTAACGGGCCCAGCCGCTCCGCAGCATGTGGGATCTTCCCGGACCGGGACACGAACCCGTGTCCCCTGCATCCACAGGCGGACTCTCAACCACTGCGCCACCAGGGAAGCCCAGACCTCAGTAATCTTTGATGTACCAATCAAGAACATACAAAGGCTTTCCAAAATGTCCATTCTTAGGATGGTAAAAGGCACTTGCTACTTTCAAACCAGGTTGATTTTTATAATTATATTTGAGAAAAATGAACCGTTTAAAAAATCAAATTTAATAAATTAATTTCACATTTTGCCTCATAATTTAAAAGTGAGGGCTTCCCTGGTGGCGCAGTGGTTAAGAATCTGCCTGCCAATGCAGGGGACGCGGGTTTGACCCCTGGTCCAAGAAGATCCCACATGCTACGGAGCAACTAAGCCCATGTGCCATAAGTACTGAGCCTGTACTCTAGAGCCCATGAGCCACAACTACTGAAGCCCGCACGTCTAGAGCCCATGCTCCGCAACAAGAGAAGCCACCGCAATGAGAAGCCCTCGCACCGCAACAAAGAGTAGCCCCCACTCGCTGCAATTAGAGAAAGCCCACGCGCGGCAACGAAGACCCAACGCAGCCATAAATAAATAAATAAATAAACAAACAAATAAATAAATAAACAAAAATTTAAAAGTTACTTCTATTTGCCAGTGAACTATCTATTAAAAACATGTCTATAAATAGCCTTTGCTCTTTTTTTTTTTTTTTTTGCAGTACGCTGGCCTCTCACTGTTGTGGCCTCTCCCGTTGTGGAGCACAGGCTCCGGATGCACAGGCTCAGCGGCCATGGCTCACAGGCCCAGCCGCTCCACGGCATGTGGGATCCTCCCGGACTGGGGCACGAACCCGTGTCCCCTGCATCAGCAGGCGGACTCTCAACCACTGCACCACCAGGGAAGCCCCCTTTGCTCATTTTTAAATGAGAAAAGTGAGGTGTGAAAGAATATTGCAAGTTTTTGCAATTTCATGAAAATAGTCAAGTTTTCTGAGAAAAGTAAAAGCTACTCTAGACATGCTAGTTTTTAAGAGTTTGGTTTTTGGTTAAATTAAACAACACAATAGATCAAATCAACTATGCTATGATGTAAAGCTAGCCAGCTTAATATTTTAACAATGTCCTAAATTTTGTCATGTACATGTAAACAAAACCTGTGCCTAAATACTCAAAATGAAATGGATATTTGAAATGACAATGATATATAGATGGCCAAATCAAATGAGAGATAACTCAGATCTTAATAAAATTCTCCTTCTGGCTGAAAATTTCAGGTGATTGAAATAGAAAAAAAAAAATTTTGAAGCCTAAATCTCCCCAAGACTGCATTTTTTTTTTGCTTTGTTTTGGTGCAGACTCAGTGTACATTGGACCATTATTAATTATAAGATCCAAGAATCTGTCCTTACGTTAAAATGGAAATTCATTCCAATCAGTGTTACCTCTACAATTCAATCTCTTGGGGAAAGAGTGCTAGCAAAAACACCATGTTAGTAGTAATTTAAGAACAAACCATGTTAGATGAAGTATGAAATGGGATAAATCTAAACATTTATACATTTATTTTTCTCTCTTCTATAGAACCTTAGTGAATAACTATTCTTATGAGGCAAAGCAGTGGTTATAATAACAGAATTACATTATTGAAAGACACTCATTTGGGATTTTAATCTTTGTTTCAAAGCTGCTCCTCATTCTGGGACAAACCTCACTGTGATTTTTCTACTTGCTGTGAATCAAAAATTTCAGGACACTAATAGATAGGAAACAATTAAAGGATTTATATTTCTTATTACTTCATATTAAAAAGAACATGTAAACCATATTCATGACATTCTCCAGCATCTCTGCCTAGCAGTAGCAAATTCAATGACCCATGCAGCTTCAGGCCCCAAGCTGTTGCTATTTTGATATGGTGGGGGCAGACAAAATGAGGAGAAGGTGGATAATAACCTCTATCTGCCTAAACAATTGAACTCAATGTGCCAGTCTATATTTACAACTTGTCTATGGTCTAAGAGAACAGAGTTAAGGGAAGTGGTAAAATTAATACACTGCCACAACGTTGTTCACTGTAAAGTCCTAAGTAACTTCTTAAACAGAGAAATAGGTATTTTCCCAAATGGGTTTAGATAGAGTAATGATGGGATTCCAGAACTGAGAATCTTAAAGCCAGGAGATACATCCATAATATCCAACATTCCTCTGTGTGAACTTCCATGTACTTTACAGAAAAAAGGGGAACTCTTTCTTAGAGCAATGTTTGTAATTTAAAATATCCTCTTTGGGCTTCCCTGGTGGCGCAGTGGTTGAGAGTCCGCCTGCCGATGCAGGGCACATGGGTTCGTGCCCTAGTCCGGGAAGATACCACATGCCGCGGAGCGGCTGGGCCCGTGAGCCATGGCCGCTGAGCCTGCGCATCCGGAGCCTGTGCTCCATAACGGGAGAGGGCACAACAGTGAGAGGCCCGCGTACTGCAAAAAATAATAATAATAATAAAAATCCTCTTTGCCATAAGAAGGGAAACATTACATGGCAGGATAAGAGATTAATGTTAAAGTTTTCCCCCAAATCTCCCATAAAAATCCCAAACTATAAAATTAAAACTGAGCCATGATTATCTATTAAACCTGGAATGAATTGTATCATACTTAGTAACCATCATAAATATAAAATCACATGTAATCCATCATATATAAACCATCAAAAATATTAAAATCAGGGCTTCCTTGGTGGCGCAGTGGTTGAGAGTCCGCCTGCCAATGCAGGGGACACGGGTTCGTGCCCCGGTCTGGGAAGATCCCACATGCCGCAGAGCGGCTGGGCCCATGAGCCATGGCTACTGAGCCTGAGCGTCTGGAGCCTATGCTCCGCAATGGGAGAGGCCACAACAGTGAGAGGCCCGCATACCGCAAAAAAAAAAAAAAAAAAAAAAAAAAAAAAATTAAAATCATATATAAGTTTCTAACTTATTTTGTATATTGTGAGATACTATAGATGGAGAGAAGAGGTACTTTTAAGGACAAAACATTTTTAATGATTCCTCATGATTCAAGTGATTTATAGTTACAGAATTTTTAATAGCAAAGGCAGTTCACAAAAAGTTTAAATTTATAAGACTAGATGTAGTTTACCAAATGGGATTAGCAGAAGCATCTAGTAATCCAAAGTAAGAAAAGAAGGTGAGATTTAAATGAACTGGAGAACACTTGAATTAAATCAGCACCTCTCTCTTGTGAAAATAATGAGCTTACAATATAAGTATTCTTTGATTCACTCCAGCAATCCAAAATTGCTTAAGCATTCAGCTAATCAGTAATTTTATTTGAGATTACTTAGACTTTATAAGTGCTGAATGGTCATGGCTCATGTTTTTATTTGTTGTGAATTAACAAAGATGACCTTCCTAAAGGTTAGCACTGTATTTAAAGTTACTTTCTAATAAGAAATTCTTTATTTTTTGTGGAATGAACTGCAGATTACTAGCATGTACTATTCTTAGCATGCTCAGCATCTCAACAGCTTCACCCAAGAAAGGTCATTAGATAATTCATCCTTCCTGTGGCCATACTACCTCCACCTCCTTTATTTTTACTCACAGACTCTTTATATACATAATACCATCAGAACCTGAACAACACAGTGAATTGTTTGATGTTCAGACTCATCCTTCTAAGGTCCACAGCCACGATGGGATTTGAAACTATGTAATCCTATAGAAGATCCAGTCTTGGCCAACCCTTCACAGAGGACACTTAACAAACCGAATGTTTGCTGCACAACTGATTCTTTGAAAATTTATTGATGTCTCACTTTCTCACTTCATTGTTACTTCTTAGGGATACAGACCACATTTTAATATTGTTTTGAGCTTTTCTTCTTCTTTTCCACTCTAGAGCTCTAAACCTCCAAACCTCCACCCTACTACCTATACTTTAGTGACTGCTCATAGGAGACTCTCAATAAATAGGCCAATGAAAAAGTGCCATTCTCCTTTTCCCCTAGGTAAGGGTACAAACTTAATATTGAGGAGTCTCCAGGCAATTAAGTGTCCATTGGTCTTTCCCATAAGCAAGTCTCGGCCTCTTGCCTCTATTCCACCCTGCAAAGTTTCTGTAGCTTCCCTCTACTCTCTCCCAACTCCCATACCTCAAACTGACCTAGATAAAGAACTGTTATCATGCTCAAGGAACATCAAGGTGAAATTTAGTCTTTAACTGTGAAAAATACAATTTAAGATCCCCTCAGCCTACTCGGAGGTAGAACTGATGCTCAAAGCAGCAATGAGATGCTGAAATTTGGTGGTCTGAAGACAAAAAAATACAAATGAAATCAAAGGTAGTTGTTAAGTCTGTTTTATCAGGCAGTTCTGTGTCTTGGGGCTTTTTTCTGAGAGCTCTCAACTTTATATTGCATTGGCCAAAAAGTTCATTTGGTTTTAAGTAAAAATAAAAGACACATATTTCATTTTCACCAAGAACTTTATTGAACAGCGTATTCACTAACTGAATGAACTTTCTGGCCAGCCCAATATTTATGCTGCTTTATGTTGCTGCCTTGTTTTCAGACAGAATTATTCCTATGTTTACTCACTGCCCACTAAGTAGCTGGCACTAACTTCAGAGAAGCCATACACAGGAGCAGTCTAGCAGTGTGCCTAAGGTAGGTATAGAGCATGAGGCACAAGGTTTGCTATTGGGTATTTCTGTGCTAAGGGCACTAATGCATGAATGTCTTTAAATGGGCACACGGCAAAAAAATCACAGGAACGTTATTCATTTCAGAGTCAGTAAGTATGAGTATCACTCAAATATCAACACACACTATGTTTTCATCCAGCATAGTAAGTAGCAAATTCTCCACTTGCCAAGTGAAAAATGTATCTTTCATCAGCTTTGTTAAAGGCTGTGTATTTGAGAGCAGTCTTTTTTCCTTTGGTTCCAATTTATCCTCATGGTTTAGATGCATGGTCAGGTCCAGAGTCTGAATCAAGTGATTTCCTTTTAGTAGGGGGAGGGGAGGAGAAAAGAGTCATTTGTCCCATCACTAGAATATATTTACTTGGCACTAGAAAGAAGTAAAACAAATGGGCCATATGTGTAACTCCCTTTAAGAAACATTTACATAATTCAACCTAGGGAAAAAATGGAGTCATATCAGAGGATTATTTTTGGAAAAAGATGAGAATGACATTGAGATCTCTCTTTACTGGAGACTTTTAAGCAAAATATGCCTCAAATCTACAGAAAATGTATAATGGCATTTGTAATAAAAAAGTCACTCATGGGGCCTCCCTGGTGGCGCAAGTGGTTGAGAGTCCGCCTGCCGATGCAGGGGATACGGGTTCGTGCCCCGGTCTGGGAGGATCCCATATGCCGCGGAGCGGCTGGGCCCGTGAGCCATGGCCGCTGAGCCTGCGCGTCCGGAGCCTGCGCGTCCGGAGCCTGTGCTCCGCAACGGGGGAGGCCGCAACAGTGAGAGGCCCGCATACCGCAAAAAAAAAAAAAAAAAAAAAGTCACTCATAGGTCATCTCTCTGAGAAAGACATCTAATAATTCTGCACTTCCTCAATAAATTGTCACATTGGATGCATTTGAATTTGTAAAAGACAATTTTCTCATTATTAATAGAGAAGGAAATTACAGAGTATCTTTTGCTTGTCAGTCACTAGATATTGGTGAAGGTTCCCTTGAAGTTCCTCCTCTGTCCTAACTGTAACACCCATTGAGAGGCACTACAGCATATGGATTATAGCAAAAATTTTGGAGTCCAGCAAATCTGGGTTCAAGTCCTGGCTCCAATACTGTATCATTACAAGTGATAGAAAACACAGTTTAAAGTAGCCTAAGCAGTTTTTAAAAATCTGTTTGTTCAAATAATTGAAAAATTTCAGTATAACTGAAACTTTATTCCCCTTGATCAACATCTATTTCCCCCACCCCTAGTCCATGGCAACCATGGTATTACTTTCTGCTTCTATGAATTTAGCTTTTTTAGATTCCACATATAAATGAAGTCATACAGTATTTGTCTTCCTCTGACTTATTTTACTAGGCATAATGTCCTTCGGGTTCACCCATATTGTCACAAATGGCAGGATCTCCTTCTTTTTTAAGGTTGGATAATATGCCATTGTATATTTACTGTATTTTCACAGTTTCAGTTTTTGAAATGAATAAATTTAGGAGATATAACGTACAGCATGGTGACCATAGTTAACAGTACTCTATATATATTATATACTTGAAATTTGCTAAGAAATCTGAAATGTTCTCACAACAACAAAAAAGGTACCTATGTGAAGTAATGGATATGTTAATTAGTTTGATTGTGGAAATAATGTCACCATATATATGTGTATCAAAACATCACATTACACATGTTAAATATAAACAATTTTCATTTGTCAATTGTATTCAATAAAGCTAAAAAAAGACCAGGGGAATCTGGATTCAGGTAGAACTGAATTCCGGGATCAAACAGTGTTAACAGGAGTGAATTTTCTTTACCATTTGGCATGTTCTCTTTCATGCTATGATTTTATTTATTTGGTGGAAAATGGTTAAAGCTCCATATTCTCTCAGAGTATAATCCAGCCAAGACGACCACAGGCCTGTAGAGCTTAAACAACACATGATCTGAAAATTGAGGGCTATTACTAGAGGAAGGTAAATTGATTTTTGATGACAAAAAAAAGCCATTTTTCCCCTAAAATCATTTATTAACTGTGTAATCTTAGAAAACTTATTTAATTCATCCAAGCTTCAATTTCAATTGTAAAATGGAGATCACAACATGGACTACTTTCTATGGTGTCCTGGGGGTTAAATAAATTGTTGAAAACAGTTTCTACAGCTTTTGGCAGAATGCAGACAAATAATAAGTGCGGACTAAAACTGCTGAAAAATGCTCCAAAAAGAGCTAGGAGTACGAAATTGGGGTCCTGATCTAAGCCCCTGATCACTAGGACTGATGGTCTCTCTAAAGCAAAACCACATTTCTGTGACAAAAATGCATTTGAAAGTGTGTTACTAAGTGCAGATAATAGCTTAAACTTGTCAAAGAAAATTTTACCAGCATTTATGAAAGACGTTAATGTTTAGCAGAGAGAAAGAAAAATAAAAAATGTTACAAAAAATGCATCATTTAATCCTTCTACTTACAGAGGAAAAGAAGAGAGTCAAGGACAAAGCCATAGCTTCATGCATGTATATCATTTGGATATTAAAAACTGGTGAGATTTTCCCATGTCTGGCAGTGATCTTCAGACTGACATCTCAAAGTTTACCCACTGGACTAGAATGATGAGAGACAGAGACTAAGAAAGAGAGGCAGAGAGAGGGAAAGAGGAAGGGGGAGAAGGAGAAAAGGAGGGAAAGATGGAGGAAGGAAGCGATGATGAAGCAGAGATATGTGCATTACTCCTCAATGGCAAGTGAAGAAGGGGCTCCTGATTTCCCTGGAAACATGCTAATGACCTTATTCCAATTTCCTTGTAAGAAATATGGATTTCCAGGAGGCAACACGAGATAACTGCCCTAATTGGGCAAATGCTTGAAAGTAGAGTACTGATTCCAAAAACTCTCTAACAGTCCTGTGGTACCAGAACTCAAGGCATCTTCTGGAGACAGAGAGTAGACTATGTGGATGAATCATGGTGGTTCCCATTACTTCAGCTGTACTCACAGGATAAAGACTGTACAAAAGAAGTACAACAGGGCAAGTTGGATGGATATACTATAACAGGCTTGGCAATTATCTTTTTTTCCATTTCTTTTCTTTTTTGTTTTTAACATACACACACATTCTCGCACACCCGGCTCCTCTTCCTCTAGGGCCCCAGCGACCAGATGGGAGTGATGCCACAGCCTCACATCTGCATGTGGTGCAGTGGGGCCAAGGCTGGGGCAGCGGGTGCCAGTGCCCCTCCCAGGAAGTCCTGCGACCCCCAGGCCAGCTCAGTGCGCAGGAGAGGGTGCTCACACCAGCTGTCTCCTTGCCTGTCCGCCCCTGATGGCTGCAGTGACTGGGGGCCCTGGCCCCCAGTCTGGTGATGCTCAGCAGGCCACTGGACGCGGGCTCGCGCTTGCCCCCATTTTTTCCATTTCTATCTCAGAGTCCCATCAGGCACAATATGGATTTTTATAAAATGGTGTTCAATATGTATGTATGTTTTTGCCACAGGGATATTTGAATTCGTCAGCATGCTGTCATAATCAAGTATGGAACAACTTGCAATTTATAATTATCCAGAACAATTTAACACACTATATTGAAGATGTCCTAATGTTAGTAATTTTTAGGGGAGGAAGTACTAGAAAGAGTAGTTAAGACTGTAATCATTCATATGTCAAATAAAGATTGGTTGATAGGGCTTCCCTGGTGGCACGGTGGTTAAAAATCCACCTGCCAATGCAGGGGACACAGGTTTGAGCCCTAGACCGGGAAGATCCTACATGCTGCAGAACAACTAAGCCTGTGCACCACAACCATTGAGCCTGCACTCTAGAGCCCGCGAGCCACAACTACTGAGCCCATGTGCCACAACTACTGAAGCCCGCATGCCTAGAGCCTGTGCTCCACAACAAGAGAAGCCACCGCAATGAGAAGCCTGTGCACTGCAATGAAGAGTAGCCCCTGTTTGCCACAACTAGAGAAAGCCCGCATGCAGAAACGAAGACCCAATGCAGCCAAAAATAAACTTATAAATAAAAAAAGATTGATAAACTTACACAATACTATATATAAAAGAGATAACTACTGTATAGCACAGGGAATTCTATTCAATACTCTGTAATGACCTATATGGGAATAGACTCTAAAAAATAGTGGATATATGTGTATGTGTAACTGACTCACTTTGCTGTACAGCAGAAACTAACACAACATTGTAAATCAACTATACTCCAATAAAAATTTTAAAAAAAGATTCAAGGCCTGGCTCAGGATTTGAAATTTGGGGCAATTACATGGGATGGGACAACCAGCAAATATATTTTACCTCTTACTAATGTTGCTACTAAATAAGAAACCCAGTCACTGTTGCTATATACCCCCCAAATACATTGTTCTCCTTAAACTTTAAATTGTTAATTATCTTTCAGAGTAATTAAAAGAAAAAAAGTCTTCTATATTTACCCTTAATTTTATCTTTCCTAGTGCTTTCTTGATGAATCCACTAAAGTTTTATCAATTTTGTTCATCTTTTCAAAGAACCAGCTTTTAGTTTCACTGATCTTTTCTTTGTCTCTATTGCATTTATTTCTGCCTGCTCTGATCTTTATGATTTCTTTCCTTCTACTAACCTTGGGTTTTGTTTGGTCTTCTTTCTCTAGTTGCTTTAGGTGTAAGGTTAGGTTGTTTATTTGATATTTTTCTTGTTTCCTGCAGTAAGACTGTATTGCTATAAACTTCCCTCTTAGAACTGCTTTTGCTACATCCCATAGGTTTTGGATCATCGTGTTTTTATTTTCATTTGTCTGTAGTTATTTTTTGATTTCCTCTTTGATTTCTTAATTGATCTCTTGGTTGTTTAGTAACATATTGTTTAGCCTCCATGCATTTCTGTGTTTTACAGTTTGGTTTTTTTTTATTGTAGTTGATTTCTAATCTCATAGTATTATGGTCAGAAAAGACGCTTGATATGATTTCAATTTTCTTAAAATTACCAAGGCTTGCTATATAGCTCAGCATGTGATCTATCCTAGAGAATGTTCCATGTGCACAAAAGAATATGTATTCTGCTGCTTTCGGATGGAGTGCTCTATAAACATCAATTAAGTCCATCTGGTCTAACGTGTCATTTAAGGCCTATGTTTCCTTATTGATTTCTGTCTGGATGATCTGTCCATTGATGTAAGTGGGGTGTTAAAGTTCCCCACTATTATTGTGTTCCTGTCAATTTCTTCTTTTTTGGCTGCTAGCATTTGTCTTATATACTGAGGTGCTCCTAAGTTGGGTGCATATATATTTACAATTGGTATATCTTCTTCTTGGATTGATCCCTTGATCATTATGTAGTGTCCTTCTTTGTCTCTTACAACAGTCTTTAAAGTCTCTTTTGTCTGATATGAGTATTGCTACTCCAGCTTTCTTTTGATTTCCATTTGCATGGAATACCTTTTTCCATCCCTGTTTCTCTGAATCTAATAATTCTTTTTTTTCCTCTGTATGTTTTCAAGGTGTTTTCTTTATTTTTGGTGTTCAGAAGTTTGGCTATGATGTATCTAGGTGCTGTTTTGTTTGTTTTTTTTTTTAATTTGTTCTAAGCTTCAATATTTTATTTCATTAATTTTAGAAATTCTTGGCCATTACTTCTTCAAATATTCCTTCTGTCCTGTTCTTTCTCTCTTGGTCTTTTTAGATTTTAATCACATCTACGTTAGATTCTTCAATATTGTTCCATAGCTGTCTGTGCCTCATAGGTTTCAAATTCCTACAGTCATAGGCTTCTATGCTTGTCCTTGTGCTTAGTATAAGGCCTGAGATACCAGTGCATTTTTATCAGTGTTTCTACTTCACCCTTGGCTTTCAATAGGTCCTGAACATCTGTGCCACAGAGAGGGTATTTTCTAATTCTTCTTTAATAGACTGCTGGGCTCATGATGGTGCAGCAAGGAACTACTCAGTTCTGTTAAAGTTGTTCAGCTTCAATATTGTGTGGGCCTGTTCTGGGCCTTGGATATGAGGCCTTTTAAGCATTTTTGCTCCTCCTCTATTTGACAGCTAAGATCTACCTGTATCTGTGTTAGGTCTTGGGTGTGAGATTTCCTGCTTCTGCTCTAACTGAGCAGACTTCTGTTTTGTGTTGATGCCAGAGCCTGGGACCAAGTGATTTTCCTTCTTCTCCCCTAAGGGAGAAGTCTTTTGCTCTACCCTTCCCTAGAAGCAATGAATTTTTATCTAAGTCCTGGGGTTGGAAGGGTTTGAATCCCTTCTCAAGGTTCTTATGGTTTCATTTATCTGAGAGTAAGATCCAGAAAAGCAGTTGGTATTTTGTGTGACTCAAGTGGCAGCTGATAACCATTTGTACACCTGCATCATGGAGGGGGCAATTCCCAACCTCCTGGTTTTTTTGTGGGCACTGGGTGGATACCTATGCAAAAGAGCTTTCAAGTTAATATGGCCTCCCCTCCTCACTAAAGCTCTCAGTTATTCTGAACTGATCTGCTAGACCTGGTTAGTTGGCTTACTGTTACATAGCTATAATGGATGTAAAGGGCTACAGTCTACTACAGAGGGTATAACCAGTGCAACAAAGGCATAAGGAATCAGGAAGAGAGGATTTTTCATGCCCTTGAGCTTAAAGAGGAGTAACTGACTTTCTCAACATTAAAAGAGTTTAAAACATAAATTTTCAGTTCCCAGCAGCATAAATCCTTTTTTATAAGAAATGTTAAGTGGGATCCCAAAAATCAAGAGAAAAAAAGCAGAATTTTATTAATATTATTTAACAATGTAGGATAAATAGATAATATTTACTTATTAGAAAGTAAATGAAATGACAAGGTTAGTTTTTGATGAATACAGGCATTTAAAATTTGGACTTACATGGACAAGTGGGTGATTATGGTAGAATGTTTTTAATAGTTTATCTTGCAATCTTAGGATATTCTTCAGTTAGGAAGAATTGGCAAGAAAAGATTTTCTCCTTGAAAACTGCATAAATATGAAGAAATCCAACATAAAATTAGCATACTGATCATCTTTAATATGCTAAACTATGCTACACAGCACATTTATATTTTAGATTACATTTTTAATAGTATAAGTGTATTTAGTAAAATCTGAATTAAATTTGGTGACATCCTGAACCACCTCTAGAGACCTAGCATCCACCTGAGTCATTAATTTACAAGAAAGAGTTATCCAAAAAAATACTGAAATAAATAAAATACGTACAGTTTCTAATTAGTCTGTGGGGGTAAATATACTAGAGTTCCCATTCTCTGCTACCTGTTTTGAATACAGCTCAACACCTGGTTTGCTCTTAAAATGAATATATTAGTTACTATTTTAGTGTATTCAAAGAGGCTTTCCAAGAAATTTAGCTTCATAATACCAACTAAAATAGTTATCTCTTGAGACACTGAGCCATAAAATCACTTTGGTAAAAGCATACAAGTTATTTTTGTAAAATTAAATTTATCTAAAACCTATTTGGTTAGGGGGTAGTACTGACAACTCTCAGAATTAAACAAAAAAGAGGAAAGAAAATATGTTTTTTATGCCATGAAAACCAATGCAAGATGTGACAAGTCAAGGCCTTAAAATGATCATGTTGATATTTCAATGACAGCCTTATCCATAGGAGATTACATTTTAGCTTTCCAAATTCACTGCCGTAATTTCAGCCTTTACCAAATTAAGAACATTTTAATCTCTTCACAATACACTCTGGCTGGAGATTTAGGAACCTTTCAAATATAAGTGATTAGTATTCAAACATTCTTGCCTTTCAAAAAAAGCTTCTGAACAAATTGATGTGTAAATTGAACAAACTATCAGCTCCATCTCATTATTAAAGAACAGCATTTTGGCACTTTCTCTGCCAGGGCCTTTGTTTTAATAAAAAATGTCTTACAATTTGTGATAGATGGAGTCCACTGGCTTGTTTACAATGCTTTCATCAGGTCCCCTGTGTCTCTTGAAGACCAGCTGAATCTCATTTCCCTTCCATTTTGGATTACACATTTGGAGCACCATGTAATGGCCCTGGCTATATAAGCAGTAGCAGAATGATTCCAGAACCATTCCAACCATTGCTTTCAGCTTTAATTCACTTTCATTAGTCTCTGGTTGTGTAGACAAGACCCAGCTGTGAGTCTGATTATTAATGCTTCTATAAAGTCTTAGTGCTTATGATACCATCAGAGCAGGAGAAATCAGGACTAGTATCCTAACTAAAGAGATTATAATTTACTGTGATTTAAAATTATCTGATAATAATGTTATGATGCTTTTAGATAAATCAGAAGATGGTTCTTCTACCACAGCAAGTAAAAAGGAGAAAAACTATGTATATGCTAACATCATGGTTCTGCTCAAGGTTTTGAGCCAATGGAAGCTGTATGATTCAAAAGTTACTGATATAAAACTGGGATTAAACAAAAAGGATTTCCTTTGGCAGATATTTTAAAAGCCAGACTTAAACAGATCCATACAGAAAATCTTATCACTGTCATTTTTGGCTTAACTATTCTGTTAGACATATGGAGAGATCATACTGATGGCCCCTTGCTAAAGATTTTTTTCTAGCTGTGGTGGATAAAATCTCAGGATAAACTATTTATCATTCTGGGGGAACTGTGATGGCTTTGTAATGGGTCACTTGCCTAAGTCAAAAACTACGTTACCCAGAATCCCCTCTTTTGTAAGTTTCCAATTAGGGTGAGCCACAAGAAGATTCTCACAAGATTTGGAAGAACTAGAAAAATGAAGCAGCTATTTTGTCACTGACCCACATTGCTGCTGATTGGCTGACTCATCTCAAAGGCAGGAAGCAGGATTGTAACCTGCAATTCTCTACCTTTTCTGGATTTACCTTCAGTTTTTTTCTGCTTCCTTGGCAAGGTGTGTGTTTAGCTCTGCAATAATGACTTCTACTGCATACCCTTTTCACCAAGTCAGAGGCAACAAGAATGGACATGAGTTTCAGTTCATCTTTCTGGGGTTTCAGCACATTCTCAAGGGGTTCCAGCTCAGGCTTGTGATTTTCCCTTCCTAATTGCCTGACTATGAACTTCAAGCTCCAGTATCAGATGTGGAGACAGATACAGCTTTAAAAAGACTGCTTAACCAGACTTTGTGATTGGGTAAGCCAGTTACCTGCAATAAATATGTGTATGTATATATAGGTATATATGTGTATATAAATTTATCTAACTAGTTCTGCTTCTTGAGTTGAAGCCTGAATTCCTAACCAAGCACTGACCCTAGTTGAAGAACACTGAATGGACTTTATATTTGCTGTGGGAGGTGTGATATTTTTGCGCTGGAAGAAGGAAGATGGCTGTACCCTATAAGGAAAAAAGAAGGGACGAGACTATGGGATTGTGGATGATAAAAAGTATGTGAAATCAGTACAGCATACCTCGTTTTATTGCACTTTGCAGATACTATGTTTTTTACAAACCCAAGGTTTGTGGCAACCCTGCACTGAGCAAGTCTATCAGCACCATTTTCCCAATAGCATTTGCTCACTTCATGTCTCTGTGCCACATTTTGGCAATTCTCACAATATTTCAAACTGATCTGTGATCAGTGATCTTTGATATTGCTACTATGACTCGCTGAAGCTGAAGGCTCACATGATGATTAGCATTTTTTAGCAATATTTTAAAATTAAGGTATGTATATATTTTTTAGACATAATGCTATTGCACACTTAACAGAATACAGCATAGTGTAAACATAACTTTCATATACACTGGAAAACCAAAAAATTCACGTGACTTGTTTTACTGTGATATGTGCTTTATTATGGTGGTCTGGAACTGAACCCAAAATATCTCCAAGGTATACCTGCATATAATATCCTCCTGTTTTCATTTTTCTACGTTGTTTGTCTCTCTTCTCTTACAGCTTTGAAGCAAGATAATTTTAAATCTAGAATTCTATACAAAGCCAAACTTTTAATCAAGTTAAAGGGAAATATGAAATGATTTTCAGGCATGGAAGAATGTAGTTTTCCTCCCATGCACTCTTTCTGAGGAAATTTATTGAGAACACTCTATAAAAACAAAAGAAATCCAAGATAGAAGGTACACAAAATCCAAGAAATAGGGCAACTAAACCACAGGAGCAAATGGAAGAAATGTGAGGAAAGACAGCTGGGCAGTAAGCCTGAAAAATAACTAATCCAAAATGGATGAGGGAAGTCTAAAACTTTAAGAATACCTTTAGGAAGAAAGTTGACTTACTGAAACAAATAAGATGAAGGTGGTGAACAATCTTAGGGATAAATTAATTCTTATCCTCTTCTCATCAAGAAAAAAAGAAAGATCTCTACAAATTCCAGGGGTGCAGAATGGGGAAAGATGTACAAGAAAGTCATGATGAAAACATATTACTTTGAATAATTAATTTTGTGTTAGAAAATGGTACATACAGGAGACAAATTTTATGCTTTTCAGCTGCCTTAAACCTTTTGCACATCCCTTTTATGCTTGGAGAGTTTTTGCCTCTGAATCTGTATCCCCAAAGCAGAAATCCCCAACTCACTTCTCCAGCTTTCAGTCATGGACATGTTGTAGGCTCTGCCATTCAGATACACCCTTGTGAGACCTTGATTTAAAGTAGATAATATGAGGAAGCAATCACCACTTTCTAACAAGAGATTGACAGAGATGTCTAGTCTTCAGTGAGAGAAGAGGCAGAACTTTAAACATCAAGAGCCCAGAATACAGAGATGTACTCTGGTGACCGTGTTCTTAGGTGGTAGCAGTGGGGCTTCAATGGATTGCTTCCGTGAAATAATTTCTCAGTGTTGCTCCTTACAATGCCTCCAAACTTGATTGTCTAGTCCTGACATACGGTCTGATCTGAAAATGACTTTATTTTGTGTTTAAACTACCTATAACAGGTTGTGCCACTTGAAATAAAGAAAATTCACTAATGTAGTAATTGTTACCAACAGTTTCAGCAGAAAGCAGAATTTGAAGGAAATGAGAATTAGCAAATGGTTATCTGACATTAGTGAAAATCTCACTAATATTTGGTCATGCAACTCTGGCAACCCATAATTATCAGAGATAAAATAGTTAATTAAATTATCAAGTATAATTCCCTAGAATAAAGTATAGACTGAAGGCAAGACTTCTGAGATCTTGTAACTGCTGCCTATGTACAATAAAAAAGACATAAGGCTCTTCCTCTGTATACTGGAGAGATTAAAGTAACAGACTGACAAATTTGGTGCTCTACATTACTCAAATCATGGATGAAGAACCAGGGACTTTCTGTTTCTTTACTAAAAACTTTCTAATCTTTTGCTTTCACAGTGCTGAAATAACTAAAAAAAAAAACAATCATAATTTTTTTTTGTAAATTGTTAAATTATTCAATTTAATTTGAAATATCATCTGGGCTCTTATGGGACAATCAGAACAATGGTTGGAAGAGAGTGGCATCCTGGGTATTAAAATGGAGACACGTAGGTGTATCAGATTACTCAGAGAACCCCAAACTTCAAGCTCCTTCTGCCATCCTGACAAAATAGTAATTCCTTTTCTGTCTGAGGAGGTTGTTCCTGCCTGACACAATTGTCCACGTTGTGTCCTGCCTGACACAATTGTCTGCTGCTTCTTTCCTTCTTTTTCCATTGTTCTTTCTGGAACCTTAGGTTATGGTTAACAAACCTACCTTGTCAGGAGCTCACTCTATCAATCAACCTTTATGAAAGACTCTTAACTCTGAGGATTTAAAATATGATATAGGCTCTGTTTCTGCATGTAATGAGTTTGGAAGTTGCCACTCCATTATAACAAGTAAAAAGCTAAACAAGCTGAAAATTCAACTCTTCTTAGAGCCATAAAAGAAGTGAGGTCACAAGGCAAACTGCTGCTCCCAAAACTAGAAAGACAAAGAGGCAAATACAGAGAATCACAACTCACCTGAACAAAAACTCATGAGCTGAAACCTCTCTGGGAACCAGATTCTGGTAGGAAAAAAGAACTGAGGTTGACGAATTGCTAGAGGCTCAGAGTGGACAAATCTGCAAGTTAAAATCTCCAGGGGGGCTCAGTACTGGGGGGGGGGCGCCCACAGTTTTGTGAGTTTTACCTCCAGGACCTTAACCAGGTTCTCACAGCAAATATCAAAGAAAAATCCCCTCATGCTTCTGGCAGAGGAAGGGGAAAAGAAACTGTTTTGTAATATGTCAGAGCACTCTGTTCTTAAGGCCTGACATCCAAAGAAACAAGTTAACCAGATCCTAACCTGCTGGGGTAATATCAGAGCCTAACTGGCCTGGGAGAAGGGAAATACTGAACTCCAGCCCCACTACAGTCATTCTCTCCTACCTATGGAGGAAGAAAAAAACAGAGAAACACCTGTGAAATTCACAGTCCAGAGGCATAGGCTCACCAAAAGACTGAAACCAGCATAGGACTATAGAACACTTCCCCTCCCCTCACACCTCACCACTACATTTCTAAAGGCCTATTTACAGCAGTTTCTTTTATCCAGTATATCATGTCCAACAATTAAAAAAAAAAATACAAGGTATACCAAAAGGCAAAAAACATCAGAACCAAGCAGGGATTTTGGAATTATCAGATCAGAAATATAAAATGATGATTAATATACTAAGAACTCTAATGAATTAAGTAGACAACATGCAAGAAAAGAACAGTTGGGTTTAGTAAGCAGAGAGATGTAAATCCCAAGAAAGAACCAAAAAGAAATGCTAGACATTTTTTAAAAAGTGCCACGGAAATGAAGAATGTTTTTGATGGGTTTATTAGTAGACTAGGCACAGCAAAGGAAAGAATCTCTGAGCTTGAGTATATCTCAATAGAAATCTCTAAACCTGAAGACAAAAGAGAACAAAGGTTGAAAAAAACAGAACAGAATATCCAAGGAGTGTGGGACAACAACAAAAGGTACAATATACGTGTAATGGGGTTACGAAAAAGAGAAGAAAGGAACAGACAAAATATTTCAAACAATAATGACTGACAATTTCGCTAAATTAATGTGAGACACCAAACCACAGATTCAGGAAGCTTGGAGAATACCAAGCAGAATAAATACCAAAAAAATTACACCTAGGCATACTGTTTTCAAACTACAGAAAATCAAGGATAAAGAAAAATTCTGAAAGAATCCACAGGAAAAAACACTTTACCTATAGAGGAACAAAGAATTATGTCTGACCTCTCCTCAAAAACCACGCAAGCAAGCGAGTGCAGTGAAAAAGAAATCACTAACAAAAAATGTTCTACCCTAAAAAATTATCCTTCAAAAGTGAAGGAGAGAGACTTCCGGGTAAGATGGCGGAAGAGTAAGACGCGGAGATCACCTTCCTCCCCACAGATACACCAGAAATACAGCTACACGTGGAACAACTCCTACAGAACACCTACTGAACGCTGGCAGAAGACCCCAGACCTCCCAAAAGGCAAGAAACTCCCCACATACCTGGGTAGGGCAAAGCGGAGAGATTCCCGCACAGAGGAGCGGTGCCGAGCGGCACTCACCAGCCCGAGAGGCTTGTCTGCTCCCCCGCCGGGGCGGGCGGCGCTGGAGCTGAGGCTCGGGCTTCGGTCAGAGCGCAGCGAGAGGACTGGGGCTGGCGGCGAGAACTCAGCCTGAAGGGGGCTAATGTGCCACAGCTAGCCGGGAGGGAGTCCGGGAAAATTCTGGAGCTGCCGAAGAGGAAGGAGACTTTTTCTTCCCTCTTGGTTTCCTGGTGCGCGAGGAGAGGGGATTAAGAGCGCCGCGTAAAGGAGCTCCAGAGACGGGCGCGAGTCGCGGCTGAAAGCGTGGACCCCAGAGATGGGCGTGGGACGCTGGGGCTGCTGCTGCCGCCGCCAAGAAGCCTGTGTGCGAGCGCAGGTCACTGTCCACACCGCCCTTCCAGGAGCCTGTGCAGCCTGCCACTGCCGGGGTCCCGGGATCCAGGGGCGGCTTCCCTGAGAGAACGCACGGCGCACCTCAGGCTGGTGCAACATCACGCCGACCTCTGCTGCTGCAGGCTCGCCCCGCACTCCGTGCCCCTCCCTCCCGCCGGGCCTGAGTGAGCCAGAGCCCCCGAAGAGGCTGCTCCTTTAACCCTGTCCTGTCTGAGTGAAGAACAGACGCCCTCCGGCGACCTACACGCAGAGGCGGGGCCAAATCCAAAGCTGAGACCCAGGAGCTGTGAGAACAAAGAAGAGAAAGGGAAACCTCTCCCAGCAGCCTCAGAAGCAGCGGATTAAAGCTCCACAATCAACTTCATGTACCCTGCATCTGTGGAATACATGAATAGACAACAAATCATCCCAAATTGAGGAGCCAGGAGTCAGTGCTGTGCCTCTGAGGTGGGAGAGCCAACTTCAGGACACTGGTCCACAAGAGACCTCCCAGCTCCACATAATATCAAACGGCGAAAATCTTCCAGAGGTCTCCATCTCAACACCAGCACCCAGCTTCACTCAACGACCAGCAAGCTACAGTGCTGGACACCCTATGCCAAACAACTAGCAAGACAGGAACACAACGCCACCCATTAGCAGAGAGGTGGCCTAAAATCATAAAAAGTCCGCAGACACCCCAAAACACACCACCAGACGTGGACCTGCCCACCAGAAAGACAAGATCCAGCCTCATCCACCAGAACACAGGCAGTAGTCCCCTCCACCAAGAAGCCTACACAACCCACTAAACCAACCTTAGCCACTGGGGACAGACACCAAAAACAACGGGAACTATGAACCTGCAGCCTGCAAAAAGGAGACCCCAAACACAGTAACATAAGCAAAATGAGAAGACAGAAAAACACACAGCAGGAGAAGGAGCAAGATAAAAACCCACCAGACCTAACAAATGAAGAGGTAATAGGCAGTCTACCTGAAAAAGAATTCAGAATAATGATGGTAAAGATGATCCAAAATCTTGGAAATAGAATAGACAAAATGCAAGAAACAGTTAACAAGGACCTAGAAGAAATAAAGATGAATCAAGCATCGATTAAAAACACAATAAATGAAATAAAAAATACTCTAGATGGGATCAATAGCAGAATAACTGAGGCAGAAGAACGGATAAGTGAGGTGGAAGATAAAATAGTGGAAATAACTGCTGCAGAGCAAAATAAAGAAAAAAGAATGAAAAGAACAGAGGACAATCTCAGAGACCTCTGGGACAACATTAAACACACCAACATTCGAATTATAGGGGTTCCAGAAGAAGAAGAGAAAAAGAAAGGGACTGAGAAAATATTTGAAGAGATTATAGTTGAAAACTTCCCTAATATGGGAAAGGAAATAGTTAATCAAGTCCAGGAGGCACAGAGAGTCCCATACAGAATAAATCCAAGGAGAAATACCCCAAGACACATATTAATCAAACTGTCAAAAATTAAACACAAAGAAATCATATTAAAAGCAGCAAGGCAAAAACAACAAATAACACACAAGGGAATCCCCATCAGGATAACAGCTGATCTCTCAGCAGAAACTCTACAAGCCAGAAGGGAGTGGCAGGACATAATTAAAGTGATGAAGGAGAAAAACCTGCAACCAAGATTACTCTACCCAGCAAGGATCTCATTCAGATTTGATGGAGAAATTAAACCGTTTACAGACAAGCAAAAGCTGAGAGAGTTCAGCACCACCAAACCAGCTTTACAACAAATGCTAAAGGAACTTCTCTAGGCAAGAAACACAACAGAAGGAAAAGAACTACAATAACGAACCCAAAACAATTAAGAAAATGGGAATAGGAACATACATATCAATAATTACCTTAAATGTAAATGGACTAAATGCTCCCACCAAAAGACACAGACTGGCTGAATGGATACAAAAACAAGACCCATATATATGCTGTCTACAAGAGACCCACTTCAGACCTAGAGACACATACAGACTGAAAGTAAGGGGATGGAAAAGGATATTCCATGCAAATGGAAACCAAAAGAAAGCTGGAGTAGCAATTCTCATATCAGACAAAATAGACTTTAAAATAAAGACTACTAGAAGAGACAAAGAAGGACACTACATAATGATCAAGGGATCAATCCAAGAAGAAGATATAACAATTGTAAATATTTATGCACCAAACATAGGAGCACCCCAATACATAAGGGAAATATTAACAGCCATAAAAGGAGAAATCGACAGTAACACAATCATAGTAGGGGACTTTAACACCCCACTTTCACCAATGGACAGGTCATCCAAAATGAAAATAAATGAGGAAACACAAGCTTTAAATGATGCATTAAACAAGATGGACTTAATTGATATTTATAGGACATTCCATCCAAAAACAACAGAATACACATTTTTCTCAAGTGCTCATGGAACATTCTCCAGGATAGATCATATCTTGGGTCACAAATGAAGCCTTGGTAAATTTAAGAAAATTGAAATTGTATCAAGTATCTTTTCCGACCACAATGCTATGAGACTAGATATCAATTACAGGAAAAGAGCTGTAAAACATACAAACACATGGAGGCTAAACAATACACTACTTAATAACGAAGTGATCACTGAAGAAATCAAAGAGGAAATTAAAAAATACCTAGAAACAAATGACAATGGAGACACGACGACCCAAAACCTATGGGATGCAGCAAAAGCAGTTCTAAGAGGGAAGTTTATGGCAATACAATCCCACCTTAAGAAACAGGAAACATCTCGAATAAACAACCTAACCTTGCACCTAAAGCAATTAGAGAAAGAAGAACGAAAACATCCCAAAGTTAGCAGAAGGAAAGAAATCATAAAAATCAGATCAGAAATAAATGAAAAAGAAATGAAGGAAACTATAGCAAAGATCAATCAAACTAAAAGCTGGTTCTTTGAGAAGATAAACAAAATTGACAAACCATTAGCCAGACTCATCAAGAAAAGAAGGGAGAAGACTCATATCAATAGAATTAGAAATGAAAAAGGAGAAGTAACAACTGACACTGCAGAAATACAAAAGATCATGAGAGATTACTACAAGCAACTCTATGCCAATAAAATGGACAACCTGGAAGAAATGGACAAATTCTTAGAAATGCACAACCTGCCAAGACTGAATCAGGAAGAAATAGAAAATATGAACAGACCAATCACAAGCACTGAAATTGAAACTGTGATTAAAAATCTTCCGACAAACAAAAGCCCAGGACCAGATGGCTTCACAGGGGAACTCTATCAAGCATTTAGAGAAGAGCTAACACCCTTCCTTCTCAAACTCTTCCAAAATATAGCAGAGGGAGGAACACTCCCAAACTCATTCTAGGAGGCCACCATCACCTTGATACCAAAACCAGACAAGGATGTCACAAAGAAAGAAAACTACAGGCCAATATCACTGATGAACATAGATGCAAAAATCCTCAACAAAATACTAGCAAACAGAATCCAACAGCACATTAAAAGGATCATACACCATGATCAAGTAGGGTTTATTCCAGGAATGCAAGGATTCTTCAATATATGCAAATCAATCAACGTGATACACCATATTAACAAACTGAAGGAGAAAAACCATATGATCATCTCAATAGATGCAGAGAAAGCTTTTGACAAAATTCAACACCCATTTATGATAAAAACCCTGCAGAAAGTAGGCATAGAGGGAACTTTCCTCAACATAATAAAGTCCATATATGACAAACCCACAGCCAGCATCGTCCTCAATGGTGAAAAACTGAAACCATTTCCACTAAGATCAGGAACAAGACAAGGTTGCCCACTCTCACCACTCTTATTCAACATAGTTTTGGAAGTTTTAGCCACAGCAATCAGAGAAGAAAAGGAAATAAAAGGAATCCAAATGGGAAAAGAAGAAGTAAAGCTGTCACTGTTTGCAGATGACATGATACTATACATAGAGAATCCTAAAGATGCTACCAGAAAACTACTAGAGCTAATCAATGAATTTGGTAAAGTTGCAGGATACAAAATTAATGCACAGAAATCTCTGGCATTCCTATATACTAATGATGAAAAATCTGAAAGTGAAATCAAGGAAACACTCCCATTTACCATTGCAACAAAAAGAATAAAATATCTAGGAATAAACCTACCTAAGGAGACAAAAGACCTGTATGCAGAAAATTATAAGACACTGATGAAAGAAATTAAAGATGATACAAATAGATGGAGAGATGTACCATGTTCTTGGATTGGAAGAATCAACATTGTGAAAATGACTCTACTACCCAAAGCAATCTACAGATTCAATGCAATCCCTATCAAACTACCAATGGCATTTTTCACAGAACTAGAACAAAAAATTTCACAATTTGTATGGAAACACAAAAGACCCCGAATAGCCAAAGCAATCTTGAGAACGAAAAATGGAGCTGGAGGAATCAGGCTCCCTGACTTCAGACTATACTACAAAGCTACAGTAATCAAGACAGTATGGTATTGGCACAAAAACAGAAAAATAGATCAATGGAACAGGATAGAAAGCCCAGAGATAAACCCACGGACATATGGTCACCTTATCTTTGATAAAGGAGGCAGGAATTTACAGTGGAGAAAGGACAGTCTCTTCAATAAGTGGTGCTGGGAAAACTGGACAGGGACATGTAAAAGTATGAGATTAGATCACTCCCTAACACCATACACAAAAATAAGCTCAAAATGGATTAAAGACCTAAATGTAAGGCCAGACACTATCAAACTCCTAGAGGAAAACATAGGCAGAACACTCTATGACATAAATCACAGCAAGATCTTTTTTGACCCACCTCCTAGAGGAATGGAAATAAAGACAAAAATAAACACATGGGACCTAATGAAACTTCAAAGCTTTTGCACAGCAAAGGAAACCATAAACAAGACCAAAAGACAACCCTCAGAATGGGAGAAAATATTTGCAAATGAAGCAACTGACAAAGGATTAATCTCCAAAATTTATAAGCAGCTCATGCAGCTCAATAGCAAAAAAACAAACAACCCAATCCAAAAATGGGCAGAAGACCTAAATAGACATTTCTCCACAGAAGATATACAGACTGCCAACAAACACATGAAAGGATGCTCAACATCTTTACTCATTAGAGAAATGCAAATCAAAACTACAATGAGATATCATCTCACACCAGTCAGAATGGCCATCATCAAAAAATCTAGAAACAATAAATGCTGGAGAGGGTGTGGAAAAAAGGGAACACTCTTGCACTGCTGGTGGGAATGTGAATTGGTACAGCCACTATGGAGAACGGTATGGAGGTTCCTTAAAAAACTACAAATAGAACTACCATATGACCCAGCAATCCCACTACTGGGCATATACCCTGAGAAAACCATAATTCAAAAAGAGACATGTACCAAAATGTTCATAGCAGCCCTATTTACAATAGCCCAGAGATGGAAACAACCTAAGTGTCCATCATCGGATGAATGGGTAAAGAAGTTGTGGCACATATATACAATGGAATATTACTCAGCCATAAAAAGAAATGAAATTGAGCTATTTGTAATGAGGTGGATGGACCTAGAGTCTGTCATACAGAGTGAAGTAAGTCAGAAAGAGAAAGACAAATACTGTATGCTGACACATATATATGGAATTTAAGAAAAAAAAAATGTCATGAAGAACATAGGGGTAAGACAGGAATAAAGACACAGACCTACTAGAGCATGGACTTGAGGATATGGGGAGGGGGAAGGGTAAGCTGTGACAAAGTGAAAGAGCGGCATGGACATATATACACTACCAAACGTAAGGTAGATAGCTAGTGGGAAGCAGCCGCATAGCACAGGGAGATCAGCTCGGTTCTTTGTGACCGCCTGGAGGGGTGGGATAGGGAGGGTGGGAGGGAGACACAAAAGGGAGGGGATATGGGAACATATGTATATGTATAACTGATTAAATTTGTAAAATTTAAAAAGTAAATAAATAAATAAAAAATAAAAAATAAAAAAAGTGAAGGAGAAATAAAGACTTTCTCAGACAAAGAAAAATTCAGGGAATTTGTTGCCTGTAAACCCACCCTGCAAGAAACATGAAAAGAAATTCTTTGGAGAGAAGGAAAATAATATATACCAGAAACTCAAATCTACATACCAAAAAGAAGAGCATTGAAGAATAAATAAATTAAGGAAAAATAAAAACTTTTATTTCTTCTTATTCTAAATGACCTAACAGATAACTTGTTCAAAATAATAATAGCTATAATGTATTCTACTATGTATACTTATGCATATATGTTTACTGCAAACTCTAAGGCAACCACTAAAAAAAGTGAAAATAGAAATGTAACTGATATGCTGAGAAATGTAACTAATATGCGGCATCCCTAGCAAACTAATACGAATGTAAAGATTTGATTATGTTTATTATATATTAAATAATAGATGCCCCATGTAGAATGCATAAAGGTTTTATATTCATCATACATAATGTCTACACTTCAGTAAGCCAAAAGCAAATTAATCGATTAAAAATGGATAAACACTAAAGTAACAACTTTACCTCACTAGAAATAAGGAAAATATGTCTTAAAATGGCAATATATTTCATCCTTCAGATTCATTAAAATTAAAGCAGCTATTGGGATGGTATGTGAGAGTCCGGCATAGGAATTTAACAAAATTATTAAAAGCAGTATACACTGGTGCAATCTTTTTTGGAGTCATGTATATTAAAACAAACATGGGATTTATAAACTGGACACAAAAGTGCAATTTTGGAATCTGCTTCACAAGAATATCTACAAATATCTATCTATATAAAATATCTTTTAAAATATCTACACATATGTATAAAGATAGTCATTACAGCATTGCTTAATAATATTAGTAAAAAATTATCAATACTAACAACTTAAATGTTAACCATTTGGGGGGGAATGGTTAAATGAATTAAGTCATCTCCACATAAATTCATGTAGTAGTTAAATGAGATATATGGTCTGAAATAGATATACTGCCATGTCACACCCATAAGAGTAAAAAGAAATTTTAGAAGCATATATATATCATGATTCCACTTAGATGGAAATTTATATTTCTCTCTATATAAGTTATATATTTGTATAACTGCATAGAAAAAGTCTGAAAGGTGTACATTAAACTTTTTAAACTGGTTAAGGGTCCCTGGATGAGATTTAAGAGGAATTTGGTAAAAGAGAATCCGCAATTCTACTCTAAATCCTATGATTATATTATTACTGCATATTCACTTTTTAAAAATTTATAAAAAATTCAGTTTTTGTACTATTTTACCCATGATTCTATCCCTGCACCCATAACAGTATATGACAAATAATACCCATTATTTTGTATTCAATAAATGGAAGAAGGAAGGAGTTAAATGTAAATCCTGAGAGAAAATGATTTTAAATGAATGTCAAAGGCAAGAAAATGAAAAAAATAACAAAGAATAATATAAAGTTAGGAAAAGGCAAAACAGAATTAAACAAGATTGTATCCTGAAAATCTGTTATATTGCTGAGGGAGGAGAGATACACATTCAAAAAAATCAGGCTGGAAATAAATCCTGTTTTTCTAGCCATATAACAGATGGGGGCCAAGCAGTATGTGAGAGATATAATTAAATAAAATTTTTACAGTTTCATTTAAGAAAATTTTTGTTCTTATCATGTAAGTAATTTGAATTTATTAAAATTCTCTGTTTTATGGCCAATTGATTCGTATACAAAGACTCTTTCTCTAATGGTATGTTTTTATTCAGATATGAAATGTTTTGTTATGTAAATGCATGGAACAGAAAAAAAACATGAATACAGAATCTAGACATTGATAAAAAATAAAATCATCTTATCAAAGCAGTTCTAAAATGAAAACTGAACTCTAGCTTAAATTTCTACTTGCATTGTGGGTGTGTCAGAAGACAATGTATCTCTTAAATTTAATGAATACAGCATTTACTATTTGTAGACTTTTTGATGATGGTCATTCTGACTGGTGTGAGGTGATATCTCATTGTAGTTTTGATTTGCATTTCTCTAATAATTAGCTAGAGAGGGTGTGTAGAAAAAGGAACCCTCCTGTACTGTTGGTGGGAATGTAAACTGGTAGAGCCACTATGGAGAACAGTATTGAGGTTCCCTAAAAACTAAAAATAGAGCTACCATGTGATCCTGCAATCCTACTCCTGGGCATATATCAGGAGAAAATCATAATTCGAACAGATGCATGCACCGCAATGTTCACTGCAGCACTATTTACAATAGCCAAGATATGAAAGCAACCTAAATGCCCACTGACAGATGATTAAAGAAGGTGTGGTATATTTATACAATGGAATATTACTCAGCCATAAAAAAGAAGGAAATATTGACATTTGCAGCAACATGGATGGACCTAGAGATTATCATACTAAGTAAGTGAAGTAAGCCAGACAAAGAGAAATATATGATATCGCTTATATGTGGAATATTTAAAAAATGATACAAATGAACTTATATACAAAACAGAAATAGACCCACAGACATAGAAAACAAACTTATGGTTACCAAAGGGGGAAGTGGGGGAGGGATAAATTAGGAGTTTGGGGTTAACATATACATACTACTGTATATAAAAGAGATAACCAACAAGGGCCTACTGAACAGCATAGGTTATTTTGAAATAACCTATAAGGGAAAATAATCTGAAAAAAATATATATATATGTGTTTGTGTATGTATGTATAACTGAATCACTTTGTTCTACACTTGAAACTAATGCAACATTGTGAACTATACTTCAATAAAAAAAATTTAAAAACCAAAAAAAAAAAAAAACCCCAAAGCAAAAAAAAAATAATGAATACAGTGAACTCTTTCTGTTCCCTACTTTTCTGATTCATATTAAAACAGACAGGTTAATCAAATCTTTGATTAGTCATATGTGGTATAAAAATCAAGCTAATATCCACAACATTTTAATTAGTATTTAAAAAAAATTTTGTTATAAGATTTGTTATTCTTTTCCTTTGAGAAACATCTGACATCCTAAAACTAATATTTGACTGTTCTTTTATGTATTGATTTAAAAAGTATATTAATAGAAAGTTTAGTATGCAACCTAAATGATAACTTCACCAATCTTATCAACATTTTTACATGAATAAGAAAACAGAATAAATTATAAACATACCATTTAATGAGAACTTGTTATTACATCTACTAGATCTCTTGTAAAAACTCCTGAAGCAGGGTAGGGAAAGACTCCTGAGAACAATGTGATCCAACTTGTTAGCTTAAAATTTTCTGGTTTGGAAAATGTTTTAACTAAATAAAATATATCTTGGGATTTCTAACCTTTAATTCTATATTCTTCCTCTCGTTTTCAGGGCAGTGTAAAGTGGAAGATTTCAATCACCCTATATAGCCAGACAGCTGCTTCATCTTCAAGTAAGTTCAGCTTTCTTAAACTTATTTATAAGGTCAAGTGTCTTCACTTTACAGCACCCAGTCTTTTCCTAAACATCAAAGAGTATAAATATTCCTCGTATTCATGGGACATATGGGAACAGTTGCTACATGACTAAATTCTTCCAATTTAGATCCACTTTAGAACACTTAAATGAATTTTACCACTGGTTTGATAGGGTGTGATACTGTCTGCATCTTGAAATAAGTTTCTTTACTTCACATCTCCCAGGCAATACTTACACCTTATGTATGAAATTAATGGATTATTATTTTCCCATTGTCATATGTGACATAGAATCCAAATTCCTACAAGTCAACATCTTCTCAATAGTACAAGTTAATCTAATGTCATTCATGAAATATAAACTGACAGTGCCATCTCTATATTTTAGAGTTCACTGCAGGGAATAGATACCACTCAAGGTATTTAAGCAGGAAGGGGTTTAATGTAAAGAATTAAAATATCATTCAAAGAACTGAAGGAGTTGGCTCTAAGTTAGACCTCCAAGAATGACTCTGAAAATAATAAAAATAACAATTAAGAAAGCAATTCTATTTACAACAGCATCAGAAAGAATAAAAGACATAGGAATAAATTTAACAAAAGAAGTGTAGAATTTAAATTTGGCCAAGAAATCCTTGAATTGAACTCAATTTCCTGAAAACATCTAGAATGAGTTGCCTGCAGTAAGGCAGTCTAGAGCTTAACTATAAAATATGTAAAATTCTATTTTTAGACATTTGATCTTGTAGGCCATTGGAACTGTGTAATTACATTAGTCTATATACTTTGAATTTCTGTAGACACAAAAAATGTGCCTTCATATTCAGAACACACTAACTTTATTGAATTCAATCCACTGACAAAAAAAAAAGTATTGCTAAAAAAACTTACATACAGTGAATAATCAACTTGACTCAGTACTTTACTTCCAAATAAGTTGGGTATCTTTCCTGCAGTATATATGGCAAATACTTATAAAATATAGATGTTAGCAAGTTTTATTTTAAAAAATA
Organism: Mesoplodon densirostris; assembly: GCF_025265405.1. Classification (NCBI taxonomy): domain Eukaryota; kingdom Metazoa; phylum Chordata; class Mammalia; order Artiodactyla; family Ziphiidae; genus Mesoplodon; species Mesoplodon densirostris. Next base: position 110,534,470 of record NC_082663.1, on the reverse strand, counting down.
GATTTTATTCATTGTTTCTAGGTCATTTCTTTCTGCCCTTGTTTAATTGCTTTTAAGCCCATAGGATATTATAATACAGATAATAGTTCCATAAAAATGTTTTTGTTATGTAAATCATAGTATAAGTGCAATACAAGATATTATATTAGATCCTAGCCCCAAATTCCTCTAACTGCATGAGTCAACTACACTGGCTTTTAGCACTTAACAATTTTGTACCACATTCAAATCTTTCTCTCATATTATTTGGAAAATAAATTACAGGAAAAGCCACTAAAATAAAACCTATTCCCTTAACCTAATTATGAAAAGTGACTTACCATGGTACACTTAGTTGTATCCAAAATGAACAAGAGACCATGGAGCACAGAAAAGGAAGGTAACAAGAAGCAGAGAAGAGCTATAATAGTTGGTATTACATTGTATCAAGGGACATCATTTGAAAATGATTCATAAAACTTTCAAAATAGACAAATGGTCCCATATACACCATTACCCATAAGGGCAACTATTTCCACTTCTGACAGCTTGGAGGTACAGGAAGGAGCTGAGAGGGGCCATTAGCAATTATTTGTTTGATTCTGTTGTACCTGCATCATTAAACCAATAAAAGAAAAACCCAAGGTAGTTGCAGCTAGAAATCAATTTTTTTTGCTGCTTTTTTTTTTAAAGATTTATTTATTTATTTATTTATTTATTTATTTATTTATTTATTAATTGGCTGTGTTGGGTCTTCGTTGCTGTGTGTGGGCTTTCTCTAGTTGCAGCGAGCGGGGCTGCTCTTGGTTGTGGTGCGAAGGCTTCTCATTGCAGTGGCTTCTCTTGTTGCGGAGCATAGGCTCTAGGCGCATAGGCTTCAGTAGTTGTGGCTCGCGGGCTCTAGAGCACAGGCTCAATAGTTGTGGTGCACGGGCTTAGGTGCCCTGCAGCATGTGGGATCTTCCCAGACCAGGGCTTGAACCCATGTCCCCTGCATTGGCAGGTGGATTCTTAACCACTGCACCACCAGGGAAGCCCTGTTTCTTCATTTTAAATGTGTCATTGGCTAAGGTGTCAGTATTGAATTACATTGCAGCTAGATTTTTCATTGCATTTAGCAGATTCTTGAATTAAAATTCTGCTTCTAAAGGCTCTGCAATTAGATACTTTAATTTACTTGTGTATTCTGAAATGTTAGGATTTGTTAGGAATCTGTCCTCCCATTCTGGGAATTTCTTCAGACCTCACATTTTGCAATTGGGGAAGTGATTTTTCTCTCCCATAATTTAGCTATTTGGTAGTAATGAAAGCTAAACAGAGAAGTAGAGCTTATAGGTGATTTATATCCAGGACATAATTATTTGTCGATGAGAGAATTATTTTCTATAATGCTTATTTAACATGTACCATACTCCCTTGTATGTTTAAATATTCTTTTGGTTATCATATTATGTCTTTCCAAATCTGTGCTTAGGGACCATTGGTCCTACTTTCCTGTGTCCCATCAGAGCAACTAACATCACGCGTAGTCGTAGACTACTGGGGGTGACAGGATCATCTCATTCAATGTCCTCACATCATAGATGAACAAACTGAGACCTAGAAGTCTGGATGACTTTCTCAACGTCACAGAGTTGACTAATTACAAATTTAGAGTGAAAACACAGATTTCTAGTATTCTCTCTACTGTGTTGCACAACCTCTGAAACCAGGACATCATCCTCACGAATTCAGTGACAATGGCCCTTGTGTAGAGGTGATTCTTCCTGATAGAGCACACAGTGATCATGATGATTCTGACATTGTGCTACTGACTCCTTTCATAAAGACACTGCTATTAACTCACTGCAAGAAGAGCTTGCAATTCAGCCTCATTTTGGGTAGAAGCAATAGATTATTGATAATCCAAACATATTCTTCGTTTTTTGGGGTTTTTTTTTTGCGGTACATGGCATCTCACTGTTGTGGCCTCTCTCATAGCGGAGCACAGGCTCTGGACGCACAGGCTCAGCGGCCATGGCTCACGGGCCTAGCCGCTCCATGGCATGTGGGATCTTCCAAGAACGGGGCACGAACCCGTGTCCCCTGCATCGGCAGGCAGACTCTCAACCACTGTGCCACCAGGGAAGCCCTTCAAACATATTCTTAACTTACTCCTAGGGTTTATGGTCAAGGACTTAAGTAGAAACTTGCCTACTTTAGCATTATTCTCTCAACGAAACTCTCTGCAAGAACCAACCTCAAAAATATAGAAAGATAAGTCAATCTCAGCAAGAGTTTTAGGACATGCAAGGAAAGGTGTTTTGGCTGCAATTTGCACACCCCTTACCAGCCAATATACCAGCACTGAAAGAAAGCATGTATGTGTCGGTTCCATTAAGTTGATGAGGCAGAAATTCAAATGATATGAACATCTCCAGGACATATGCTGAATGATTGACAACAAATTCAATTTAATTTTTTTTAAGCCAAAAGAGAATTCTTATTTCATCTGAGGGTCAAGCATCATTTATTCAAACAACTCTACAGAACTATAGCCATAAACACTGAACACCAGAGTTAAAGAGTTTAAAACTGCATATAGGAGACTGACTGTCTACATGACAACTGAGAAGTGTGCTGACCTGCTCCCCATTGAAACTGGTGAAAACTATACTAAAAAAAAAAAAAAAAAAAACCATATTTTAAAAAACCCAAATTCTGGAAATGGTCCTAAGGACAAACAGTAAATGAAGAAACATCGATTCAGGGAAATTTTGAAAATTTGGTTTAAATAAAAGGACAAGAGTCTGTGGTATTTGAAGAAAGAGTATTCTCTCACTACCCATCCCAAATCAGCAAGGTGGGGACTCCATTCCAAGCTGCTGCAGCCGAGAACACAGGGCTCTTTCTACCCCTAGCTCCCCTTCACAAAGCATTTTTCCCTTGGGGAAGAGTAGGATGTCAGCACTTCTCACCCCGCCCCCAGCTACCTGTTGTTGAGGCTAGATCCTGGATGAATGTAATTGAGGGGCTGCTGCTCAGCCCCCACTCATGGAATAGAGACTTCACTACATAGGACATTGTGAGCCTGAGAGGACAGGCTCTTATCATCTTTGCCCTGGTTCATGAGGCAATAGTTCCATGCCAGGTAAGGCAAGAACCTGAGGACTTCTGGCTCCCCTACCCCCACTCCTGGAGCATTCCAATCCTAGAGGGAGAAGGGTCACTGTAAAACAGCTCTTAATTTCTTCCCAAGGAACTGATTTCACTGGAGAAAGTCAAGCCTAAGGGCATTCCCCAAGAAGTTGCAGTGAAAGGCAATTTGGAGGAGATTTAAGACAAGCTTTAACAGTAGGCTGGCTAGTTTATAAGAGAGAACAACTATAGACAACTAGATAAAAACAACTAGACAGAAGATCATCAAAGAAATAGAAGACTTCAGCAACCATAAGCCAGCTAGAACTAACAGATACCTACTGAATACTCCACATAACAGCAAGAGAATATATACAGATAGAACATTCTCCAGGATAATCTACATGCTAGGCCATAAATCAAGGCTCAATAAACTTAAAAGGCTAGAAATAATACAAAGTACGTTTTCCTACCAGAATGGAATGGAATTAGAAATCAGTAGTAAAAGAAAATTTGGAAAACTCATAAATATGTTTAAATTAAACAATACACTCCTAAATAACCAATGGGTTAAAAAAGAACTCAACAGGAAAGTCAGAAAATACATTCAGATAAATGAAAACAAGACACAACATATAAAAACGTACGGATGAAGTGAATGCAGTGCTTAGAAGGAAATGTAGAGCTATATACCTATGTTAGGAAAGATCCAAATCAGTAACCTAAACTTCCACATAAGACACTAAAAAACCGAAGAGACTAAAGTAAGCAGAAGGAAGGAAACAATAAAGATTAGAGGAGAAATTAATGAATAGAATCTGTATGTTAACATCGCCAAAGGAACAACAGCCTTCTTTCTCCAGGAATAAGAGCACTATTGGAAGGCTGATGCTAATGAATTCAGCAGCTTACTTTGCTTTTGTTACTTAGTATCCCACTGGACCACATGTTGTCATTCAGTTACATTTCAGAGAGAATTTCTTATCTGAATAAATGGCACCACCATCTATGTAGATGCCCAATTTAGAGAACATCCCCAACCCTGGTCAAAATTGCATGTACACTTGGATATTTAATAGGTATCTTAAAAAACATGGATGATCAAAAATTCTTTATTCTCCCTTCTATCCTTGGAAAACCTATTCCTCCACAGGTCTATTCCTCCCATCTAAGACTATGACTATCATCTACGCAGTTGTTCAACTAAAAACTTAGAGAGGGAACTCTTTCTTGAATATCAACATCTAATCCAACAATAAAGCCTTCCTTATTTACCTCAAAAATAACCCTGAGTATATTTATTTTCCCCATCTTCACCAGTAGCATACTAGTCTAAGTCACCACCATCATCTCTCATCTGCAAATGGATTCTGATCACCTTGCTTTTTAAAACAATTTCATGCCTTTTCATAGGAACTGAATAAAATTGAAACTGTTTAACTTGGCACACCAGGCCCTACACAATCTAGCCATGCCTGCCTCTCCAACTTCATTCCTTCTACTACCCTCTTGCTCACCAGTTTCCAGACAAAGAGGCCTTTTTTTACTTGAAGATATTAGGTTTGTTTGTTTGTTTGTTGCATTAGAGCAGCTGCATTGGCTTTTCACTGTGGTCTGGAATATTCCAACTCTATTTCTTCTTGTGATTGGGTCATTTCTGTCGTTAAGATGTCTACTTAACTCTTACCTACTCTTGGAGATGTTCGCTAGACATCTCTAAGTATAAAATTTCTTCAACCACTCTATCACATCACTGAATTTTATTTTCCTCAAAGTAAATATCAATTTTTATATATTTTTATTCATTTCTTATTTATTTATCTATTTGTTTGTCTCCTCCACTGGATTGTAAGCTTCACAAGAGAAGAGACCTTGTCCATCGTGTTCAACGGTATATCCTCAGCTACTAAAGGATGCCCAGCAGATGGTAGTGACTCCATAAATATTCACTAAATGAATAGATTCTTGACATTTCCTTCTATTCCAAATGTGTATTCAACCTTTCACTAAGTCCTGCTGATATTAATTTATAAATACCTTTTGAATATGTCTACTTCTCCATCTACTGTATCACTTTGCCAGACTAAATTACCATTAATCTCTTAATTGAGATTAAGAGTCTCTGAGTCTGAGATAGACTCCTATCTGAATTTCTGGTATCATCTTTTGTCCCTCTCTAATCTCTTTACCACCTTTCAGATAGGATAATCCTTTCAAAACTATAATCGGATCATGTCGCCCTCCTACTTGGTACTGTTCAGTGGCTTCCCACTGTTCTTAGGCAAATATAAAAAATTATTAGTAAGAGCTACAAGGCCATAGGTTGTCTTATTCCTGTATACTTCTCCAGTCTTAACTCACTATTTTTTTCCTTCATGTTCCAAGTTCTGGCCACCCTGCTTTCATTTAATTACTTATCCTATTCTGCTTTTTGCATCACAGAATCTTAGCACATGCTGTTCCATCAGTCTGGAACATCCTTCTTACTCCTCTTTACATACTTATGTTTCAGATCTCAATCAAGTGTGTTAAGTGCTTTAGGAAAGTCTTGTTTGATCCAGAGTTAAGATGAGATGCTCAATGCTGGGTTATCAGTAGGAACTCTTTTTTAAAAAAAGAAGAAAAGTAAAGAAATCAAAAAGAAAATCCAGATGAGATGCCTGGGTTCATCCCAAGCTTCTTGGATCAGAATATCAAGGAGTGGGTTCCAGTCATTCATATTTTCTAAACAACCTCCCTTTTTGTTTCTTATCTTAGATTATGAAACTGACTCTACAGGATCTCTAGCTACTGCTTAAAATACTCCAAGGATTGAGACTAACCTGTTTCTCAAGGCTGAGCATCCCCCTTTGGATAGCTCCAATTGATCATTATTAGAAAGATCAACTTTAGTGACTGTGCAAAAATTAGTTTTCTCTCACCCTCTTCCAACTGATGCTCATTCTGTACCTCTAACATATGTAACAACTTAGAATTTAATGAAGTACAGGGCTGCTTTGTTTTATTGAAAAGTCATCTGACACTTTTGACTCATAATAAGCTTTCTTTTCAACTGGTATCTAAGCCTTCTCTCACTATTATTGATGCTAAGTAATGCCTCCCTGCCTAATAATGCACATGGATAGGTTTCTTTGTGTGTTTATTTCACTGAGTGTACCAGTCTTCAATCTACCTATCATATTTGATTTCATTCTATTCAGCCTGTTCTAGAATGACAAAATCTTTGGGGTTCTGATTTGCTAACTTTCTGTTTTATTTCATCTAGTAATGAATAACTGTGACTTCAAAAAGTCAGTAATGAAAACGTTGAATAAAAAGGTCTAGATCACAGACCTTTATTATGCCACTGAAAACATTTCTTTATGCTAAATTCTTCCAATATCATCACCCAGTTACAAATTCACCTAATTACAATATAATCTGTCCCAATGTGTCCCATTTAATCATTTTAGACAATATTGAGAACTTTCCAAATTTTTTGATGAATACCCAGTGTCTTGGTCTGTTTGGGCAACTATAACAAGAACACCATAAACTGGGTAACTTATAAACAACAGAAATTTATTTCTCACAGTGGTGGAGGTTGGGAAGTCCAAGATCAGGGAGCTGGCAGATTTTGTGCTTGGTGAAAGCCCCCTTGCAGTTTGCAGACTGCCAACTTTTCCCTCTGTCCTCACATGGTGGAACAGGCAAAGGAGCTCATTTTATAAACACATTCATTTCTTTCATGAGGGATCTGCCCTCATGACTTAATCACCTCTCAAAGGCCCCACCCCCTAATACTGTAACATTGGGCATTAGGATTTCAATGTAGGAATTTTGGGGGCACACGAATATTCAGCCTATAGCATCCAGTATACTTTATCTAAAGTTTCTTTTAAAACAATGGCAACAGCCATAAAAATATCTTATATTTTTTTCAGCTGTTATTATGTATCAGGCAGCATGCCAATAGCTTAAATCTATTAATTCATGTATAATAAGAGCTTAACAGAGGAAAGTGAACATTGCCATTTTTGTTGTTTTCCTTGCAATTATTATTTCTATTATTATTGTCCTTAGCATTTCTATAACCAACCAATACCACAACCTTGTCAGAAAAAAACTAGTTATTCTGACATAACATATTTCAATGAGGTCATGCTGGCTTTAATGGTCACTGCTTCCTTTCCCACTTGCTGACATATCAACCTTCTAATAATATATTTTAAATTTTTAAATATATTTTAAAGGCCAAGTTTTCAGGGTGTACATATCAGAACTGCTTTTTCTTTTGTTTCTGCATATCTTAGAGTTACTTAGTATTACCAATAGGAGAAATGTACAATTCTTGGAATTCTGGGGTCAAATTATTAATCGAGGTCTCTTTATTTGAAAGGCAGAAATGATTAATACTTCAGTGCTATATAGACCACCAAATTGCTGATTAATTTGTCTAAATAATTCATTTTTTATACTCTGAGGATGATTATGTCACTATATAGGCATATGTGATAGCCACAGATTCTTAACCATTAAGTTAAAACTACCTTGATTATAGTACATGGCAACATTTAGACATACTATTAGTCTGTAAAGAGGTTTTGTGAAATGACTAATGTGCAATATTAGGGAGGAACCTCCATTCCTCTGGGTTTGTTTTCCCATGCAGAATGACAATGACCCCTGGAATACCCAGTCTTCTTTCCTCATCCCTTCCTTATTCCACCCCATATAGAAGGAGTGATGTGTCTGTTGTTGATTAGCAAGGGTCTGACAGGCATTGATCCATGTGTTTCAAATAGCAAAGCTCATCTATTAAGCATCTGTAGGCCCTGGGGATTAATTTTCTTTTTTTCCATTCAGGGCAGTTATCCCAGGACAGTATATCTGCTTAGCCAACCCAAAGTTTCCCTTGGGTGAGTTTTAGCAAATCTTTTGGTCTGCAAATCAAAGCCATATTCTCCAGTTAGCTTTATTAATATTAAAGCCAGTATTTGAGCTCTATCACTCTCTCTTCCATGTCTTATTTCTCAGTTGGTTCTAACTTCAAGATGGAACAAAAAAAAGGTGTGATTTATTGGTTTCCCCACACCTCAGCTCCTTTACTTGCTGCCTTTCCTCTTGTTCTGTTGATAAGATTTCCAAGCATCTGCCATCCTGCAGCCATGCACCAAGAGGAGCCTACTTCATGACATTACACTGTGAGCAACAGACACTGAATTTTCCAAATGGGTGTTCTGGGCTTTGTGGAAAGGGTCTACATATATACTAATATCTAATTCTTACACTGGCCATCCTTATAAATGAACATGTCAAGATAGGTTCACATAATTTATCATCTTCAAATCATAACAGAAGTAGCTCAAGGGTTACATACCAATAGACAGTCTCGTCTACAAATAGGAACTAAAGGTACTGTGTTTTCTCTCTCCCTCTCTCTTTCTCATACACACACAAATGCCCACACGGAATAAACTGGCAAGGATTATTTTTCCTAGCTGGAAAAAAAAAACCCACAACTACTGACCCCTTGTAGTTACTAGTAAGGTAACTTCTGGGAACCTGATAATAACCTATTTCTTGATCTGGGTGGTAGTTATATTGGCACTGCTTACAGTGAAGTTTCACCAAGCTAAACAACTTACAACATATTCATTCTTCAGTATATTTGTCATACAACAAAGAAGCTTACTTTAAAAAGTCATACACGAACCAAAAAAATTAAACAGTGAGAGCTCAACTAGTGTTTGAAATTTAAATTTTAAGATTAATTGCACTTTGGAATATCCTGACTTGTAAAAAGAAAGGAGCTTCTATTTTTATTGGATATATTTATATTCTCCACTGGAATGGATGGTGGCAAATTATTTGATATTTTCTAAAAATATTTGTCAAAAACAGTAGGCTGCATGAAGACAGAAAGACTGTACCTGTGACAATACTTCTGTTAAAATATTTACATATTTCATTATGAAAAAATGGTAATTGACTATTTTCTATTTAATAGAATTTGCTGAGAGCTTATCAGGGATTACTTACAAAAATGCAACTTTAATAAGACTAGAGGAAATGTTATGAGAAAAGAGGAAAAAAATAAAGCCATCCAAAAAAATGTATACATTCTTCAGAAAAACTCCACTGTCCTGATACTAGAGATATGTCTAAGAAAGGTCAAAACTGCAAACATGTACCAAAAAGAATTATTCTACTGATGTCATTTTTTTATGATCAGGTAATCAATGTAAAGAAGTTTTTGTTTTAACGTATGTATTATCCTTACTTTTCAAAAGAATTTTTAAGAATAGTTTTGAATAGAAGTATTGATATATTATAGGTCCATCAGTACATTAAAAAGCAATGTGTAAATACTCAAAAAATGTAACACTATCACCCATACGTACCCCAGGGAGCTGAAAGATCTCTTCTTTAACCTATTTCCATTCTTGTTCCAAAACACCTGATGTCTTGTCAAAGATGTTTATCAGTTACACCTCAAAGGAAACGTGACAGTCAGCCAACCTGAACCAGTACCAGCCTAACTGCAAGAGCAGCACCTGAAAAGAGGAAACCTACAAGTAATCAAAAGTTGACTTTACTTCCTTATCGTGCTAAGATCTACACCCAAAGTGGGGGACTTATACCTTGCTAGGAACAATTAGTGTCCTGTGCAAGGAAGCCTGAGGGACTATATTTGATCCTGGAAATCTCTGCCTTTTTCCCGTTTCTGATGACAGACCTGCCTCTTACCCCTTAAATATCCCCTACTTTCCTCTTTTTGAGGAGAATGTGTCCTTAGAGCATGAGCTCTCCCTTCACCACTCTTTAATCAACAAATAAAGTTTTGCTCTGCTTTGCCAAACCTGGTCTCATTCAATTAGTGCAAGTGGTAATGGGCAAGGGAAGGACCCAGCTGGGGTCCACCCGATCCAAGAGGGTCAGTAACAATACTAGGCATGATAGTTAATTTTATGAGTCAATTTGGCTAGTCCATGGTATCTAGATGTTTGACAATCCTGCGATCTACAGCAGTATGTGAGAGCAGAGTAATCTGTCAAGAGAGCTTCCCCAGGACTCAGATCCCCAGGGCTGGGCTCTGGTGGCTTGGTTGTTAACAGAAGGGAAACAGGATACATCAAACCATTATCACAATCTCTACTGATAGAATCTTATATACTTCACTTAATCTTGTATTTCATACCTTTTAATTTATTAGTCTGTCATTTTAAATCTATATGGTTCAGATCTGTAGCCTCACTGACAGAATATAGAAATGAAAACCTTGTTCTTGTTTAATCATGCAGACATTTCTTTTTTTCTTTTTTTTTTTTTTTTTTTTTGCGGTACGCAGGCCTCTCACTGTTGTGTGGCCTCTCCCGTTGCAGAGCACAGGCTCCGGACGTGCAGGCTCAGTGGCCATGGCTCACGGGCCCAGCCGCTCCGTGGCGTGTGGGATCCTCCCGGACCGCGGCACAAACCCGTGTCCCCTGCATTGGCAGGCGAACTCTCAACCACTGCGCCACCAGGGAAGCCCTCATGCAGACATTTCTAAAAGCAAATTTCCAAAGTGTCGTTCCTTTCCCAGTCTACACTTTCACTCCCATGAGATTAAAATCATGCCCCATACTTGGTTAGCAACTCATTTTTTGAAGAGAAGCAGAAGGTTTTACAGTAATGTGCTGTTTTTATGTATTTTTTAAGCAAAACAGACAATAGAACAAAAAATGTCCTTGTGGGAAAATAAGAATTTGTTCAGTTGCAAGTGATACAAACCCAATTTCAACTAGTTTAAGCAAAACAAAACAAACAAAAAAAGAACTAAAAGGATCTATAAACTGGAAAAAGAAGAGATGCTGTGCTACAGTAATGGCAGGCATCCACCACATTCCACTAATTGGCCTGCTTGCATGCACACACAGACCCCCAAATACATACTTCTTTCCAGATGCACAATTCATTTAAGTGTTTGTTCAGTATTATCTACACAATTATACAAGGAATGCAGAATGCATTCTCAGTGGTAAAAAGTGAAATATTACAGATGAAGGTAAAAACCTACTTCGACTACCACAGGTAATCCCTGTTTTTATCCTAGATTATCAGATTAATGAGTATACTTCCAGGCTCTTTTTCTGCTTTAAATATACATATACATATACACTCAAGTATTTAGAGAAATATACAGTGTTGATGTATGAATGTGTATCTTTGTATTTTTCACAGAAAAGTCATATTACACATATTATAAAAATTGCTTCCATCCCTCTCCCTCTCGCCCACCACAGTAAGTCCCTTGGAGAGTTTTCCATGTCATTTTCAAACCTGATATATAGTATGTCATGATGTGTATATACCATGATTTATTGTAGTTTAATTATTTTTCCACTAATAGAAATACAGGCTGTTTCCAATTTTACAATAATAAACAATACTGCAATGAAAATCTTTGTTTATTCCTTATTTTTATTAAGTGCAGTATTAACACTGTGTATATAACAAGAAACTGTATAAATAGTGTTTATATTTTCTTCCCTGTTTTCCATTACTATGTGATTTTCATTATTTGGTAAGCCCTTTACATATTTTAATATTAATCCAATGTCTGCTATATGTATACTCTTTTCCATCCATCACTTGCTTTCTAATAATGCTTATGGCAAAGTTTATTGGTTGCAGAGACTAAAAATTTTACATAGTCAAATTTATCAATTTAGCTTTACAGCTTCTAATTTTGGTTTACAGAGAGCTTCCATAACCCACAGTCCCCAAATTATTCTAATTTATTTTCTTTAAAAACTTTAATAATTTTATTATGTTTTAGATCTTTAACCCAACTAGAATTTATTTGTTATGATTTAAGTGAAGAAGGTATGTAAGTAGTTTTGTCAATTATTTGTCAATATTTCCAGCACTATCTTTAAGTAAAGTCTTTGCCAATTCAAAAAAAGTTATAATTATTGGGTACTAACTTTCCATATACACAGGTCATTTTATGCCCAAGTGATCAGTTAATTCTGTACCAATTAACCAGTGTTTTAATTATTTGATATTAGAGCAAATTCTCTCAAACTTTTGCTCTAAATTTTCTTGGTTGCTTTCTATACTTTCAACTGAGATAGAACAACAGGGACCAGATTTCCCCTCCCAGAAGGAACAACTAAAACACTGGACAAAATATATGAAACAATAGTTTTCAAGACATTGAATGTCAGGCAAAAAAGGAACGTGATCACTGAGAGGAAACAAACAAACTTAGCCTACAGTTGCCACAGCTTTACAGTCTTGAATATTCCAGGCAAGAGAGTAGGGAGGGGAAACCCAGGCAGAGCCTGGTAGACTTCCTGACTTGAGATGATGGAACTGGAAATCCAAGAAAGCCAACTGAGTGGTTATAGTTAGCCCAAAAGCTGCTGTTACTATCCAACAAATCTCAAAAGTGGGAACTGTTCCCAAGTAACTTAATTGCATGTCAGAACAACCTAAGGCAAAATTCACAATGTCTGACATTCTATAAAAAAGGCATGGAGGGGCCTCCCTGGTGGCGCAGTGGTTGAGAGTCCGCCTGCCGATGCAGGGGATACGGGTTCGTGCCCCGGTCTGGGAGGATCCCATATGCCGCGGAGCGGCTGGGCCCGTGAGCCATGGCCGCTGGGCCTGCGCATCCGGAGCCTGTGCTCCACAACGGGAGAGGCCACAGCAGTGAGAGGCCCGCATACCGCAAAAAGGAAAAAAAAAAAAAAAAGGCATGGAAAGCCCAGGAAAAGAGAACCCCGAATTAGGAGGAAAATTAACCAATCAAGAGCATACCAGAACTGGGACTTCCCTGGTGGTCCAGTGGTAAAGAATCCGCCTAACAATGCAGGGGACACGGGTTTGATCCCTGGTCAGGGAACTAAGATCCCACATGCAACTAAGCCCACACAACACAACTACTGAGCTCGCATGCCTCAACTAGAGCCCACGTGCCGCAAACTACAGAGCCCACATGCTCTGGAACCCGCGTGCCACAACTACAGAGCCCACACACCCTGGAGCCTGCATGCCACAACTAGAGAAGAGAAAAAACCCACAGGCCACAACTAGAGAGAAGCCCGCGCGCCCCAATGAAGAGCCCGTGCACCACAATGAAAGATCCCACATGCCTCAACAAAGATCCCGCATGCCACAACTAAGACCCGACGCAGCCAAAAATTAATAAAATAAAGAAATAAATAAACCTTTTTTTAAAAAAAGAGAGCATACCAGAACTAATACAGATATTAATTATTAACAATGATATTAAATTGGTTGCTATAACTATATTCCACATGGTTGATAAGTTAAAGAAAATACTAAGCATGTTGAATAGAGACATGGAAAATATAGAAAAGATCTAAAAAATCCATATCAAAATCCCACAGCTTAAAATTATTATGTCAGAAATGAAAAATCCTCTTGATGGGATTGATGGCTGATTGGATGCTGCAGCAGAAATAATTGATGTATCTGAAGACTTAGAAAGAGAGATTATGGAATATGAAAAAGCAGAAAGCTAAAATAATAATGAAGAGAGAAATAGTGAGGTATGTGACAACTTCAAGAAATTAAAGTGTGCAATTAAAGTCCCATAGGAGAGAAACAGGGGGTACAGAAGAAACATATGAAGAATAATGGCTAAAATTTTACAAATTTGATGAAAACTATAGTGCACACTGTAAAGTTTCACAAAGTCAAAAGGCAAAAGAAACATACTTTTAAAACTGCACCAAAGTGTATCAGTATCAAACTGGTCAAAACCAGTGATAAAGACAAAAATCTTGAAAGCAACCAAAGAAAAAAGACACATTACATATAAAGGAATAAAGATAAGGATGACAAAAGACTTCTTATCAGAAACAATATGAACCTGGTCATAGAGGAGCAACATCTGTAAAGTATTAAAAAAAAATCAACTTAGAAATCTATACATAGCAAGGGGCAGGGAGGGTCAGAAGGGAGAGATTACTACAGAAAGGAGGAAATTTTGGGGGATGATGAATATGTTCACTGTCTTGATGGTGGTGATTTCACAGGTATGTATCTATATCAAAATGTATCAAACTATGCACATAAATATGTGCACTTTATTGTATGTCAACATATTTAAATGAAGCTATTAACTTTTTGATGGAGAAAAAATTGGTTTGGAATTCTTATACAGTACTATTTTCTTGAAAGTTTTAGAATCAGTTGGTCAAGTTTCATTTGTAACCCCTACTGAAATTTAAATGTGAATTCCATGATATATGAGAAAGAACTGATATATTTGTGACTTTGATTCTATGTTCTTAATTTGTGTGTGTATTCTATTTGTTTCTGAAAATGTTGTTGAACTAAGACTGTGGCTTTAAAATTTTCTCTACTTCATCCTTGAACTGTGTAGCCATTACTATAATTGTAAAAATGTCCCAATTAACTTAAATGTATAAATGAAAGTGCAATTATTCCTTCACCAAAGGGTAGTATCCAGTTTCTCTCTCCAATAAAATCTAGTTATTATCCAATAACAGATGTTCCTCTATACAATTCCAAATTCAGGATCTCTAATTGCACAGGCTCAGAAATGGTTTCTCAGAATCCTTTAAAGTACAGTTAATTTATCCAAAACACAGTGGGAGGAAAGATTGAGTAGTTATAATTTAGAAATGGAGGAATAGGTACTGGTAGTAGTGACGACTGGTCCAGGACTTATATCATATCCAGATGGGCCAGAGAAGCAGTCTTCCCCCTCTGGATGTAGTGGATGCTTCTTGTTCTGCCTATCTGACTGCCCCTTGCTCTGCTCACAGTAAATATCTCTTCCTCACACTTGAAAGGTGTACTAGGAAGACTACCACTGCTGATGACTATGCCAGTTCAGCAGTTCAGATGCTGTTGGTATCAGTTTAATGGCCTAAAAATTAACAGCGGTATTGAGCCATCAGAGGGCCCCGGATGCCTAGCTCTGATTTCTCTGACAATTCCACTCTCCTAAAACTCTAATTGGCTATCAATTTGGCTGTTATGGATTTCGCTATGTAACAACCAAGACAAGAATTTTTACTTGTCAGTGCTTTGAATCCAGGCAGCATCTGAGTATTTTCTGTTCCTTAGCAATTGGCATGTGGGCGTTATCCTTGTCCCTAATTACCAACTTAAAAGGTAGTGTTGGCTACTACATAACAGCAATATAAAATTATTAACTGGGATGTTGAAAGAGAGCTAATCTGCCCCAAGTGTCATCCTAGTGAAAAGCACATTTTAATGTAGAAAATTATTAATGTGTAGCACAGCCCAGGGGACTGCATAGCATCAGGTGGTTGTGAATAATAATGCTGCAATGAACATGGGAGCACAGGCATCTGTCTGATATCCTGTTTTCATTTCTTTTGACACATACCCAGAAGTGGAATTGCTGTACCATATGGTAGTTCTACTTTTAGTTTTTGAGGACTCTACATACTGTTTTCCATGGTGGCTGCACCAATTTACATTCCTACCTAGAGTGCACAAGAGTTGGTTCTTTTTCCACCACATCCTCCCTGGCACTTCTTATTTCTTGTCGTTGTGATGATGGCCATTCTGACAAGTATGAGGTGATATCTCACTGTGGATTTGATTTGCATTTCCTTGATGATTAGTGATGTTGAGCACATTTTCATGTACCTATTGGCCTACCATACTTCTTCTTTGGAAAAATGTCTATTCAGTTATTCTGCCCTTTTAAAATCAGATTGTTTGGGTTTTTTGTGTGTTCTTGTGTTAGTCTGTTTGCTATTGAACTGTGTGACATAGTTGTAGACAGCCCCAGGCTTACCAGATCCCAGCTTCCTGATCTCAGGGTAAAGTGCACCTTTGTCATCCAATATTTATATATTAACTCTCACATAAAAGATCACTTAGCCTTTTACTTTTTTTAAACATTCAGCCAATACACTGGCTTCCTGGCCAGTCCCAGATCATATTACCCTTGTCAGGTTTGGTGGATGATGACTGGCATCCTTGTCAGAGAGGGTCAATTTCAAAGGAAATGGTGTTAACTTACAAGAAGAAGGTGGAAATGATCTTTGGCAGATAAAACAGTAAATGTTCTTGATGGGAAAAAAAGGAAAAAGAAAAGCCCTGAAAGTGAGGGCATCGAGGACTGACATCACATGATAAAGACCAGTTATTTCCTTTGAGCCTAAATTTCATTAGGTGAAACAGAGAAGATTAATCTAAAATCTCAAGTCCCTATCCTCTTACATTTGAAGGAAATTCCAATGGGTAAAGTATATACTTGCTTAGAAAATCAAGGATTCTCTGCTTTGCTCTTGTATTCCTGGATTGTGGAAAATTTGTGAATTAATAACAAAATATAATAGTTAACATTTATATTGTGTTCATCACGTGCCAGATTCTGTTCAAAGTTCTTTACATACATTGATTTATTAATCCTCACAACAACCATTATGATGCAACTATTATTCGCATTCCTATTTAAGAGGTTAATAAATGGCAGACCTGGAACTTAGACTCAGGCATCCTGTCTGCCTCTGAGTGTATATCCTCACCCCTCCACCTGCTGTCTTTCTTTTAGTACATAGTAGATTCTCAGTATGACTTTTCAGAATGGAATGTACACCAAGGACTATGGGAATGATAAAAGAAGGGCCTTGTAATATGTTCTTAATCTTGAAACACTAGACAGTGTAATATCTGTAAATTTGAGGAATTTTAATACCCTTAAAATTTTTTTCTACTAGCACATTTGGTTTCATAAAAGCTGTGTTTCTTATCTTCTAGGTATTCTTAAGATATTGCTTATTTCCCTTTGTAAATTTCACATGCCATAGCTACTCTGACATAATGGATCTTTTCAAAGTACATAAATTGCCACTTAAGAGTTGCTTAAACACTGGAAGAATCTAAGTTCTATACCCATTCACTAGAGATGAGTTTTTGTGGAGGTAACAGTTTCTTTGCTGCTGTTTTACAGGAATGATAGTTTGGGTGCCCATCCTATGCCAGGCACTGAGGTAAATACTTTCTTACCTCTCACTTCCTTCAGTCAGACTCAGTTTTCCATAAGCAAAGACTGTTCCATGTGTCTGCCTGTCTAGTCATCAAAGGGATTCTCAGGCCTTCCTTCACCATCATCACAAACTTAATTCCTTTAATTGTACCCAAGTCATCTATGTGGGTCTCTGAAACAGGCAGAGCTATTTTCTGCTGAATTAAGCAAGGTTGTAAACTCAAATAGGATAGCTTACTATAAAGGCTTATTGGATTGCAAATCCATGTAAACAATTTATTTCAAAGGTCTCTGCCTGGATCAACATTTAAGGTTGAAATGTGCTTCAACAGTGCCTGAAAGCTTAAATAAAACTGTCATTTAGATATTCCACATTTTCACATAATAAGCTGACAGATTTTGAGAGTCACCATTTGTTTTAATTTAATGTGTAAAGACAAAACCAGTAGGAATTCCCATTACTTAAAAGAACTAACATATCCTGTGACAGAGCCCTTTATACTGTAGAAGAACAAGTAGTTGAGCTGAAAGTTTCACAGAAGTTTCCTATGATTCTGGCATTTTTAAATGGTGAGGGGAAATTTTGTTTTTGCCACGATGTCCACATTTTCACTGTGAAACAGTATTAAAGCAGAACACCTCTAAGAATGAATTTTTACCATTATTTTCTTTGTGCCTAGGGTGGGAATGTATTCCATCAAATGATTATCTAAATCAGAAAGAATGAATACAATAAGAGAGTAGATTTAGGCAATAAGATTATTAGAAAGTCACTCTCCTTTTCTCTCTAACCCAGGAAACCACAATTCACATGGGAAAAGAGTTAAAACAGAGGGTACTTAGTAACATTACTCTAATTTTCTTTTTACTAACTTAATTCAAATATTGTCCTAAAGGGCATGCATGAACGTTTCATATTCTAAAGGACAGATACTAAAGATCTGTTTCTACAAATAAAAAGTTCAAATTTCATTATATGCTGTTTTGTATCCTTTGATATACATATTTTATTCTTTAAAATTACTTTCCAAATTAAACAAGATAAAAATACTTGAAGTAGCCAATTTCTCAATAAAATTTAGTGATGGTACCTGTATTATAGGTTAAAATAAAATTACACATGCAAACTTATACAAGTCTCTTCATTTAAATACTCTCAGATAGGGGGAAATTTGTGTGTGATCTTTAGAGTGTTATTGACCACAACAAAAGTTAAATTAATGACCCTTTGATCACTTGCATGCACCAACACCCATTCTCAAGAGTAATATACAGAGGCTATAAATAAAGGTTTGGCTAACCCATAGGTTAGTCTTTGACCCTATCACTTAATAATTCCACAAAAGGAGTTTTTCTTACCTAAAATTGTACAATAAAACTTGCCATTTTGAGGACACATTTGAAAAATAATAATGGAAACAAACAAAAATACTTCAGATTACTATTAAACCAATATGAAGCCTGTAAAGAACACGTCAGAAAGACAAAGAATGCAGTTTTTCCCATATACTTCAACCCCAAATCTACAAATGTGTGTTCATTATTGGTTGAATAATACATGCTAATATGCTGGCACATTGTAGTGTTATGTTTATAACCATGTGATATTGACCCTATACTTTAAAATCCACAATGTTACCTAATTTGGAACCAACAAAACCATAGTTTGTCCTGATGGTATTTGAAACACCATCCAAAGCTGAGAGCTATGTTGGTCATGACCTCAGCCCTAAAGAATTGTAATTTTGTATTAACATATGAACTACAATACCTGTGCAAATATTCTCCTTAAAATCCATAACTATATTTTAAAATATTCATCCTATTTGCAAAACTGCATTCCTTAAATTTCCACGAAGAATTTGAGTATCCACCCTCAGGACTCTGTGAAAATTGCACTTCTATAAATGGCAGGTGTGAATTTCTTATTCGATATGTGCGAAAAACAGAGAACTCAGGTTCAATTGCTTTGCCAAAGACCTGTTTTTCCTCATTCTGTTCTCTTACTAAAAAATGATCAGCCATTTGTATTTTAGAATTTTCTAAGAGTTATTCTATTGATCAACTGTTACTTTTGATTACATTGAGAAGAATTTTCATAGTCCAAGTTTCATGAAATTTTACCCTCAAGCAGACTGGAATAACAAGGAAACAAATTCTCAATATAAGTATGTTTCTAAAATTTCCTTTAAAAAACTGCTCATACAATTCTAATAACATATTTTCTTTAAATTTTGGATTTCTGTACAGAAGGTTGTACCTGAAACAAAAATGTAAAGAAACTTCTATTTTAATTGTTTACCACCCTTTTCCCCTATATGTCATTCCAACCCAAACCTCCCAACCAAGCAAGCATTCTATACCATTGAGTGTTGTGTTTTTCTTGTTCAGTATGTGTTTATAAAACATGTATTCTTGTTGTAAGTCAATGTACTTTTAATTTACACAAAATATATTAGGCTATATAAATTATTCTGGTGTGTTTTCTAACTTTTCTCACATAAGCACATAGTTTTGGGTTTTTGTTTTTTTGGTGTTTTTTTTGCTTTTGGTTGAATTTTTTTATCATGGTAAAATTTGCATGCAGGGAAAAGCACAGATCTTAAGTGTCCATTGATGAGTTTTGATAAAAGCATTCATTTCTATAATGATTATTCCAATGAGATACAGAATAATTACAGAAATTTTCCTTTTGACTCCTTTACTCAACACTCAACCATTATTTTGATTTCTATCAACACTTAAAGACAAATTTTTAAATCAGAAGATAACGAAAATTATTTATACAAAAATAAGGAATGAACGAATTGATGAAAGTTCACACAGTTTATAAGGCTTAATATCGAAATTCTTGTAACTGTACTTTGTGATATCTTGACTTGTTGGAAGAATCTTTTAACAGAACTTCTACTTTTAATCGGAAGAATTTACATGAGAAGGCCTATGCTTTGCATATGCATTTGGTGAAATATTCAGAAGGATCATAAATAGAATTTATGAGTTTGGGGTTGAAAAAAATTTTACCAAAGAAAGATGTTCTAAAGGAGGCAAAAGAGGCAGTACTGGGAAAAGTACATGGGTTAAAATACATGTAAATTTTAATATGGAAATAATAAAAACTGAGAATACCAGCCATTTAGAAAAAAAATATTGCTTCAATACATGGGTACCTCCCCATGTATAGAAAGAACCTTTTCTCCATTAAAAATAGTATGGTATTCAAAGAAGAGCTGATTAAAAGTGTCAAATGTTTCAAAATTACTAACAATAAAATTAAACTTTTAGGGCTTCCCTGGTGGCGCAATGGTTGAGAGTCCACCTGCCGATGCAGGGGACACAGGTTTGTGCCCCAGTCCAGGAAGATCCCACATGCTGCAGAGCAGCTGGGCCCATGAGCCATGGCCGCTGGGCCTGCATGTCCGGAGCATGTGCTCCGCAACGGGAGAGGCCACAACACTGAGAGGCCCGTGTACCGCAAAAAAAAAAAAAAAAAAAATTAAACTTTTAAAAGTATTTGAATTATTTGGAAAAATAAAATAAGACCAGTTGAAAAAAAGCAAGTCCTTCAGAAAAATACCAGTGACATAGTATTAGAGACTAATAAAGTTTTGAAACTGATTAAAGTAGGTGAATGTGTACCAAGAATAAATATTTAAATTATACTATTTTTAATGTTGGATAATCAATGATTTAAATTTTTTTGCTTTAATGTACACAGATGAATGTTATTTTCACTTTAAGAAAATTATATTTAAAAATAATTGTTGCAAAAAAGTATTTTATACATCCACACATATAGTAAAACTAATCTCTTACTCAATAAATAAATATTTAAAAATTAAAATACTCCCTTCTCAAACAATTCCAAAAAACTGAAGAGAACAGAACACTCCCAAATTCATTCTATGAGGCCACCATTACTCTGATACAAAAAACAAAGAAACTACAGAAAAAGAAAATTACTTGCCAATATCTCTGTTGAACATCTATACCAAAATCCTCATCAAAATATTAGCAAACCAAATTCAACAATATAGAAAAAGGATCATACACTATGATCTAGTGAGATGTATTCCAGGGATGCAAGGATGGTTCAATATCTGCAAATCAACCAATGTGATACACCACACCAACAAAACGAAGGATAAAAATCACATGATTATCTCAACAGACACAGAAAAAGTATTTGACAAAATTCAACATGCATTCATGATAAAACTCTCATCAAAGTTGGTAGAGAGGCAACATATCTCAACATAATAAAGGCCATTTATGGCTACAGCTAATATCACAGTCAGTGATGAAAAGCTAAAAGATTTTCCTCTAAAATCAGGAACAAGACAAGGATGCACACTCTCACCACATCTGACATAATATTCGAAGTGTCAGCCACAGCAATCAGACAAGTAAAAGAAATACAAGGCACCCAATTTGGAAAAAAAGAAGTAAAACTGTCACTGTTTGTTGATGACATGATATGGTAAATAGAAAATCCTAAAATCTCCACCAAAAAACTATTAGAATAAATAAATTCAGTAAAGCTGCAGGATACAAGATTAATATACAGAAATATGTTGCTTTTTTATATGCAAATAATGAACTATCAGAAAGAGAAAGCAAGAAAATAATCCCAATTAAAATCACATCAAAAAGAATAAAATAATTAAGAATAGACTTAACCAAGGAAGTGAGAGACCTATACTCCAAAAACTATAAAACACTGATGAAGGAAACTGAACATGACACAAAGAAATGAAAAGATATCCCATGTTCATGGACTGGAGGAATTAATAGTGCTGAAATCTCCATAATACCAAAAGAAATCTACAGATTTAATCCAATCCCTATCAAAATACCCATGACATTTTCACAGAACTAGAACAAATATTCCTAAAATTTATATGGAACGACCAAAGACCCAGAATAGCCAAAGAACAAAACTGGAGGTATCATGCTCCCTGACTTCAGACCATGCTACAAAACTACAATAATCAGAACAGTATGGTACTGACACAAAAACAGACATACAGATCAATGTAACAGAATAGACAGCCCAGAAATAAACCCACAAACTTATGGCTAATTAATCTATGATAAAGAGGCAAGAATATATAATGGAGAAAAGACAGTCACTTCAATCAATGTTGCTGTAAAAACTGAACAACTAAATGTAAAAGAATGATATTAGAACATTTTCTTACACTATATAAAAAAACAAACTCAGAATGGATTAAGGACCTAAATGTAAGACCAGAAACCATAAAACTCCTAAAAGAAAACTTAGGCAGAGCACTCTTTGACATAAATCACAGCAATAGTTTTTGGATCTGTCTCCTAAGGCAAAGGAAACACAAGCAAAATTAAACAACTGGGACCTAACTGAACTTAAAAGCTTTTTGCACAGCAAAGGAAGCCACTCCCATACAAAAAGACAATCTACTATATGGGAGAAAATATTTGCAAATGATGTGACCAATAAGAGGTTAACATCCAAAATATATCAACAGCTCATACAAATCAATATCAAAAATACAAACAACCTGGTAAAAACAAATGGTCAGAAGACTTGAACAGACATTTCTCCAAAGAAGACATACAGGTGGCCAAAAGACACATGAAAAGATGGTCAGCATTGCTAATCATAAGAGAAATGCAAATCAAGACAACAGGGAGATATCACCTCACACCTGTCAGAATGGCTATCATCACAAAGTCTACAAATATCAAATACTGGCCAGGATGTGGAGAAAAGAGACCCCTAGTACACTGTTGGTGGGAATGTAAATTGGTGCAGCCACTATGGAAAACTTTATGTTCCTCAAAAAACTAAAAATAGAACTACCACATAATCCACCAATTCCACTCCTTCATTATCTGAAGAAAATGGAAACACTATTTTGAAAAGATACATGCACCCTAATGTTCACAGTAGCATTATTTATAATAGCCAAGATATGGAAGCCACCTAAGTGTCCACCAACAGATGAATGGATAAAGAAGGTGTGGTGTATAGATATATAATGGAATATTACTCAGCCATAAAAAGAATGAAATTTTGCCATTTGCAACAGCACAGATGGACATAGTGGGTATTATGCTTAGTGAAGTAAGTCAGACAGAGAAAGGCAAGTACTACATATTATCACTTGTATGTAGAATCTAAAATATAAAACGAATGAACAAATCATAAACAGCCACACAGATATAGAGAACAAACTAGTGGTTACCACCAGGGAAAGGGAAAAGGGGAGGGCAAGATAGGGGTAAAGAATTAAGAGGTACAAACCACTACGAATAAAATAAATAAGCTACAGGGCTATACTGTACAGCACAGAGGATTCAGCCAATATTTTATAATAACTTTAAATCTATAAAAATGTTGAATCACTATGTTGTACTCCAGAAACTAATATTGTAAATCAACTATATTTCAATAAATAAACTTTAATCAAATCAATCATTTTAGCACCCCTTTTTACTCTTTAAAGTGTCCTGATTTAGAAAATAAATTACATAGTCACTATTATAAACAGACAATGTCCTTGAGACTTCTTTTTTTTTTTTTTTTTTTTTTTTTTTTTTTTTTTTTGCAGTGCGCGGGCCTCTCACTGCTGTGGCCTCTCCCGTTGCGGAGCACAGGCTCCGGATGCACAGGCTCAGTGGCCATGGCTCACGGGCCCAGCCACTCTGCGGCATGTGGGATCTTCCCAGACCGGGGCATGAACCTGTGTCCCCTGCATCAGCAGGCGGACTCTCAACCACTGCGCCACCAGAGATGCCCCGTGAGACTTCTTATACATGACATTCACTCTCTAAGAAAGTAAAAGTATAATTCCTAACAATGGGTTACTGTTTTTGTTTTTTGTTTGGATATTTCTTCCTCCCTGGAATGATAGCTCCTGATGGAAGCACATTCTCTTTCTTTCTTGTTCACTGCTTTAGGGTGAGCATTTAGAATAGTGCCAAAACGTAGTAGAGGCTGACTAACAAAGTCTCACAAAACAATCTTTTGTTATGGGACAGATGCATTTTCTTCGTAACTAATGGCAATTTGTATTCCCACTACATTCATATGAAATTATTTACATGAAATTTATATGAAATTATTAATGAAATTATTTTTGTGTTTGGTCATGGCAGTAAAACGATTTTCACCATATACTGTTACAATACTTTAGAAAGCTACTTTTGTATGTATACCATAGAAGAAATATTTAAACTTGAGAATTTTAAAAATTCGAAATTAAGATCCTTTTTTTAAAAATACAGCCAGAATCTCCCCCGAACAATGGTGCTACAATTTTAAGTCTTCAGAATTTATTTTGTTATGGGATCAGTGCATTTTCATCATAACTAATAGGAACTTGCATTCCTACTACATCAATAATATTTTCTTCATGTCTCTACCTTGAACTAGAATTTACAGTGGTTTCCTAATTCTGGGTCAAATAAAATTTACTTATTTCAGAAAGTATTTAATTATAAATTTATTTTTATGAAAGGGACACCTGTACTTATAAAAGGTGAGAATGAGAATGGAACTTCCTTTTCCAATAATCACAAGCAAGGTAATTCAGACAAACAATCCCAGTGAGAACAGTTAGTAGCTGGACAAAATATTAAAAATATCTGCTTGAAGATACTGGAGAGCTAATAAGGCAGTACAGAATTATGAGGCCAAGATCCAGAAGGCAGAACCCCAGTGAGGTAAGTCCAATATTTGGAGCATTTCTCCAAATGGTGTTTGTTGTATTGAAACGAAGAGGATGAGAAGCTAAAGAGTTGAATTGTGATTTTCATAAACTCATGCTAGTGGGAAAATATTAGAGTCAGAAGATACCAAAAGAAGGCACCTGGCATCTCTCCATTCTCTCTGCTGGCATCCCAAAATATAACATCTTGGGAACAAGAGTAAGTGTGGAAACACACTGCCTCTCTAATTTTGACTTGTTGGTACCCTTAGCTATTTGACAGAAGCAAATAAATTCCTCTCTGAAGGAAGAACATCATTCAAGGCTTAAAATTATTTCTACACTTTCTTTTCAAATTCGATGTCTGACTACCATTCAACACTAAAGTGGCATATGACAAATAGAACAGCATAAATATAAACCAAGAGAAACAACACACAATAAAAGTGAATGATAAGGGAATACAAATAATGAAGGTACAAGACACATAATTAAAATAGATGTATCTACTATGTTTAAGGAGATGAAACAAAAACAAAAGATATGGGAGAAAATGGGAAAAAAATTCTAAATTCTAGAACTGCAAAACACAAACTCAAAAGTAAGACTGTAAATATGGGTTTAACAGCATATTAGAAAAATAATTACTCAATGGAAGGTATGTAAGGAGAAATTTTCCAGAAGTAAGTATGGAGAGATATTTTTGAAAAGAAAAAAGAAATGAAAAATACAGAAGGAAGAGTAAAACAGCTACAGGACCCAAAGAAAAAGTACAATATATGTATATGTGTAACTGGAGTAGCAGAAGGAGAGGAGATAAAAGATAAGTAGGAAAAAGACTGGAAAAGAAATGGTGGAGAATTAAAATGGATGAAAAAAATATCAAGCCATGGTTGCAGAGCAATATGTACTAAACAGGCTAAATCAAAAGAAAAACACACTGGACTTCCTTATCTAGACAGATTCACCAAACAGTGTGAAACAAGTTAAAAATCAGACACAATAAATGAAAGAATTGTTTTCAATATATTAAACATTAGGAAATGAAAGACAATGATTCCTGAGAGTCAGGAAATAAATGAGCTGAGACCCATGACTCACAGAGTTTACTTCATGGAGAGGATTTTCCAGGCCATGCACAAGGACTGGGGATTTAGTTGGATCTTGGTTCGCCAAGGTGAGGAGACAGAGTTGTGAGTCCAGGGAGTCCTAGACAACTGTACATGTAGGGTAGTATCCCAGAGCAAGAGGACTACAATAACAGAAACTCTGGAGACTTGCAGAGGTTCCCCCTCAAGTCTTGAGCTGAGGACTGATCAACACATTTGTGTGAAGAAACTAACTGAAGACAGAGAAAGAATCACGGGAAAAAAAGTAGAGGGAATAAGCACTGGGCTTACTCCAGCCAAAGTGATAAACCTTATATACAAAAATACACAAAATACAAAAATATGTAGCACTAAACAAGATAAAATTTACATCTAGAATCCAATGAGAAATTGCCAGAGAGGCAAAGAAGAAGGAAAATATGGCCCATGAAAAGGATAAAAACTAATCAAAAGAAAATGACAGAATAATACAGATGACAGAACTAGTAAACAAGGACATTAAAATAGTTTTATAACTGTAATCCATACCTTCAAAAAACTAGGAATTACTGACGTTAAAAAGAGATAAGAAGGATATAGAAAAAAAGACACAAATTGTTCTTTTAGGAAGAAAATAATGTGAAAAATAAATTCACTGTGATTAATGGAAGATTGGACACAAGCCAAAAAGATTAGTGAATTTGAAAACCAATCAAGGGGGATGGAGTCAAGATGGCAGACTATGAGGATGCAGAATTTGCGTCTCCACATAACTAGGGCACCTACCAGGCACCAGTGGGGAACCACGTACACCTAAGGGGACGCAAGAGGAACCCCCAGTGACAGGGTAGGACATGGGTCGTGAGGGGGAGTGAGGGGGGAGGAGAAGTGGAGGTGGGACGGGACCAGCACCCCTGAGGGGTGGCTGGGAGGGGAAGGGATCCCACGCCCTAAGGGGGAAACTGGGGGACCATTGGGAGGGCAGAGGATCAAAAGGGAGTGTGGCCAGGTTCTCCCTGCCCACTTGGGCCCCCAGGAGCCTGCTGAGATCCCAGGCCTGATCCTCTGCCCACCAAGGCCCCTTCCAGCTGTGTGGGTCCTGAAGGAGTGGGAGGGAAGGGGGAGCAAAAGTAAAGGCCAGACCTCCAAGACCAGCACGCCTGAGGGGTGGCTGGGGGAGGGAAGGAGTTCCTACACCCAGTGGGACCCACCCACAGTTAAGGGTCCAGTGGGGACAGGGGAGACCCTGGGGGAGACCCTGGGAGGGGCATGAAGGAACGGAAGGGAACACGGCCAGTGCTTTCCCTGTCCACTTAGGCAATAGGGAGACTGTTGGGCTTGCAGGCCTAATCCTCTGCCCTTGGAGCCTCCCTCCTACCATGCAGAGCCCAAGACCTGCCCCTGCACCCCCACCCAAGACCCTACCTCTACACTCAGAGACCCCTCTGAGACCCCCTCCAACCATGCTAGGCCTAAACCCAACCCACACAACCTCACCCAGGGCCTTACCTCCAAACTGTGGAACTCCACACTCCAGAGGCCCCCCTTTCCACGTGCTGCCTCTCCCCTTCTGCACAGGTCCTAAGCAGAGGCCCACTCCATGCTTGAACTTCACCCCACCTAGGCCCTGCCCCCAGGGCTTTTCCAGCTGCATGGATCCTGAGCCTAGGCCCTGCCATATACTCAAACATCACCCCACACCTAGGCCCTGCCCCACCCTAAACCCCACCCCTGCCTAAGTTCCAACCCCCACCTAAACTCCACCCCCCATAGCCAAGGCTTTTTTTCCCCCCTTTTTTCCTCTTAGACTGGGGTTCTGTTTACCTTGTTGTTGATTCATTTATATTTTAATTTTTTCTAAAAAGTATTTTATTATTCTAATTTTATTTTATTCTTTATACTTTATTATTGTTCTGCAACTTTTGGCTCGTTCCCTTTTCTTTGTTCTCTTTTTTCTGTTGATGTTTTGTTTTACCTTGTTGCAGTTGTTTCAATTATATTTTTACTTTTCCTAAAATATTTTTATCTTTCTAATTTTATTTTTTATTCTTTGTTATTGTACTGCTCCTTTTTTTCTTTTTTTTTTTTTTTTCTTTTTGCCACACCACACAGCTTGCAGGGTCTTGGTTCCCAGGCCGGATGTCGGGCCCAAGCTCCTGTGGTGGGAGTGTGAAGTCTGAACCACTGGACTAACAGACAACCTCAGACCACAGGGAATATTAATCAGAGTGAAGCCTCCCAGAGGTCCTTATCTCGTCACCAAGACATGGCTCTACTCAACAGCCTGCAAACTCCAGTGCTGGACGCCTCAGGCCAAACAACCAGTAAGACAGGAATACAGCCCCACCCATCAAAAAAAGAAAATGAAATGATAAAAAAATATGTTACACACGAAGCAGCAAGGTAAAAACCTACAAGACCAAATAAATGAAGATGAAATAGGCAACCTACCTGAAAAATAATTCAGAGTAATGATAGTAAAGATGATCCAAAAATCTCAGAAACAGAACGGAGAAAATAAATGTTTAACAAGGATCTAGAAGAACTAAAGAGCAAACAAACAGTGAAGAACAAGACAATAACTGAAATAAGAAATACTCTAGAAGAATCAATAGCAGAATAACTGAGGCAGAAGGACAGATAAGTGAGCTGGAAGACAAAATGGTGGAAATAACTGCCACGGAGCAGAATAAAGAAAAAAGAATGAAAAGAATTTAGGACAGTCTCAGAGACCTCTGGGACACATTCAACACACAAACATTAGAATTATAGGAGTCCCAGAAAAAGAAGAGAAAAAGAAAGGGTCTGAGAAAATATGTGGAATATAGTCAAAAACTTCCCTAATATGGGAAAGGGAATAGTCAATCAAGTCCAGGAAGCGCAGAGAGTTCCATATAGGATAAATCCAAGGAGAAACATGCCAAGACTCAAATTAATCAAACTATCAAAAATTAAATACAAAGAAAAGATATTAAAAGCATCAAGGGAAAAGCATCTTTTCATGTGTTTGTTGGCCATCTGTATGTATTCTTTGGAGAAATGTCTAGTTCTTCTGACCATTTTTGGATTGGGCTGTTTGTTTTTTGGATATTGAGCTGCATGAGCTGCTTGTATATTTTGGAGATTAATCCTTTGTCAGTTGCTTCCCTTGCAAATATTTTCTCCCATTCTGATGGTTGTTTTTCATTCTGTTTATGGTTTCCTTTGCTGTGCAAAAGCTTTTAAGTCCCATTTGTTTATTTTTGTTTTTATTTTCATTCCTCTAGGAGGTGGGTCAAAAGGGATCTTGTTATTTATGTCAAAAAGTGTTCTGCCTATGTTT
The DNA here is from genome assembly GCF_025265405.1 of Mesoplodon densirostris. Lineage (NCBI taxonomy): Eukaryota > Metazoa > Chordata > Mammalia > Artiodactyla > Ziphiidae > Mesoplodon > Mesoplodon densirostris. The sequence continues at coordinate 110,505,283 of NC_082663.1, read as the reverse complement.
TCCTCTAAGAGTTATAGTGTCTGGCCATAGATTTAGGTCTTTAATCCATTTTGTGTTCATTTTTGTGTATGGTGTTAGGGAGTGTTGTAATTTCATTCTTTTACATGTAGCTGTCCATTTTTCCCAGCACCACTTATTGAAGAGACTGTCTTTTCTCCATTGTATATTCTTGCCTCCTGTGTCATAGATTAGGTGACCATAGGTGTGTGGATTTATCTCTAGGCTTTCTATCCTGTTCCATTGATCTATATTTCTGTTTTTGTGCCAGCACCATACTGTCTTGATTACTGAAGCTTTGTAGTATAGCCTGAAGTCAGGGAGGCTGATTCCTCCAGTTCTGCTTTTCTTTCTCAAGATTGCTTTGGCTATTTGGGGTCTTTTGTGTTTACACACAGACTGTAAAATTTTTTGTTCTAGTTCTATGAAGGATGCCATTGGTAATTTGACAGGGATTGCATTGAATTTGTAGATTGCTTTGGGTAGTATTTTCATTTTCACAATATTGATTTTTCCAATCCAAGAACATGGTGTATCTCTTCATCTCTTTATGTTATCTTTGATTTCTTTCATCAGTGTTTTATAGTTTTCTGAGTTCAGGTATTTTGCTTCCTTAGGTAGGTTTATTCTTAGGTATTTTATTCTTTTTGTTGCAATGGTGAATGGGATTGTTTCCTTAATTTCTCTTTCAGATCTTTCATTGTTAGTGCATAGGAATGCAAGAGATTTCTGTGCATTTATTTTGTATCCTGCAACCTTACCAAATTCACTGATTAGTTCTAGTAGTTTTCTGGTGGCATCTTTAGGATTTTCTATGTATAGTATCATGTCGTGGGCAAACAGTTTACTTCTTCATTTCCAATTTGTATTCCTTTTATTTCTTTTTCTTCTCTCATTGCTGTGACTAGGCTTCCAATATTATGTTGAATAATAGTGGCGAGAGTGGACATCCTTGTCTTGTTCCTGATCTTAGAGGAAATGCTTTCAGTTTTTCATCATTGAGAATGTTTGCTGTGGGTTTGTCGTATGTGACTTTTATTATGCTGAGGTAGGTTCCCTCTCTGCCTACTTCCTGGAGAGTTTTTATCATAAATGGGTGTTGAATTTTGTCAAAAGCTTTTTCTGCATCTATTGACTTGATCATACGGTTTTCACTCTTTTATTTGTTAATATGGTGGATACATTGATTGTTTTGGGTATACTAAAGAATCCTTGTAACCCTGGAGTAAATCCCACTTGATCATGGTGTATGATCCTTTTAATGTTTTGTTGGATTCTGTTTGCTAGTATTTTGTTGAGGATTTTTGCATCTATGTTCATCAGTGATATTGGTCTATAATTTTCTTATTGTGTGATATCTTTGTCTGGTTTTGGTATCAGGGTAATGGCAGCCTCGTAGAATGAGTTTGGGAGTGTTCCTCCCTCCGCAATTTTTTGGAAGAGTTTGAGAAGGATAGGTGTTAACTCTTCTCTAAATGTCTGATAGAATTCGTCTGTGAAGCCATCTGTTCCTGGACTTTTGTTTGTTGGAACATTTTAAATTACAGTTTCAATTTCATTATTGGTGACTGGTCTGTTTATATTTTCTAATTCTTCCTGGTTCAGTCTTGGAAGGTTGTACTTTTCCAAGAATTTGTGCATTTCTTCCAGGTTGTCCATTCTCTTGGCATATATTTGCTTGTAGTAGTCTCTTATGATGTTTTGTATTTCTGCGGTGTCTGTTGTAATCTTTCATTTTTTATTTCTTATCTTATTGATTTGTGTCCTTTCCCTTTTTTTCTTGATGAGTCTGGCTAAAGGTTTATCAATTTTGTTTATCTTCTCAAATAACCAACTTTTAGTTTCATTGATCTTTCCTGTTGTTTTCTTTGTTTCTATTTCATTTATCTTTGATCTTTATGATTTCTTTCCTTCTACTAACCTTGGGTTTTGTTTGTTCTTCTTTCTCTGGTTGCTTTAGGTGTAAGGTTATGTTGTTTGAGATTTTTCTTTTTCCTTGAGGTAGGAGTGTATTGCTATAAACTTCCCTCTTAGAACTGCTTTTGCTGCATCCCATAGGTTTTAGGTTGCCATGTTTTTGTTGTCGTTTGTTTCTAGGTATTTTTTTAATTTCTTCTTTGATTTCTTCAGAGATCTCTTTGTTAGTTAGTAGCATATTGTTTGGCCTCCATGTGTTTATGTTTTTTACAGTTTTTTTTCCTGTATTTGATTTCTAATCTCATAGTCTTGTGGTTAGAAAAGATGCTAGATATGATTTCAATTTTCTTAAATTTACCGAGGCTTGATTTGTGACCCATGATGTGATGTATCCTGGAGAATGTTCCATGTGCACTTGAGAAGAAAGTGTATTCTGCTGTTTTCGAATGGAATGTCCTATATATATCAATTAAGTCTATCTGGTCTATTGTGTCATTTAAGGCTTGTGTTTCCTTATCCATTTTCTGTCTGGATGATCTACCCATTGGTGTAAATGGAGTGTAAAAGTCCCCCATTATTATTGTGTTACTGTCAATTTCTCCTTTTATGGCTGTTAGCACTTCCCCTGTGTATTGAGGTGCTCCTATGTCGGGTGCATAAATATTTACAATTGGTATACCTTCTTCTTGGATTGATACCTTGATCATTATGTAGTGTCCTTGTCTCTTGTAATAGTGTTTGTTTTAAAGTCTACCTTGTCTGATATGAGTATTGCTACTCCAGCTTTCTTTTGATTTCCATTTGCATGGGATATCTTTTTCCAACTCCTCACTTTCAGTCTGTATGTGTCTCTAAGTCTGAAGTGGATCTCTTGTAGACAGCATATATATGAGTCTTGTTTTTGTATCCATTCAGCTAATCTGTGTCTTTTGGTTGGAGCATTTAATCCATTTACATTTGAGATGATTGTCGATATGTATGTTCCTATTACCATTTTCTTAATTGTTCTAGGTTTGTTTTTGTGGGAGTTTTTCTTCTTTTGTGTTTCCCACCTAGAGAAGTTCTTTTAGCATTTGTTGTAAAGCTGGTGTGGTAGTGCTGAATTCTCTTAGCTTTTGCTTGTCTGTCAAGCTTTTGATTTCTTCATCGAATCTGAATTAGATCCTTGCTGGATTGAATAATCTTCATTGTAGGTTTTTTTCCCCTTTCATCACTTTAAATATGTCCTGCCACTCCCTTCTGGTCTGCAGATTTTCTGCTGAAAAATCACCTGATAACCTTATTGGCATTCCCTTTTATGATATTTGTTACTTTTCCCTTGCTGCTTTTAATATTTTTTCTTTGTATTTAATTGTTGTTAGTTTGATTAATATGGGCCTTGGCATGTTTCTCCTTAGGTTTATCCTGTATGGGACTCTCTGTGCTTCCTGGACTTAGGTGACTATTTCCTTTGCCATGTTTGGGAAGTTTTCGTGTATAATCTCTTCAAATGTTTTCTCAGGCCCTTTCCCTTTCTCTTCATTTTCTGGGACCCCTATAATTCAAATGTTGATGCGTTTAATGTTGTCCCAGAGGTCTCTGAGACTGTCCTCATTTCTTTTCTTTTTTCTTTATTCTGCTCCACAGCAGTTATTTCTACCACTCTATCTTCCCATTCTGGGGAAGCAAGAGCCTGCACACCCCACAGGGTGGCCAAAGTAAAAAGAAAGAAAAGAAAACAGACAAAACTCAAGACAAATAGCAAAAACAAAAAGAAACAGCAGTAACAACACAATACACACACAGAGAGAAGAAAAACAAAATCAAAAACACAAGAACAAACGAAAGAATTCAAAAATGAGAATAGTCAATGAGGACTAACCTAACAAAAACAAAAAATGGAAAATAAAACAAAAACAGAGGGCTTCCCTGGTGGCACAGTGGTTGAGAGTCCACCTGCCAATGCAGGGGACACGGGTTCGTGCCCCAGTCCGGGAAGATTCCACATGCCGTGGAGCGGCTAGTCCCATGAGCCATTGCCGCTGAGCCTGCACGTCCGGAGCCTGTGCTCCGCAACAGGAGAGGCCACAACAGTGAGAGGCCCGCATACTGAAAAAAAAAAAAAAAAAAAACAGAAAGCAAGAAAACAAAAATAAAGCAAAGAAAACATAAAATAGACACATACAAACAACAAAAATAAAATAAAAACAACAGAAAAAAGAAAAAACCCACAACAGTAAAGTAAAAATAGAAAAATAAAAGTATATTAAAAAGATAATAAAAATGAAAGATAAATAATAAAAGCAAAAACACCAACAACTGAACAAAATGAAACAAACAAAAAAGAATAATAGCACAAAGAATATTTTCCTGGGGCCTCCTCTGTCAGTGTCCTTGCTCCCACAGTGAGCCAGAGCCAATCCCCACCTCCCCAGGAGGGCTTCCAATACCTCTAGGTAGTCTCTGGACCTGATGTGGGCACTGTGGGGCCAGCTCAGACTCTGATCTGGCCTGACTCCCACATGAACTTGTCCCCAAAGTCCACTGCTGCAAAGGCTAGACTGGTCTCAACTGTGGTAACACTCATTGTCTATTCAGGTATTCCATAGACGCAGGATTTACCAAGCTGATCTCGGGGATTTAACCTAAGGCTTGTGCAGCTGCATAAGCTGCACAAGATTTCTGTTCCTCTTCCTTAGTAGTGCTGCCCCTGTGGCTTAGCTTTGGTTTTGACCCCATCTCTGTGTGTGTGCCACCCTCAGGAGTCTGTTTCCCAACCAGGCCAGAAGGAGTGAAAGCAGCGGCTGATTGAGGCACACTTATTCAGGCCAGGAAGAGGTACGGTGGCCAGGACTGGGGTGTGTGCGAGTTGCCTGCAGCAGTGGGGACCAACAGGCAGTTGCAACAGACTGGTGTGCTTGCTCTGGTGGGGGTCCCTCCTAGTGCATGCGGAGGCAGGATCTGGCATATGGGAGTTGTGTCCCTGCCCCCCACGCACCTCTCAACAATGGCACCGTGCTTTCCAGGCAGGCCACACTTCCTCTAGGGCATTCCTGGCCATGCATCCCCTCACTCCTGTCCCCTCTGCTGTATCTGTACAGCCAACAGTGCTCCTCCCCGGATCCGTTGTCCCAACGCCCATGCTTCAGCACTCAGCCCCTGCCAGCATAGGCGGACTCCTGTCCCAGACAGTGGTGCCCAGGGCTGATTCCCAAGGAGGCTTTGGGATGGATGGTGCTCAGGTCCCCAGAGCCCACGCAGGTGGAGGAGACCCTGGCCCAAGGGGCGGGCAGGCCCACTCAGATGGGAGCCCCTCACAGTGCCTGAAGAGGCAAAGAAGCTGGAGGGTGGGGAAAGGGGTTCTAATGGTGGCCCACCCTTTGTGCACCACTCAACAATGACGCCTTGCTTCTATGGTATCCCGGGCTTATTCTGTAAACTTTCCTGGCTGTGGAGCTCCTTATTCCTGTCCCTTCAGGCTGTCTTTTCACAGCCAACAGCTGTCCCCTTCCTGGGTTCACCCTCCAAACCCCACTTTCTAGCACCCAGCTTCCCCCCACCCCTACAACAGGTGACTCACAACTCAGTCTGGAATGCACAGAGCTGCCATGTATACTATGTGTGCAGTTCTTACTTTGTCCTGCCTTCCACAGACTGTCTTCTGCATTCTCCTTTGATCCCTCGAAGGTCCTTTTCTGTCCCAGCTGATTTCCCCACCATGAGGGAGTTTTTCTGAGTGTGGGGACCTCCTTCACCTTCAGCTTACCACCAGGGTTGCTGGTCCCTTTTTTGATTCCTTTTTTCTTTTCTTCTTCTTTCTTTCATCCTACTCAGTTGTAAGGGGATTTTTCTTGTCGTTTTGGATGTCTGAAGTCTTCCGCTAATGTTCAGTAGGCATTCTATGAGAATTGTTCCATTTGTAGATGTATTCTTGATATACTTGTGAGGAGCGATGAATTCCTCATCCTCCTATTCCATCATCTTGACGCCTCCACAGCAAATATTTTTTAAAACTAAGGAAAACTAAGACGTTTTCATCATACAAAATCCAAAAGAAATATTACCAGAAGACCTGCACTTCACGAAATGTTTAAAGATGCCCTTTACGCAGACGAAAAATGATATCAGATGGAAATATGAATCTACACAGAGTAAGAATGAACACTGGAAATGGTAACTCCAAAGATATAAGTAAAATTTATTTTTCTTATTATTTAAATATTTTTGAAAGATAATTGAGAATTTAAGGCAAAAGGAATAACAATGCACTGTGAGGTTTACAATACATGAAGAAATAAAATATATAGCAATAACAGTGAAAAAGTCAGGCAAGGAGAAATGAATATATCTAGTTATAAGGTCCTTATGTTATATGTGAAGTGGCATAATACCACAGGAAGGTTGATTGTGATAAATTAACTAGGTGTATCATATAATGCCAAAAGAACCACTAGCATAATCCCAAAACATTACAGGTAGTAAGATAACAAAAGAGATTAAAATGGAATAATAAAAAATTACTCAATTAATTCAAAAGAAGGCAGAGAAGAACAAAAAGAAATAAGAACAGAAGGAAAATAGGAAATTTATAGCATGATGATAGATTTAAACCAAAACATCAATAATCACATTAAATGGGAATTGTCTAATCACTCCAATTACAAAGCAAGCACTGTAAGTTTGGATAGAAGGGTGACACTCAACTATATGTTGCCCAAGAAATATACTTTTTAAATATAAAACTACAAAAAAGTTAAAAGAAAATGGATGGAAAAAGATATGTAATGCTAAGTTAACAGTAATCAAAGTAGACTAGAAAGGCTATTTTACCATCAAAGTCGATTTTAGAGCAAAATATTACCTGGGAAAAAGGTCATTTCATAATGATAAATTTTCAATTTCCCTATCAATTCCAAACCATCTTTTTACTATTTTCCAAAAGTCTTTCAAAGGGCAACTATTCCTGTTTTCTTTTCTTTTTTTTTTTTTTTTTTTGGTCATGGATTTCCACTACCCATTCTTTTTTAGTAGCTTTTGGTTATTTCAAAAGGAATTTAGAGATAGGGAGAAATGGTAATATCATATTTTCCATGTGCCATTTTGATCAGATAATCATTAAATACAATCTGAGTAATTTCTGCCATACATTTAAAAGAAATGAGCCGCTGGTGATGGGTTTGGGAGAAGGCCATCATATACTTATTTGCTGGAAGAACATTTGATGAAATTAGTTTAATTTGTGATGCTCTATGGGAAGTAAAATTGAAGCTATGCAAATGAAAGGGCCTATAAATTATGGTACCAAATTTCCAACTTAGACTAAAACTAAGTGAGATACATATTGCCCTACATTTATGCTGAACTCTTAAAGAATAGAAGCCATGACTTATTCATTTCTCTAGTCCTAATGCATGCACAGTGTCAGGATCTTTCTACATATTCAGGAATGTTTGTAGAATGACTGAAAATAAAGGTTAACATTTCTAATATTTGTAATGAATTTTAAGCAGCTGGATACAATTTTATTTACGTTTTTGGCATTGACTCGACATTTTTATCTTTTTGGAGGTCCTACCAATTAATCCATATTTTCAAAATGTCCAAGTATATTTCTACAGAACTTATAATTTTTTAAGTCACATTCATTTACCTTGTACTTCCCCGATAATTGTAAATGTCTGTTACAAGAAATCAATGAACAGGGACACCAGGAAAATACTGTTCCTGCTAGAAGTACAAGCTTGTCATCATGTACCAATTTTTTAAAACAAATAAAAGCATGATTTTTATTGGTTAAATATATAAGGATCCAAAAAAATTTGAAAAACACTGCTATGTTGACTAATGGTCAGAATGTTTTTGTAGAAATTCCCTAAACAAGCTTGTGAGAAAGCGTTACCCTTCTTGTCCCTTTTTTTGGCTTGTGTTTGATTTCAGTTATTTTAATCAGTGTTTTTTCCAAGCCTAATGATGTTGTTTGCTAGTCTTCCCATGTTACATCAAATGAATGTGAAAACCCTCTGAGACATCTAAATAGCAAATGCAGTAAATATTCATCATGTGGAATTAATAATGGCATCTTGAAATGTTCAACTTTTTTACTGGTCTCTCTGTACCACAAAGAACCATCACCCAATATGGTATTAAAAACAAAGGAGGGCCATGGCTAGATTTTACAGCACATTGACAGGAGAAAAAGCAGAACTGTGAGATCACCCTGGTGACGAGCTCTGAACAGCCCACTTCCAAAACTTAAAGTCTTATCAAGTATGTTGGGAAAATCAGAACCTGGATTTATGTTTACTCAGACAATACTTCTAATAAGAAATGAACTAAATAATTATGAATTGGCTGAATAAATGAATATCCATTCATTGCTAATTTCTGATACAGTAGAATTGCAAACAATAGCTTTCTATTGATCCCAAGACTTTATCAGACTTACAAAGTAAAAATTAGAACTTCCCAGTCAGATGTTAAATTATATAGAGCATATGAAGGAGTTTTGTAAAATGTCATGTGATTTCTGGTTTATGGAAAAAGCTTTATCTTGAGTCACATTCAATTCGCCTACCTTATTTATTTGTTATTATCAAGTATAATAGAAAAAAAGAAAGGAAAAGGGGCGAAGATTAACAAAATCAAGTAACGGAAGACTGGAGGTCACTGTGATTTTTTTAAATGTGCTTTATTGGTTGGGTGGTACTTATTTTTGGACTATTATTTTTGCCTTTCCTGTTAAAATAAACTTTAAATGCTAGAAGAATAACTAGATCTGCCAATTGTTGTGGTTACTTTTATTGCTGCCACTCTCCTCATTAACTTCCACTTGAAAAAAGAATACTTCAAGAATTGGTGACAGTAATTTTAGTTCCATGTGTTAAATTTATTTAACTGAACTGTTTGGAAATTTCAAAATTTTAGGCTAGCTTGATACCAAAATTAATATATTTAGATTTCTGTCTCTAGTAACCATTAGAAGATTTTTTGAATGTATAATTTCCAAACAAATAGAATAGAGAGAAAAGAACAAAGAAGACTCAATGAGTTAGTGAAAGGGAGGAAAGATAAAAAATAAAACAAACCAAGAAAACCCCCAAAACTCCAAAACCAAACCAAACCAAATAGGTCTTGACAAATCCAGAGTGTCTGTTAGTTAGATTAACTTTACAGACTATGTGGGACACAACTCATGTATTATCTCCTTTATAGCCTTTTCTTAAAACTCTGTTAAATACGGAGGTTAAAGCATCCACTGGTTCCATTTTCCTGGCAGACAAGAGTTTCCATTTTGTCAAACATTTGGAAATCAAATGTTGGTATTTTTCATACAATTATTGTCAAGAAACATTTCCTTAAGGATATCAAACTAGCTGCCAGTGGAAGGGACTAAAAAAAATGTTTGTTCATTTGTTCTGCCTCAAGAGACTGTATCCCTTTGCCACCTCTGTACCAACTGGTGATGAAAACACATTTGAACATATTAAAACTAACTATCTCAGCAACAGACACCCACTGCCTTTCAGAACAGGATAAAGAAATGTCACTGGTGCCACTGATACAATTAAATTTAGATGCAATTAGACTTTGACCCCTGCTTTATTTGCCAAAATTTGAGCTGTTTGCTGCTATTTGTTGAAGATCCTTCTATGTCACCAAAATGTTTATTTCAAAAGCACCATAAACATTGTTCTTGCAAGAACACATGACTTTTCAGAGACTCTTCACAAGCAGAGAGATGCTTCTTTTCTCCTTGTCTCCTAATGTGTGTATGAGTGAATATACATATATAACAGGGCCAAACTAAAGTTTGCAAACATGGCTACTGAAAAATGAAAATTTTAAAATGAAATTTAAGTAGGAGTATTACTTCTACTAGTAATTGTAGGTGGATGTTTCCAAAGAGGGTTGAATGAAATAACACCAAGCTAAAGTGAGATGAAGATCAAAACAGATAGTTTCCCTTTTTTATTTTTTCTGTCTTGATGAAAGAAAATAGGAAGATCTGCCTACATACATCAGAATGTATGGAAGTTCTAGTTCGTGCTAATTAAGAAGAATTTATCTGGATGGACTTTCTAGGCCTCTGGCAGAACTGAAAGCTCAATAAACTCCAAGTATTGTTATAATCTACAGGCAACTGGAAAAGAGTTTGGAAGTCAAGATTAGTCAAATTAGATAAATTCAGGTTTCCCAGGGAAAAGTCTCAGAATACAAGTGACTGGGAAGTATAAAGGTGCAATAAAGAGTGCTCCTCCATAGAAAAAAACACAGAACAGACTATTGATGAATAATCAAATTTAACAAGATAAGAAATATATAAGGACAGAAAATGTCCCTGGTGACCTAATCATGAAATTAATCATTGATGCTTTTTTATTGTACAAATGAACAAGAATAAAAAGTCATAATATTAAATGGTACATCACTATAAGTACTTTCACTCACTAGTGATTATAGTACACATCTTACAAGGGTGTCAAGAACAAGGGTATCAAGAAAATTTGCAGTATTTACCACAGTGAATTCACCTGGTATACCTATATATCATTAGTTATCTTTGCGAAAAGAGAAAAAATCTAAATAATAAGGGAATGACCAAATTATCCTTGTGGATATCCTCAAAGAAATACTGTGTAGGAATTAAAGATGCTTATTAAACAGAGTAATGTGAAAATCTTATGGTGTTCTAATGATAAACGAAGAAAATTTAGCACAACAAAATTTACATGTAAAGTTTTATCAAAACTATGTAAACTACAATCTATGCATAGAAACACATCAAAACAGTTACTGAAGCTTTCTTCAGGAGCTGTTATCATCAATGATACATATTTCTCTTCTTTTTACCTTCCTGTATTTTATAAATTATAAATCTTACAGCATACTTTATTTTTATAAAATGTAAAGTTTTCTTTAGGCTCACTTAGGCTATGTAGAAGTGTCCATTTAATTCCCTTTCCAGATACTATCTAACATTACTACATTTACTTAACTCTTGAGACAAAAAATTTTTTATAGTCCCCTCAGCTTCTATCTCACTTGCTTCCTCTTTAGCCTGATTTAAATGAATTAAACAAAGTCAGTTGATCAACTGTGAACAACAAGTAATCATTTTGCTATTTTCCCACTTCACCTATCAGATTGTTTTCTTTAATTAACTGAACTATTTGACATTGTATTGTTTCCACCAATTGCTGCACTACATCTTTTTTATGTACTCTTAAACCAAGATACAATTAAGCATACTACCAACATATATGAGAGAATCGAAAGTGTTATGCATGTGTCAGCTTACGAAAAACTCCACAACACTCAAATGCAGTTTTTTAGGCTATCAACAACAGAAACCATACCAAAACAAGCTATCTCTGGAAATTAGTTTGCTCCCTTTTTTCTAAATTTCCTCAAGTATTCCATCTTACTTTAAAGATTGGTTAACTCTCCTCAGTTTTTACATAATTACTTTAATTGAGAGTCTTTCCTCAGATAAGTATCAAAGGTAATCACAATACAATGATATCATCTATTTCCACTGTCTTTTATGCATACAGATAGCAAGGTGTCTAGTATAGTTAACACAGCTGGAGTATACAGGTCTACTGAATTTCTTACATTCTGTACTTAGAGTCACAATTTTCCTGAATTATGCTAATTAAGAGGTAGAAAGGCCAAAGTTCTAGTACATCCCTAAATCCTAATGATTTAAAAAGTATGTCTAAATGTTCTTAGTCCTTCTATGCTTAGTTCAAATAAAAGTCCAGAAAACAAATGATTGTCTCTTATTGGTCTATTATGACAGGTGAAAATATTTCAATGCTCATTAAAATTTATTTTTATTTTATTTTTTATTTTTTTATTTTTTTTGCGGTACACGGGCCTCTCACCGCTGTGGCCTCTCCCGTTGCGGAGCACAGGCTCCAGACGCGCAGGCTCAGAGGCCATGGCGCATGGGTCCAGCCGCTCCGTGGCATGTGGGATCCTCCCGGACCGGGGCACGAACCCGCGTGCCCTGCACTGGCAGGCAGACTCTCAACCACTGCGCCACCAGGGAAGCCCTAAAATTTATTTTTAAAATGAGGAAATTTTCTTTTCACACAAGTTCTATCTATACATCATTAAAGACCAAACCCAAAATAGTCCAACAGAAGAATGAAAAGAAAAAATTGTGACTGATTGGTGTAACTGCTCCTATTTGCTAAATCCTAGTTTTTATTTGACAACCCTAGTTTTGCTTGTATAGTTGGTATTTCAATGTATAAAAGTCTGAAGTCAACATGGAAGTCAAAAATTATAAAGTCAAATGGAAACCAAAAGGGCAAAACATATAATTTGTGTCATATGCCATAACACATTTTCTCATGGTTAGGATTTTGTATTGATGGCCTCTGATCTCTAGTTCAGCCATCCACAATTTTTGAGCAAATTATGAGATGAGAAGGGAAGAGGAAAGGTACTGCCCTCACTAAGAGCCTATGAATAGAACCAAAGGACCTATATCTGTTCTGTATACACTGTGAAGGTAGTGTGGCTCATAGTTTTATTGATTACACTTTTATACAAAATACTGTCCATTCCCTGTTTTCTTTGTTTCTTTCTGTCACTTTCTTGTCGTAGTTGTCTTCCAAGAATGAAGAAACAGACAGTGGGGTAAAAAATATAGTAAGAGCTTTGGACATGGAGCTCCACTTAGTTCTTAGGTAACCTAGACCAGTTGTTATTTTTCCAAACCTCAGAGTCTTCATCTAATAAAAGGGGTAATGTTATCTATGTGCTCCTCAGTAATTTTGAGTCTCAATAAAATGATGTTAGTACAGTTATACTGAAAAAGTATAGTAATATCAATTATTTTATTATATCTTCTTTGCTTACAGTATTCAGCTTCAGCATGTAGAAGCTTATTAATAATTACTTCAATATTTTAACAATGCCTATATACAGAGTGGCTATATAAATTTTTGCCCAAAATATATAATAATTACTCCAGACAAAGGGTATATGGTTAATCAACTTACAACTACTGAGCTGGATGAGTTTTCAGCATATCATTAGACACAAATGAATTCCAGCAAGTAATTTAACACTTTAAAATTGCCTACTTGCCAAATGTCATGCTATGTAAAAGAACTGAAATGGAAGATTACTGTCATTATTTGAACAATTCAAACCAAAACACCACTTTTGTCTCTTTCACAAGTAAATGGCTTTTGAACTCAATTTCACCTTTAAAAAAAAAAAGGAGGGCTTCCCTGGTGGCGCAGTGGTTGAGAGTCCGCCTGCCGATGCAGGGGACACAGGTTCGTGCCCCGATCCCGGAAGATCCCACATGCCGCGGAGCGGCTGGGCCCGCGAGCCATGGACGCGGAGCCTGTGTGTCCGGAGCCTGTGCTCCGCAACGGGAGAGGCCACAGCAGTGAGAGGCCCGCGTACAGCAAAAAAAAAAAAAAAGGAAACTTGGTCTGTTTTTCACTAATTTCATTTCCTAAAAACTCTGCTTAGTGCTATGCATAAATTCTCTATCATAGTAACAACCCTATGTAGTAGGTGTTATCATCTCCATTTTTCAGATAGAGAAACTGAGTTCCCAGAGGTTACAGAGGATTTCCCTGAAACACAAATAAGCTACATTCTCAAAACTATGTACTGTAACAAAGATGTACTTCTTAAAGTTGTAACTGAAAACAGGGTTTGTGTGAATTTAAAGCCAATGTACTTAAATACTACTCTATATCAACTACTATAGTACCTGTCATATAGAAATTCCTCAAAAATGGTCACTAGCATTGTCATTAATAATATTTATAATGATCACAGACATATCATAAGGAACACCAAGTCATGGTAAGAGTCTATAAAGATCTCTTCATTTTAAAATATTATCAAGAATGTTCAAATGATCTTTTGGACAGAATAATAAAAAGCCATTCACAGTGGCAAATTAGAGTGCTTTTTTTCTCATAATTTTACAGGTCACTTAAATGAATACTGTAAATTAATCAAATTTCCTGGGCTCTAGGAGCATATCAAAATAAAACTGCCTAGAGTGTTCTTTCTAGAGAGACCATTACACTGCAGCACCATTAGATTAACAACTTCATTGTGAGAGAGGAAAGGGAAAGTCACTTAATTTATAACAGTGAAAAATTACTTCAATTCAAAATTGAATTAGTAAGTACACATTTCAGAAATGAAGTTCAAATCTTCAATAGACTTATAGTCCCTTTTAAAAACAAGAATGTCCATTATTTTCAATTTAATACAACATCAAGTATTATCAACAACAGAATATTTCCGTTAAAAGCATATTCATTTTTAAAGTAGCTTTAGAAAGCAATTAGATATTAAAACCCCTATATATCTACATTTAGTATGCTACTAATAAAAACTGTAGTACAAGACTGATTTGTTTGACTTTATATAGACCATTTGGATAGGTAAACATAACGATCAGAAATTTCCAAAAATACATTGGAAAAAAAAGTTTTCCCCTTTAACGAAATAAAAGGACACTTTAATTGGAACAGTGCCAAGGTTCCATACAATGTTTACTACTTAAAGTTGCTACCGGGAGTATCTGATTGGTTATTCTAAACATCAATTTCATCTTACTTGGATTTGGAGTAGTTACTGATGAACCTGGGGCCAGGTACTCAGCTGGGCCCCATGTTCTCTCCCATGACTTGACCAGTGACACAAAGACAACAAGCTGATGTGAACAGCTGCATGCTGAACCCAAGATTTAGATACTAGAAATGGAGACAAGGCATCAGCAAATCTTCCTGGTAGCACTATCAAGCTCTTGAACTTGCACAGCTTGTTAATTAGACCATATACCCAATTAGAGACAATTAATACATGCCTGTTGGTGGGTTTTTTTCATAGTGCCCCAGTGGCTCGTGAGATGAAATGACTACATATGGCAACAGCCTCAAGAGAGACCTGGCTTATTGCAGGATCAGTAAATGTAGGAACTTTTTCCCAAATGAGGCACCTAAAATTTTTTTAATGATACAGCCCTTGGCCAAATCTTGTTATGGCATCCTCCCAGGCGCCCAGCTTGCTAGCATTCCTCCCTTCCCTCTGAGTATCCTACTTCCTCAGACTCCCTCCTCACCTACTTAGTTGGCTGTCTCTGCCTATTCTTACTTTGTGCTGACTTGATAAATTTTTCTTAAGGTGTTTATTACAGTGGGCTCAGTAAGGCAAAAACCTATACAAGAAGTTGTCTGATTTTTCCATCCACTGAAAAAAGCCTGTTGTTCAGGGCTTCCCAATAGGCTTGTGCTACCTCTGCTACTAGGTCAGCTTAGGCCACCTGTCTTTTTGAGACATGATTTTAGTACAATTGCTACCTTCCTCTTGATCACAAAAGAGAAAGTCTCCTTCCTCCTACTCACACGGAACAAAATAAGTGAAGAATTGTATTACCGATGAGTTTTTAATGATTCCACTAACAGCCTTAGTCTTGTGTAAGGAGAAAATTTGCCACCTACTTTGGCAATCGACTGCAGTAACCCAGAGCATTCCTGAGAATGATAGTCACTGCTCTCAACAATCACTAAAGCTATATTTGGAAGTTCATTCATTTGCCTAGTTCTCCTTGGATTGCTCTAGCAACTCTGGAGCAGTGAAGACAGTGAACTGTGGTTTCAACACAATTGTGCTCTGGGGAATAACATGAGTGACCTGGACTATGTCAGACTTACAGGTTTGGTCCAACTGGGATACAGAAAGTTTGTCCACACTACAGTACACACACACACGCATATGCCCATGCACGTGTGTACATGTACAGGTGATGTAGTTGAGTTACAACTCAGTTGTCTCATGACAACTAGCATATTTTTTATTTTAAACTGTGTTTTAAAATATGTTTTTCTAGACCAAAGTCTGCTGAAGAAAGCAGAACAGTTTAGCTCACATCTTGCTCTATGGTTATTATAGAGCATCTATTTCTATTATATAAATTATAGAACATCAATTCAGGATAAGAAAAAGAATTAGATTCAGTATGAGGGATTAAAGTTGTAAATATTTTTAGTTTTTAAGATAATTATGATAACTAAACATTATTTAGTTTTTATACATGCCAGGAACTATGCTAAGTGCCACAGATGAAATATTTCATTTGTTGCTTTCAGCAACATTGTGAGTTAGATTCTAATATTATCTCTATTTCTAAAATAAAGAAACAAGCTCAAAGAAATTAAGTCCCTAGCCCAAAGCACAGAGCCAAAAAGTGACAAAACAGGATTAAACCCAGGTCTGCCTTTGGGACAGCAAAGATAAGGCTTATAGGATCTAAAAATCTTACCTCTCTGGCAATACTCTGCATCATTTCTCCCCTAGTTCTCTGTGTTCCAGTCACACTGGCCTTCCTTCAATTTTTCATACTCTGCATGTGCCTACAGTTCCTACTCCTGGATTTACCCCATTATAGTATTTTATAATCATGTACTTACTGTGATTATTTGATTAATTTCTTTCTCCATCACTAGTGAAGGCCAAATCCATGTCCACTTTGCTTACTATTACCTGAGAAGAAGCAGTGTGGAGTGGTGCTCAAAAGCATGGGTTTTGGAGCCAAACTACCTGACTTTCCTATGGTGAGTTATTTAACTTCTGTCTCAATGCTGTTATCTATAAAATGGGGATAGCAATAATATTTACTTCATGAGAAGTACTAAGGAGTAAATGGATTTAAAAAAACCCACAAACACTTAAACCATATCTTGGTACCAGGAGGACTAAATAAGAATCAGCTTATTATTATATCTGTTTATTCCTAACAACTTTCACAGTGCTGGTTTGATAGTATTAGACAGTAAGCACTCTATACATATTTTTTAAATAAATGCACACCACACATGCATAAATGAATCAATGACTAAATCTTCTGGAGTTATCCCAATATCTTTTTTGGTTTCATCACATCACACCTATTCAAGGTTTGACACTGCCTACCAAAAATTTAGCCAAGGATTAGTGCTACTTGATCCTGCATCATGGAACAGACATCATCTCTGGATGCTCTTGAAAAGTTCTGGCTTTGGAGTTCAGAGGCCAGAGATCTGATCCTACCACTCTTAAATGAATAACTTAGTGTTATGGTTTGGTACTAGCACCTTCAAAATATTATTTTTTCTTCTAAGAAACTGAGAAAGAATACAGAAAATTCATTGACAACATCTGAGCTCAGAAAACCTTTGGGTATATTCAAAATTGCCTTACAGTTGTGAAACAAGAGCATCCCCTTCTGATAACCACACTGTACAGGAAGATTTCATATCAATAATGACATATTATTGGACACTTACCATGTTTCAAGAATTTAACATACATAATCCCCAATCATAACAACCCTAAGGGGGAGGTGCCGTTATTTCAATTTTATCAGGGAGAAACTTCATAAAAGTTAAGGAACTTGAGCAAACTCACGCAACAAGAAAAGGAAGGCGTGTGATTGGAATACTACAGCACCTTATTTTATTTTTGTATATGTTACTCCGTATTCAGTAAATTAGCACAAATATCTTCTAAAGGAAAGATAACTGTTAAAAGGTTACATTTTTAACACATTGAAGGCAATTTAGTAAAGATGTTAAAACATCAGTAAATGTGGTTTGCCTTCAAATGTCAAAGATAAAAATAAGACTAAAGTATTTCTGGCATCTTTACTGGACATCCCATCTTTGGGAACAAGGTAAGGCAATGGTTTTACTCATCTTTCCTCAGGAACACAGCTAAGATTTAGTGGGTAGATTAAATTTAGTATGGAGCTATTACATGCAGCTGTCTGTTATAAAGTAGATTTAGATCCTGTTATTGTCATATTTGTAGAAAAGTACACTTCCATTGGCTTTAATGTGTGAAAAAGTAAGATCTTTCCTAATAGAGGAGCCCTGGAGGCCATTTGTCCAAGGAGAAGAACCTATTCCCAAGCTGACCATAACAGCACGAAAAGTATTTATTTATTTATACTGTATCTTAAAGTCTTAAAGTCCTATGACCAGGCTTTAAATGGCCAAACAGGATTTTATCTTGGCAGACAAGAATAAACTGCCCCAGCTAAGAAAAGCAACGAGGAGAGAATCCAGATGAGTAAGTTTTCCTTATGTTTCTTTAAGATGCAGTCAGTTATACAGTGATGCTCACAGATCCACTGAACAAGACAGCCTTAACATTCCTCTCAGTTAGACTAAACTTTAGACAAGTTTCTTCCTGCCTATAAGACTCTGGACTCCCTTTTCCTAGAGCATTTACTTTAGACAATTTGGAATTGTAAATTCTTTATCTGTTCCTTTGAGATGGAAATCTTCTCCCAGTCTCTTGTTTTACAACCTAGAAAGGTCTTTCTAAAGGCCCAGGGAGCCAATTTTCACACTGAAATGTAATCATCAAGAAAAACAGAGCCCCAGCCCCTATCTCCCAGTCTTATGGGAGGTTAGGAGCCAAACTTCCACAAGAGCCAGGTAGCAAACACAAGTGGTCTAATCACATTGATCAACTTCCCCATCTCCAAAATCCTCTAGTACTTTTCCACCAGTTTACCTCAGTGCTTAAAAACACTCCCGCCTTTTTTTTTGTTTCAGCAGAAGTTGAATTCAATCTCTCTCCCCTCTTGCAATAGTCTTAAATAAAGTTTTCCTTGCCTGTTTAACTCTCAGGTGCAATTTTCGTTGAAATCTCAGAGCCATTTCTTTCAGAAATACACTGCTGCATGGTCAACTTTTTAGCAGCTCTACATCCACTCTAGAATCAAATTGCCAAAAAAACTTGTAATACCCACTCCAGCCATTATTCCCCATTCTCTCTCACCAGCTTTGTGTATGACTCCAGCATAGAACCAATAACACTAAGTTATGAACTTTTTTTGTTCCACTGGACTGTGGGCTACTGGAAGAGAAAGTTTTTATTCACTTTTCTAATCCCAGGGTCTAAGCCAGTGCCTGCAGGACACACTCATATCACTCTAGGGGGAGCATCTAGGCAACCTTCTAGTACAAGGGTCCCCAACTCAGGCTGCACAGCAGGAGGAGAGGAACTGGGCTGCACAGCAGATGAGCAGTGGGTAAGCAAGCAAAGCTTCATCTGTATTTACAGCCGCTCCCCATCACTCACATTAGTGCCTGAGCTCCACCTCCTGTCAGAACAGCAGCATATTGGATTCTCATAGGACTGCGAACCGTACTGTGAACTGTGCATGTGAGGGATCTAGGTTGCATGCTCCTTATGAGAATCTAATGCCTAATGATCTGAGGTGGAGCTGAGGCAGTGATGCCAGCACTGGGGAGCGGTTGCAAATACAGATTATCATTAGCAGAGAGGTTTGACTGCACAGAGACCATAATAAATCAATTGCTTGCAGGGTCATCAAAACCCTATCAGTGAATGGCAAGGGACAATTAAGCTGCATCTGGTGGTAGGCTTTATAGTGGCAAGTGAGTTGATGTACTTCAATTGTACAGCTGCATCTGGTGGCAGGCTTTAAGTCAGAATCCGACACTTATTTTAGTCTTTGCATGGGCCACCCATGATTTTAGTTACCACTTCTGTCCTCGCCTCTTTCCCGCACTGCACACTTGTCTCAGTCATAGTTTTGGTAAGCCCACAAGCTAACCCTAGCCAAAATGAGTAAAAAAACAAATGTCGCTGGAGAGCTTCTTTGAAAAAGGGGGAAAGACCCAATGATGAGATAGCAGAAGACTCTAAGACTGCCACCAAATGAAAGCTGCATTTAAAAGAAAATATCAAGAGTCCTACTTAAATTACGGGTTCATTGCAACATGTGATTCACATTCTCCAAGCCTACTTTGTATAATATGTGGCAACTGGCTATCCAACAAAGCCATGAAACCTTCAAAACTGCTTCACCACATGGAGACCAAGCACCCTGCATTAAAAGACAAGCCTTTGGAGTTTTTAAAAGAAAAAAACGTGAACACGAAGAATAGAAGCAAGGCCACCACTTCATCAAATGTGTCTGCACTGAGAGCATCATTCTTAGTGGCTAACTGCATTGCCAAAGCTAACAAGGCCTTTACTATCAGTGAAGAGTTGATCCTGCCTGCTGCTAAGGACATTTGTCGTGAACTTTTAGGAGAGGCTGCAGTTCAAAACGTGTTACTCTTTTGGCTAGTACCATAACTAGATGAGTTGATGAAACAGCAGAGGATACTGAGGCACAACTGTTAGAGAGGATTAATGAGTCACCGTGGTACACAATCCAGGTTGACGAGTCTACCGATGTTGATAACAAGGCAACAATGCTTGTTTTCGTGCGATATATTTTTCTGGAGGATGTGCATGAGGATATGTTATGTGCACTTTTGTTGCCAACCAACTCCACAGCTGCAGAATTATTCAGGTCTTTGAATGATTACATTTCAGGAAAACTGAACTGGTCATTTTGTGTCAGTATATGCATGGACAGAGAGGCTGCCATGACTGTATGGCTTTCTGGTTTCACTACTCGGGTCAAAGAGGTCGCTTCTGAATGTGGGTCTACACACTCTGTCATCCATAGAGAAATGCTGGCTAGCCAAAAACTGTCACCTAAACTTAACAATGATTTGCAGGATGTGATTAAAATTATCAACCATGTTAAAGTACACGCCCTTAACCCATGTCTGTTCACGCAGCTCTGTGAGGAGACGGACGCAGAGCACACATGTCTTCTCTTATACACAGAAGTGAGATGGCTTTCTAAAGGTAGATCACTGGCCAGAGTTTTTGAGTTATGAGAGCCGCTCCAGAGATTTCTTTTAGAAAACCAGTCACCACTGGCAGCACACTTCAGTGACACAGATGGGTAGCAAAACTTGCTTAGTTGTGTGACATATTCAACCTGCTCAATGAACTCAATCTGTCACTTCAGAGGAGAATGACAACCGCGTTCAAGTCAGCAGATAAAGTGGCTGCATTCAAAGTCAAACTGGAATTATGGGGGCAACGAGTGAACACTGGGATTTTTGACATGTTTCAAACATTAGCAGAGATTTTGAAAGAGACTGAGCCAGGGCCTTCTTTCTCCCAGCTGGTGCATGATCACCTATCTCAGCTTTCAAAAGAGTTTGAGCATTACTTCCCAACCACGAAAGACCCCCCTAACTGGGAAGGAATGGATCCGTGACCCATTTGTGAATAAGCCAGGTGAATCGATTTTGTCCACGCTAGAAGAGGATCAAATGCTTGAGATCGCAAATGACGGTGGCCTTAAAAGTATGTTTGAGGCAACTTCAAATCTCCATATGTTCTGGATTAAAGTCAAGGCAGAATACCCTGAGATTGCCACAAAGCACTGAAAAGCCTGCTTCCGTTTCCAACATCCAATCTTTGTGAAGCAGGGTTTTCTGCAGTGACAGCAACCGAAACGAGATTACGGAGTAGACTGGACATCAGCAACACACTTCGGGTGTCACTGTCTCCCATCACCCCCAGATGGGACCATCTAGTTGCAGGAAAACAAGCTCAGGGCTCCCACCGATTCTGTGTTATGGTGAGTTGTATAATTATTTCATTATATATTGCAATGTAATAATAATAGAAATAAAGTGCACAATAAATGCAATGCGCTTGAATCATCCCCAAATCATCCCCCCTCTCCAGTACGTGGAAAAACTGTCTTCCACGAAACGGGTCCCTGGTGTCAAAAAGGTTGGGGACCGTTGTTCTAGTACCTTTATATATGGGGTGACCACATAATTTCTCACCTATATCAGGACAGTTTTAGGAGTGAAAATAATTTTATATAATTTCTGAAATATTTTGTTGCCACAAAAATTAGTTCTATAAAATTATGGTTAAGAAAAAATTCCCCTAAAATATATATTTTTTGTGTTAACAAATTTAGATGCTAAAGAATCATAGGCTTTTATGATTCCAGAACAGAATATCAATTTACACAGCTACAAACAGAAGTTCAATCAAATATTCTTCTCAAAAGATATTCCAAAACACAGTTATAGAATTTCAAAGTCCATCCTATACTTCATGTGAATTCTCATAATCTAATTTCTTTAGTTCCTCTCTTGCTGTTGCAGGGATAAATTTCAATGTCTCTGTTTGAAAGCTGTCTTCAAAAATTTAATTTGATAAAGCTTAAATTTTTTTTTTTTTTTTTTTTGCGGTACGCAGGCCTCTCACTGTTGTGGCCTCTCCCATTGCAGAGCACAGGCTCCGGACGTGCAGGCTCAGTGCCCATGGCTCAAGGGCCCAGCCGCTCCACGGCATGTGGAATCTTCCCGGACCGGGGCACGAACCCGTATCCCCTGCATCGGCAGGCGGACCCTCAACCACTGCGCCACCAGGGAAGCCCTAAAGCTTAAATTTTTTGGTACGCCATCTGTTGAGTACTTTTATTAAAGATATTTAACCGATTTTTTTTTTTTTTTCTTCAGTACGCAGGCCTCTCACTGCCGTGGCCTCTCCCGTTGCAGAGCACAGGCTCCGGACGCACAGGTTCAGCGGCCATGGCTCACGGGCCCATCCGCTCTGCGGCACGTGGGATCTTCCCGGACCGGGGCATGAACCCGCGCCCCCTGCATCGGCAGGCAGACTCTCAACCACTGCACCAGCAGGGAAGCCCAAGATATTTAACCAAGTTTTAAAAATCAAACCACAATTTATTTTGCAGTAATGGTCTACACTATTGTAGAGTATTTAGATTGAAATATTCTCCAAAGGCTCAGCATTTCTAAAATCTACCTGATGATGGGTAGCAGAGAGAAATAAAGTCATGCTGAAGTATTTACTTTTTACTTTTTTTAATTTTTTGGCTGCACTGGGTCTTCGTTGCTGTGTGTGGGTTTCCTCTAGTTGCGGCAAGCAGGAGCTACTCTTTATTGCAGTGCACGGGCTTCTCATTGCAGTGGCTTCTCTTGTTGCAGAGCATGGGCTCTAGGTGCATGGGCTTCAGTAGTTGTGGCTCGAGGGCTCTAGAGTACAGGCTCAGTAGTTGTGGCACACGGGCTTAGTTGCTCCGCAGCATGTGGGATCTTCCCGGACCAGGGATCGAACCAGTGTACCCTGCACTGGCAGGCGGATTCTTAACCACTGCTCCACCAGGGAAGCCCTGAAGTATTTATTTTTATACATGTCTTCCTACAACAATTTGAAGTCCAAATACTTTATATAACGTGACTTGCATATTCTAAATTTTTGCTTCTTTGTAGATTGGTAGCATATTTCAGCTTATTTGTAGCATAATGCACCTTAACAATTTCAAGTTCATTTCTGCTCCATAAATGCTTTAATTTATTAAGAACACTGACTTTTTGATATGATGTTCTGAGTTACATAAATCTGTATTCATATTATCAGCACAAAAGAAACTCTTTTAACTTCATTTTAACTATTGAGTAAATTCATAAACCTTTCAATAATGTCACTTTGGACAGAAGTAACTTCTGAAAACTTTAGTTTTTTCCGTGAATTGGATTTTTAAAAAAGGAATCATTGGGGAGACCTTCAAGATGGCCAAAGAGTAAGATGTGGAGATCACCTTCCTCTCCACAAATACATCAGAAATACAGCTACATGTGGAACAACTCCTACAGAACACTTACTGAATGCTAGAAGACCTCAGACTTCCCAAAAGGCAAGAAACTCCCCACATACCTGGGTAGGGCAAAAGAAAAAAGAAAAAACAGAGACAAAAGAATAGGGGCAGGACCTGCACCTCTGGGAGGGACCTGTGAAGGAGGAAAAGTTTCCACACACTAAGAAGCCCCTTCACTGGCGGAGTTGGGTGGGGGGGCCAGGGGGGAACCTTTGGAGCCATGGAGGAGAGCGCAGCAACAGGGGTGCAGAGGGCAAAACAGAGAGATTCCCGCACAGAAGACAGGTGCCAACCAGCACTCACCAGCCCGAGAGGTTTGTCTACTCACCCTCTAGGGTGGGTGGGGGCTGGGAGCTGAGGCTTGGGCTCGGAGGTCAGATCCCAGGGAGAGGACTGGGGTTGGCTGCAGGAATACAGCCTGAATCGGGCTAGTGTGCCACAGCTAGCCAGGAGAGAGTCCAGGAAAAAGTCTGGAACGGCCTAAGAGTCAAGAGTCCATTGTTCCAGGGTGCGCGAGGAGAAGGGATTTAGAACACCGCCTGAATGAGCTCCAAAGGCGGTTGCGAGCCGGGGCTATCGGCGCAGACCCCCAAGACGGGCATGAAACGCTAAGGCTGCTGCTGCCGCCACCCACAATCCTGTGTGCAAGCACAGGTCACTATCCACACCTCCCCTCACAGGAGCCTGTGCAGCCCGCCACTGCCAGGATCCCGTGATCCAGGGACAACTTCCCCGGGAGAACGCACAGCATGCCTCAGGCTGCTGCAACATCATGCCGGCTTCTGCCACCGTAGCCTCGCCCCACATCCATACCCCTCCCTCGCCCCCACCTGAGTGAGCCAGAGCCCTGTAATCAGTTGCTCCTTTAACCCTGTCCTGAGTGAAGAACAGATGCCCTCAGGCAACCTACACTTAGAGGCGGGTCCAAATCCAAAGCTGAACCCCAGGAGCTGTGCTAACCCAGTAGTAGAGACACTGACTAAAATCATACTAAGGACACAGGCACGCCAAAACACACGACCAGACGTGGTCCTGCCCATCAGAAAGACAAGATCCAGCCTTATCCACCACAACACAGGCACTAGTCCCACCCACCAGGAAACCTACACAACCCACTGAACCAACCTTACCAATGGGGGCAGACACCAAAAACAACAGGAAATACGAACTTGCAGCCTGCGAAAAGAAGACCTCAAACACAGAAAGTTAAGCAAAATGAGAAGACAGAGAAACACACAGCACATGAAGGAGCAAGTAAAAACCCACCAGACCAAACAATCAAAGAGGAAATAGGCAGTCTACCTGAAAAAGAATTCAGAGTAATGATAGTAAAGATGATCCAAAATCTTGGAAATAGAATGGAGAAAATACAAGAAATGTTTAACAAGGACCTAGAAGAACTAAAGAGCAAACAAACAATGATGAACAACACAATAAATGGAATTAAAAATTTTCTACAAGGACTCAATAGCAGAGTAACTGAGGCAGAAGAACAGATAAGTGACCTGGAAGATAAAATAGTGGGAATAACTACTGCAGAGCAGAATAAAGAAAAAAGAATGAAAAGAATTGAGGACAGTCCCAGAGACCTCTGGGACAACATTAAACACAACAACATTTGAATTATAGGGGTTCCAGAAGCAGAAGAGAAAAAGAGAGGAAGGGAGGAAATATTTGAAGAGATTACAGTTGAAAACTTCCTTAATATGGGAAAGGAAATAGTTAACCAAGTCCAGGAAGCACAGACAGTCCCATACAGGATAAATCCAAGGAGAAACATGCCAAGATACATATTAATCAAACTATCAAAAGCAGCAAGGGAAAAACAAGAAATAACATACAAAGGAATCCCCATAAGGTTAACAGCTGCTCTTTCAGCAGAAACTCTGCAAGCCAGAAGGGACTGGCAGGACATACTGAAAGTGATGAAAGGGAAAAACCTACAACCAAGATGACTCTACCCAGCAAGGATCCCATTCAGATTTGACGGAGAAATTAAAACCTTTACAGACAAGCAAAAGCTCAGAGAATTCAGCACCACCAAACCAGCTTTACAACAAATGCTAAAGGAACTTCTCTAGGCAGGAAACACAAGAGAAGGAAAAGACCTACAATAACAAACCCAAAACAGTTAAGAAAATGGTAATAGAACATACATATCGATAACTACCTTAAATGTAAATGCATTAAATGCTCCAACCAAAAGACATAGACTGCCTGAATGGATACAAAAATGAGACCTGTATATATGCTGTCTACAAAAGACCCACTTCAGACCTAGGGACACATACAGACTGAAAGTGAGGGGATGGAAAAATATATTCCATGCAAATGGAAATCAAAAGAAATCTGGAGTAGCAATTCTCATATCAGACAAAATAGACTTTAAAATAAAGACTATTACAAGAGACAAAGAAGGACACTACATAATGATCAAGGGATCAATCCAAGAAGAAGATATAACAATTGTAAATATTTATGTACCCAACATAGGAGCACCTCAATACATAAGGCAAATGCTAATAGCCAAAAAAGGGGAAATCGACAGTAAGACAATCATAGCAGGGGACTTTAACACCCCACTTTCACCAATGGACAGATTTCATCCAAAATGAAAATAAATAAGAAAACAGAAGCTTTAAATGATACATTAAACAAGATGGACTTAATTGATATTTATAGGACATTCCATCCAAAAACAACAGAATACACTTTCTTCTCAAGTGCTCATGGAACATTCTCCAGGATAAATCGTACCTTGGGTCACAAATCAAGCCTTGGTAACTTTAAGAAAATTGAAATCACATCAAGTATCTTTTCCGACCACAATGCTATGAGACTAGATATCAATTACAGGAAAAAATCTGTAAAAAATACAAACATATGGAGGCTAAACAATACACTACTTAATAACAAAGAGATCACTAAAAAAATCAGAGGAAATCAAAAAATACCTAGAAACAAATGACAATGAAAATACGATGACCCAAAACCTATGGGAGGCAGCAAAAGCAGTTCTAAGAGGGAAGTTTATAGCAATACAATCTTACCTCAAGAAACAAGAAACATCTCAAATAAACAACCTAACTTTACACCTAATGCAATTAGAAAAAGAAGAATAAAAAACCCCCAATGGTAGCAGAAGGAAAGAAATCATAAAGATCAGATCAAAAATAAATGAAAAAGAAATGAAGGAAACGATAGCAAAGATCAATAAAACGAAAAGCTGGTTCTTTGAGAAGACAAACAAAATTGATAAACCATTAGCCAGATTCATCAAGAAAAAAAGGGAGAAGACTGGAATCAACAGAATTAGAAATGAAAAAGGAGAAGTAAAAACTGACACTGCAGAAATACAAAGGATCATGAGAGATTACTACAAGCATCTATATGCCAATAAAATGGACAACCTGGAAGAAATGAACAAATTCTTAGAAAAGCACAACCTTCTGAGACTGAACCAGAAAGAAATAGAAGATATAAACAGATGAATCACAAGCACTGAAATTGAGACTGTGATTAAAAATCGTCCAACAAACAAAAGCCCAGGACCAGATGGCTTCACAGGCGAATTCTATCAAACATTTAGAGAAGAGGTAACACCTATCCTTCTCAAACTCTTCCAAAATATAGCAGAGGGAGGAACACTCCCAAACCCATTCTACAAGGCCATCATCACCCTGATACCAAAAGCAAACAAAGATGTCACAAAGAAAGACAACTACAGGCCAATATCACTGATGAACACAGATGCAAAAATCCTCAACAAAATACTAGCAAACAGAATCCAACAGCACATTAAGAGCATCATACACCATGATCAAGTGGGGTTTATCCCAGGAATGCAAGGATTCTTCAATATATGCAAATCAATCAATGTGATACACCATATTAACAAACTGAAGAAAAAAACCATATGATCATCTCAATAGATGCAGAGAAAGCTTTTGACAAAATTCAACACCCATTTATGATAAAAACCTTCCAGAAAGTAGGCATAGAGGGAGCTTACCTCAACGTAATAAAGGCCATACATAACAAACCCACAGCCAATGTCATCCTCAATGGTGAAAAACTGAAACCATTTCCACTAAAATCAGGAACAAGACAAAGTTGTCCACACTCACCACTATTACTCAACATAGTTTTGGAAGTTTTAGCCACAACAATCAGAGAAGAAAAAGAAATAAAAGCAATCCAAAATGGAAAAGAAGTGAAGTTTTCACTGTTTGCAGATGACATCATACTATACATACAGAATCCTAAAAATGCCACCAGAAAACTACTAGAGCTAATCAATGAATTTGGTAAAGGTGCAGGATACAAAATTAATGCACAGAAATTTCTTGCTTCCCTATACACTAATGATGAAAAAATCTGAAAGAGAACTTAAGGAAACACTCCCATTTACCACTGCAACAAAAAGAATAAAATACCTAGGAATAATCCTACCTGGGGAGACAAAAGACCTGTATGCAGAAAACTATAAGACACTGATGAAAGAAATTAAAGATGATACCAACAGATGGAGAGATATACCATATTCTTGGATTGGAAGAATCAATATTGTGAAAATGACTGTACTACCCAAAGCAATCTACAGATTCAATGCAATCCCTATCAAATTACCAATGTCATTTTTTACGGAACTAGAACAAAAAATCTTAAAATTTGTATGGAGACACAAAAGACCCCGAATAGCCAAAGCAGTCTTGAGGGAAAAAAATGGAGCTGGAGGAATCAGACTCCCTGACTTCAGACTCTACTACAAAGCTACAGTAATCAAGACAATATGGTAGTGGCACAAAAACAGAAACACAGATCAATGGAACAAGATAGAAAGCCCAGAGATAAACCCATGCACATATGGACACCTAATTTACAACAAATGAGGCAAGAACCTACAATGGAGAAAAGACAGCCTCTTCAATAAGTGGTGCTGGGAAAACCGGACAGCTACCTGTAAAAGAAGGAAATTAGAACCCTCTCTAACATCATACACAAAAATAAAATCAAAATGGATTAAAGACCTAAATGTAAGGCCAGACACTATAAAACTATTAGAGGAAAACACAGGCAGAACACTCTATGACATAAATCACAGCAAGATCCTTTTTGACCCACCTCCTAAAGAAATAGAAATAAAAACAAAAATAAACAAATGGGACCTAATGAAACTTAAACGGTTTTGCACAACAAAGGAAACCATAAACAAGACGAAAAGACAATCCTCAGAATGGGAGAAAATATTTGCAAATGAAGCAACTGACAAAGCATTAATCTCTAAAATTTATAAGCAGCTCATGCAGCTCAATATCAGAAAAACAAACAACCCAATCCAAAAATGGGCAGAAGACCTAAATAGACATTTCTCCAAAGAAGAAATACAGATTGCCTACAAAGACATGAAGGAATGCTCAACATCACTAATCATTAGAGAAATGCAAATTCAAAGTACAATAAGGTATCACCTCACACTAGTCAGAATGGCAATCATCAAAATATCTTCAAACAATAAATGCAGGAGAGGGTGTGGAGAAAAAGGAACCCTCTTGCACTGCTGGTGGAAATGTATATTGATACAGCCACTATGGAGAACAGTATGGACGTTCCTTAAAAAACTAAAAATAGAACTACCATATGACCCAGTGATCCCACTACTGGGCATATAACCTGAGGAAGCCATAATTCAAAAAGAGTTATGTACCACAATATTCACTGCAGCTCTATTTACAATAGCCGGGACATGGAAGCAACCTAAGTGTCCATCGACAGATGAATAAAGAAGATTTGGCACATATATACAATGGAATATTACTCAGCCATAAAAAGAAACGAAATTGAGTTATTTGTAGTGAGGTGGATGGACCTAGAGTCTGTCACACAGAGTGAAGTCAGAAAGAGAAAAACAAATACCATATGCTAACACATATATATGGTATCTAAAAAAATTAAAAACTGTTATGAAGAACCTAGGTGCAGGGCAGGAATAAAGAGGCAGATGTTGAGAATGGACTTGAGGACATGGAGAGGGGGAAGTGTAAGCTGGGACGAAGTGAGAGAGTGGTATGGACATATATACACTACCAAATGTAAAATAGATAGCTAGTGGGAAGCAGCCGCAAAGCACAGGGAGATCAGCTTGGTGCTTTGTGTCCACATAGAAGGGTGGGATAGGGAGGGTGAGAGGGACACGCAAGAGGGAGGGCATATGGGGATATATGTATATGTATAGCTGATTCACTTTGTTGTACAGCAGAAACTAACACAACTTTGTAAAGCAATTATACTCCAATAAAGATGTTAAAAAAAAATGGAATCGTTAGAATCAACTGGTTTCTATTTCAAGCAACTGATGGTAGTGACATAAAACCGACATAATTGAGCAATTCTCCTTTTGCTAATGCATTAATAGCCATCAATTCACTCTACATACACAAGAAAATCTTAAGTCATAATGAGCAAAAGTAAATTTGATGAAGAACAATTATTTAATCTAAGTGAAAAGTAATGTTTCTTGAGCGATAAGCAAACTGACCTTTGTAGCTACATGTATTAAATCATTATCTTTGGTCACAGTCCTAAAATAACTAATAAGTTTTCAAACAGTGAAGCTTCTTAAGCAGATGTGTTCTCTGGTTTTTACACTGTTGATGTGATAACTATTGTGCCCTTGGTGGATGCTAAATGTCCACAAACATTTTAAGTTAATATATTATTAAAACTGACTAACAAAAATGATGCATTTATTTTTTTCCGTTAAATATGTTTTTGTTTTTTAGACTATATTGCTGTCAAATGATTTAATTCAAACTTGAAAACATTGCAAAACAATAAACAGTTGTAAAATGATAGCATAGAATAAGCGGCCAAACCGCTGCAACAAGGAGTCGCAGCAAGACCAAAGAGTCTCTATTTCACATACTCCTGCCTCTAATTCCGCTGTTTACCCCTGACCCTGCCCTCGGCTGGCCTTGTAGCTTCTTACCTGTAGTAGGTTGAGACACCAAGTGGGGAGCAGGAAAAATAGTGCCAGATACTTTCCTCACCAATTCTTGGAGATGTCTCTGGGAAAAAAAAAAGACAAAAATACAAATAAAAAATTAGGCACAATTCCTTGAAGGAAGCCTGCACATGCGTGGGGCCCTAGCTCTTATGCATCATTAGCTTCACGGTCCATCAGCCTCTGGGAGATAGCCAAGCAGAGGACAGGGGTGAGAGTCCTCCAGCACAGGACACAGCAAGTACCGGCACTGTGACGCCCGACAGAGGGAGGAACAAGCGAGGAGGCTGCTGAGGAGAGCCGGAACCAGACCACGTAAAAATTCACAGTCCAGGACAAGGAATCTGAATAGGATAAACGCAAAAATAAGTGAATGAAGTAGTGAATTACCAGGGAACTAATTTTTTTTTTTTTCTTTTGGAGAGGACGGGCTGAGAGGAACGGAGCTTCCGAAGCGGCTCAGAGAAAGGCGGAAGCAGGCCGGAGGCCCAGCAGCTGAATCCCGATCTCACGAGATCTCGCAGCGGCGTCCCGGAATGAGAAACACCTGGGTGCCTCTTGCAGCAGGTGTGCCAGTTTGGCTCAGAGCACCTATCACAAAATCCCCAATGCTTGTGGATTCCTCAAACCCCGCCCCCAATCAGAGTCAGAGTGGAGTGTCACCAGGCCCCAGACGTCTGTCCAGGTGAGGGGGAACGCCCTCTGAAGAACTACCCAAAGTCAGAACGGGGGATTGAACTGTGCATACTCAGGCTGAAAAAGTAAAGCCTTCCAGGAGCCCAAAGGGCCCAGGGCTGTGACCTGGGCCTCTGGCACGGAATCCTGGAGTCCCAATCCGATGGCTGCATCTTCCAAAGCCACAGCAACCCCAATGTGCTGTTCCATTTGCACACACTCGGGGCCAGTTCCTTCCAGCAGCTGAAAGGTATCTAAAATTTGTTCCGGGAGACCATCTCTGCCTGTTCCTAAGCATTTGCCTTGAAGAGCAGTCTAAGGGCATTACTCTCTGCTTCCGAACCTGCCCATCTGTCAGCACTCTATCATCTATGATCGGGGAGCTGGCTCCTTCACTCAATCCCTTCCATCAGGAAACATTCTCGCTTGTTAATACCATGGTCCAGGGCCTGGTCACATGGGTGGAGTGTGGTGTTTCCCAGGAAGGACTTGGGTGTAAGCAAAAGGAGAAAGATTTCTTCTTTCATCCAAAGGCAGTCATCTAATGGCACCCATATACAGAAATCTAAGCTGTTGGATGGGTGAGGCTCCTGCACTGCCATGACTACCCTGACTAATTAGACTAAGATTGCTTATACCTCTAAAGTTTAGTTCCAAAATTCTTTGAAAACATTCTCCTTTTCTTATACTGACTTTGAGGTTCCTGGGAAGAAAAGCTTTCTATAGATTCCTATAATGCCAAGGTGAATTTAAGCTTGTTTTACTGTGATATCTTTCCTAGTACTAGGATGCAGTATGATTAATACATTTGTTTTTATGATATATTTTATGACATTTTTATCTTGACTTCCTCTTTCAACTACAACATCCATAAGGGTAGTGACAAGTACTCATCTCTGAACCCCTCAAAGTGACAAGTAGTGTCTGGCACAGATCTATGGTACCCGAAAGCCTTTGCTGCATGTCAAACCACCCCAAAACTTATTGACTAAAACAACAAACATGTATTATTTCTGACAATTCAGTGAGTTGACATGGCATGTTTGCTAATATTGATCACAACTTGCCACATGACCATGCCAGATTCAGAGGGTGGAGAAAGACTCTACCTCATGATGAGATGAATTTCTTTCAGTCTACCCCATCCACCCAGCAACTGGTGACTTCTGAATTCATATTTCTACATCACCCTGTAGGTGACACTGAAGCAGGAATACAAGGGTTTTCCACTATCTCTCTGTCCCTGACATGGCTGGAACTATAGGTTTGGAGGGAAATGGAAGTGAAAAACTATAAAGAATGTGGTTCTGTTTCTAGGTTAACTGGAGAATAGGAAGAAACATTTCCTCCTTGTGAATATCTCCAGTATTATAAAAAATACTAGCATAAAATAGAAGCTGAACAAGAAACCCTGTGATATTTTACCTAATTGATGTTTAATAAATACCGATTTTAAAATGTTTCATTTTACACAACCAAGGTTTGTTCATGTGGAGTGATACAAAGAATATATATATTTTGGCATTGTTTCAGATCATGATTTGAATTCTATCTAGGCCACTTACTAGCATAAGATCTTGAAGAAAATATTTACCCTCAGTTTTCTAGTCTGTTAAATGAGATAATCATACCTCAGAAGGCTACTTTGAGGGTTAAACAATGTAACATAACATATATGCTTCACACAAATTAAGCACTCAAAAGTTGGTTTCTTTCCTTCCTTTCTTATATTTATGCTTACTTTCTTTGATTTATACAGTATTACATGCTTTTTTTGAAGGACATGAGTTCTTAAATCCTAACTGCTAAAAACACTCTTTGTGTTAATAGATAATACACGCAAATATGTATGTGCATATGTATATACTGATAGTAACCCTGTTATGGCTCTTACTAGGTTCCAAGTGCTGTTCTAAATGTTCTATTAAAAGTAATTCATTTAAACCTCACAATAGATCCATGCAGTTGGTAATACTACCATGATTTGGCACAGAAGAAAACTGGAAATAGAGATGTTTCTTACACGTGGTAAGAAATGAAGCTGAAATTTTAACCCACAGCAGTGTGCCTCCTGATACATCCTCCTAACCACTGAACTAAGCTGCCACTATATGGCAAAGATTCACTGCAGCTATAATTAATAAAATAACTTTTAAAAATTAATCTATTATATCAATTAAACTGAAATGTGTTTCTGTTTAATTTAAAATAATTAGCAGATTTTTTTCCCATACACTTGAACTTGTTGCCCCTAGGTTGTTATTCCCCCTAGCTGTGTTTTCAAAGAAAAAAATCTAGAAAAAGAAATACCATACACATTGAACTGCTTGTTTTCCTAAAAGTGTTTGGAGAGATGGTCTAAATTTGAGAAAAAATCCATGGTATTATAATTTTAACTGGTTACTACAGTGCCTTGAAATTCAGAACATTTTGTGTTCTAAGCTTGCCCTAACAAGAATGGGTTGAATATATAAGAATATAGTTTAACCTCAGCAAACTTTTGGAATTAAAAATGGGTAGTCATTTTGAAAAGGACAAGGACATGGTAAAATATTCAAAAGGTCAATGGCAAATCTTGTTATATCTAAAATAGTCATGCTTCATCATGCAGTTCCAAACATCACCTAGGGTACAAAATTGTACAGCTGTTTTAATTGTTTGCATTTGGGAAATGCTAAGAACATACTGGACAGGCATTTTGATAGAAGTGCACAATACATTTTTTTTTAAAGAAAGAAACTCTTTCTTACAGAGTGTTCAATTCAGCATTAACTAAAAAAGAAACTGAGTCAACTAGATATACTCATGTATTTCAATACTGAAAATACATGATAGTGGGAAAAATCCAGCACCTCTTACTTTATGGAGGACAGAAAACATTATTTTTCTCTGGTGTTGCCTCCTACCTTCCTAAGATTTCCTTTTCTGCCATCTTTATTCGCTTCATTGAATGCTTCATGCCCTTACCTGGTTTAAGTGAACACTACATACTCTGCAATTTTCTGCTGAAATGCCCCCTCAGCCTTCTATACTCTGTTACCTTGAGGGTCATGTTGGGGCAAGACGGGTAGTCTTCTTGCTTAGCATTGCCATTTCTTTCTAGGTCACTGCCCATGGCTCATGCTAAAATCCCTGCATTTCTGAGCTTCTATTACAGGTCTAAATGGCATAAAGCCCTCATATATTTCTGTCCTGGACATACCCTATATTTTGGGCAGCAGGTTGAACACTTCCCTCTTAATCCTCTTTACCGTTCTATGCATGAGATGATTCATGCAACATCCACTCTCAAATTTATTCACTTCCTCAGTTCCAGGAATCTTCAGCTCCACTCTACTGTAGCCTCACACACATCCTCACTTTTAACCTAGTTATTATCCAGAACACCCTACAGAGTAAGCTCCTTGAGGACAGGGGCAGTTCCTCTAGGGTTGATCACTGCATCATCAACAATTAGCATAGCATCTGGTACATATTAGGTGCTTAACTAAATAGTTATTAAATAAATGAATACATTAATCACATCCCATCAAGAAATCTTAAACTCCAATTCATTCTTTCATCTCTTCCTAACTTTCCTTGGGTCCTAGCTCTCTTAGGACCCAAATTCCAATGTTCATTTTATATCACAATGGCCACTATCCCCATCCTTTCTCTATTTCCTCCTGATCTCATAGCCATCCTCTATGTTTCACATATTTTACTGACCAACACCAATAAGATGAACTTCTTCTCACCAAACACTAATCTGTATTACATGCCCATTCCTACACAGTATATAGTCATAAAGCAGTACTCTGAATCATACTGGTGTTAACAACATTGCTTTTTCCACTACTGCTGTATAAGAACAAACAAATTTTAAGATGTTGTCCTAGAGTTAGAATTGAGAGTTGGGGCAGAATTTAAAAATCCACAAAAATGTGCACTTTTGATCTTGTACAACTATATAAAATGTAATGGCATAGAAATGATTCATTGTATAATTATTCTTAACACTCTTAATGAGAACCTATTTGGGACTCAGTTTCTGAGGAAATGAAGAAGAAAATATGTGTCCTTCTGCTTTAAAGAGTTTGTTCATAATCTATTAAGGAGATAGACATTTAGACTTGGTTCTCTCATTCACACTGTCCTATAACCAACATGTTGTAAAGATGGAAATTTTGACAGGAGAGCAAATATGGTGTAAATTATAGGATATCAAATCAAGATAATGAAATTAATTTTATTTTATGTAAATAGAAGTGTTAAGAAGACTGAGAATAGATGATATTAAATTACCAATATGATTGATCTCTTTTATTAAGAGATAATTATAAATATTTTAAAACCAATAACATGAAGAATTCATATCAATTTAAAGTTAATTTAATGTGTCACTATCTAATGTGTCACTATCAGATCCTGTTTATTCACTATCACATCCTAAGAGCTGGAGCCTGTATTCACCTTGCAAAGGCCATCCTAAAATTCTGTGCCTAGACTACAGCCTAGAGCAAGTTAGTAACTAAGTAACTAGGTTCCTGTCCCATTTCCTGTCTGTTACCCAGTGCTGTCACAACACGCCTAAAGCAATGAAATCTGGGTTAGAAAGAAAAACAAGTATCAGAGTTTGAAGTTCACAAAAATTTTGAGCACTGGAAAGTTCAGAAGTTAAAACTATGAGTTGGGAAGCTCACCAGGATCAGTGGAGTTCTTGGGTCAATAGGTGATTATTTACATGAGGCATTACGCCACTTTCATCCCCCTTACTCACCAGGAGAATTAGGTGATTTTGTTATTTAAATGTAACCTGATATCAGTATTGTATCATGCTCACAGAAATTCCCTATTATTCTGTGGCCTTTTTGAATCAGTGATTTTGGAGGCCACTGATACCCTCTAACACTTTCATAGTACCCAACTTTTTTTTTCCAGAAAATTGAATACCTCTTGTGTTTTTATACATATATGTACGTGTGTGTATATATATATATATGTGTGTGTGTGTGTGCATATATATATGTGTGTGTGTATATATATATATATATATATATATATATATACACATAGAGAGAGAGAGAGAGAGGGAGAGGGAGATTATTAACCTAGTTACATCAAATCTGTCACAGTTTAGTGAAGTTAAATATCCCTGAAAGTGAAGATGTATAACATTTCATCAGGAAGCTGGAGGAAATAGGGTTAATACCATTAAGAACTTAAACCGAGGGCTTCCCTGGTGGCGCAGTGGTTGAGAGTCCGCCTGCCGATGCAGGGGACACGGGTTCGTGCCCCGATCCCGGAAGATCCCACATGCCGCGGAGCGGCTGGGCCCGCGAGCCATGGCCGCGGAGCCTGTGTGTCCGGAGCCTGTGCTCCGCAACGGGAGAGGCCACAGCAGTGAGAGGCCCGCGTACAAAAAAAAAAAAAAAAAAAAAAAAGAACTTAAACCGAAAAAAAAAGTGACCCTGCTTCAACAGAATTTAATCCAAGACTGGTTCTCAATGGGAGAGTTGCCTAAGGACAAAGTCAGCATGTCCAAATGAAATAGTCTTGGAAATGCCTTCTTTAATGTAATTGAACTCTCCCTACACTCCACTGGCTTAAAACTTTGACTTAACACAATTTTTTTTCCATAGAGTTTTCCTCAGTTTTTTATAACAGACAGAACCAAACAAAGGCCCACAAGGATGCTCCTTGCATGACTAGGCCCACTCTTGGAAACCACAGATACAATCAACAGACAGGTAAGGTCTAGCCAACCCAGACAGTATTTGTGATATCGTGATTTATAATAAGAAATTGTAAAAAAAAAAAAAAAATTAATAAACAGAAACCTCAACTACATAGATTCAGGAGACCAGAGGAGGGAACCCTCACGCCCCGCAACAATAGCAGAGCCCAATAGGAAGAAGACAGACTCTTCTTCTTTCCCAGCAATGACTCAGCCAGTGAAAAGCCATGAACTTTTTTGTTTACTATAACCCTCCCAACTTCCTTTCCCACTCTGTAACAGTGTTCTGGTTCCCTTGCTGTGTGGAGAACTTGCACATGACTCACCATGGTTGCAGACCCTGAACTGCAGTTCTCTGCTGATCCCAAATAAATCTTTGCTGGAGAAATATCTGGCAGTCTATTTGTTTTATGTCAACAAAATATATATTTGGTTTTTGTCCTCATTTCTGGCTCAGAGCTGCTAAAACCATTAGAATGTCCAAAGGGTGGAGAGCCATAAAGGTGTCTTCTGTTATGTTAATGAGGTGACTTTTGGAAAGCACCTAGGTAGCCTAAGGATGGGGGCCGGTTGTTAGGGAACCCAACCCTGTGATTACACAGTTGGGACTTTCAGTTCATCCCCCCATCCCCCACTCCCACTTCTACAGAGGGGAGAAGGGTAGAGCTTAAATCAACTGCCAATGGTTTAATCAATTTTGAGTATGCAATGAAGCACTTCCCCAAACTGAAAAGGATGGGGCTTGGAGAGCTTCCAGGCTGATGAACACGTGGCCATTTTTGGAGAGTGATGAACTTTGAGAGGGCATGGAAGCTTCGTACCCTTCATACCCTTTCCCTATGTATCACTTCCATCTGGCTATTCCTTTAATAATAAACCAGTAACTAGTAAGTTAAATGTTTCTGTAAGTTCTGTGAGCTGCTGTGGCAAATAAATCAAACCCAAGGATGTATCTTTGGAACCTCCAATCTATAGCTGGATGGTGCGAAGCACAGGTGATAACCTGGACTTGCAACTGGTCTCTGCAGGCGGGGGTAGATGTGAGTCAGTTTTGTAGGACAAAACCCTTAACATGTTGGATCTGAAACTATCTGCAGGTAGACAGTGTCAGAACTGAGTTGAATTGTAGAATATCCACCTGGTGTTGGAGAATTTCTTGGTGGTGTGGGAACCCACTCCCTCAGCGTGCACGTGCGCACACA
Organism: Mesoplodon densirostris; assembly: GCF_025265405.1. Taxonomy (NCBI): domain Eukaryota; kingdom Metazoa; phylum Chordata; class Mammalia; order Artiodactyla; family Ziphiidae; genus Mesoplodon; species Mesoplodon densirostris. The sequence goes on along the minus strand of NC_082663.1, from coordinate 110,467,235 downwards.
TACACAAAAAAGAAATTGGTGATCATTAGTATTTAAAACAAAATTTACAATGACTCATTGATTTAGGACTCTGTGAAGGCTTAATTAGATGGACCAACCCCATTTTATGTAAGAAGAGCTATATACATTTTATCATACATACTAATGAACTCAAGTTACAAAGAATACCCAATGGATTCTGCTATCAGCATCTAGGCATTCTACACCAAGGCATCGATGACAACTTTAAATTGAAATGGCTAGGTGAAGAGTCTCTGGATTCTCTACCAGGGAGGTAAAGGGGATTCCATAATGACCTTGATTTATACAGATTCTAGACTTCCTGAAATAGATACTTCATTCTTCATGACCTTTATTACTACATCGCATAATCCTTAGGATTTGTTTAAGAACAGACTTATAGAACTAAAGCTTTACTTGTTCACTCCAGAAATGACTACACCATGTTTCAGCTCTGGCTCCCTGATCTCAGTGTTTTATTATGAGCAACCTTTGTTGCAATGAATGTATTTTCTCCGTACAGTTACAATGGAAGACATGCTTTTGGGGGGAAAGATCTTTTCTTACTTGTAGTCTGAAATGAAAATAGATTCCTCATTTTTACAGTATCATGACATTGCATATACATCATCATTAAGCATCCTCTAATAATGGCCAAAACAGATTAATCATTTTGTTAACACTTAATGATCACAGCATTGTTAGAAGGTACCCAGGCAAATGTCTCACTCAATGTAAAACATTCCAGGATGGGTGCATGAAGCCCCTTCTGAAAGACTCCTGATGAGGAAAAATCTGGAGAGCGTTAGGAAGCCTTTCTCATTTCTTAATTACTGAATTTTTCTGAAAATTTTTTGTCTATTTTTACATTACATTAAGCCTGAACTTCTCTATTTCTCTAACCAGGACTTTTGTCTCTTGTTTCAGTGTTTTTTTTTTTTTTTCAAATTTGGGCCTTTTAACCATTAGAGTACAGCTATCACATTCTCTCCCCTCATCCTGTACTTTGATTTATACACCTTCCATTGTTTGGGGAATAAATGATTTGTTCCATTTTTCTCTAGGCAGTGGTTTTTTAGTAGCACAGATTAGAACAAAATCTATTTAGTTTAAACAAAAAAGGATACTTTTTAAGAAAGTTATAGGGATATATCAGAGACTTCAAGGGAAGGGCAAGCAAGTTCCTCAACAGACTGTAACAGGGAGTAAAAGCCACTAGGAATAGAGGCATATATGCTCTGTGTGTTATTGTCACTACTGGGATTTTTTTCACCTCTGTTTCTCTGAGTGGATTGGAATCAGTCTCCTTTCTCTTTAAAGAGTTAATTTCTCTGGTCCTCTTGCTCATGGACCAGCATGGTTAACTCAGATGCCACTTTACATCACTTACTTGTTGAGCTGATGAACAAACTAGTCTTTGTGTCCTAATACCAAATTCCCAGAGAAAGCATATCATTATCTTAGCCTAGACTGTGGAATGACGTCTATTGACTCAATTAGCTTGATAGCAGGAATTCATCAAGGGTTTAAAGGTGGGGGTGAGTTTTTTCAGAAAAAGAAGAGTTGTAAACTGAACAGAAGTTTAACAATCACTTCGTCTTCTCCTTCTCATAATAATCTAAAACCATAACATGATATTTTAGATGTGATCTGAATAAAGCAGAGTATCTTGACAGGCTATGACTTCTCCTTTCCAGCACACATTATAGTTCACTTAATGAAGCACTAGATTGTGTTATAACAATATTTTTCAAGTAATATCTTAATCATCAAAGAGACTAATTATCACAAAGCTTCTGGAATCTCTCTCTTTAATATTTCTTTTATCACTTGATTAAGGAATGGTATTGATATATATTTGAACAGTAGCAATTCAGTGCTATGAACAAGCATTATTTGTAGAACTATAGAAACGAATGAGATCTATCATTGGTCACATGTATTCTTACTGAGACCAACTGGGTCATAATATTTCTTTTATCATGTTACTAGAATCCTAAGTCAAGAAATCTTACAGATCATTAATACATCTTACCTAATTCTATTAACCAATTATTTCCATCACAGATTTAATTTAAATTGACAAAGTTTTCATAAAAAGATCATGAAAATGGGATACAATATCAAATTCTTAAACTAATGAAATATCCTTAGTCTATGCTATCTAATAAATCATCCATTGGATGATTTATGATTGAAATATACTTGTGATAATTTCTACAACGTTTTAGTAATTTTTTTACCATATTCTCAGAAATTTGCTGAAAATATTGAGGAAGCAAACTTAGCCATAAAACATGTGCACAGGCTATTCATACTTATAAATACAATGCTTTTAATTTTGGAAACATCTGGTCTAATAAAAATATACGTATTACTTTACAGTACAGAATGCTCTTCTATTTTTTTCCGTTTCCTCCCCAGATAGATTTATTTACTGCACTATTTGCATCACAGGGCTAGTAGTGCCCTGAGTGAAACAATGAATGATAAAATTACTCATTATTTAGTTTACTATGTGACAGACACTCTGTCATATAGGGATGCTGAGTGTTCAGTCCTAAAACTCTTAGTTTCTGAGTTATTGGTAAACTCATTAGAAGTGTAGAAAAAACCTGAGATATTAACAATGACAAAGAAGTCATACACTTAAAATTCTAGTCCTTCCTTGCTTTTGTAAAACATCTTAACTTTCAAGGATCACGCATGTGTCTTTGCTCTCCTTTTCCATTTGAAGATGGTAGTGCATACACTGAACCTGTCCAACAGTAGTGAAGCTCTTTAAATATTCAATATGCTCAAATTTAAAATATGTTTTAGGGGCTTCCCTGGTGGTCCAGCAGTTAAGACTCTGCACTCCTAATACAGGGGGCCTGGGTTCAATCCCTGGGCAGGGTGCTAGATCCTGCATGCCGCAACTAAAGATCCCGCATGCCTCAACTAAGACCCAGCGCAGTCAAATAAATAAAATAATTAATAATTTTTTAAAGATGTTAAAAAGACTTAAATATTAAATAAAATATATTTTTAAGAAACCTATTTATTTTCAGCTGCTTTGGGTCTTCGTTGCTGCACATGGGCTTTCTCTAGTTGTGGTGAGTGGGGGCTACTCTTTGTTGTGGTGCACAGGCTTCTCACTGCAGTGGCTTCTCCCATTGCCGAGCATGGGGCTCCAGGCGCGTGGGCTTCAGCAGTGGCCCAGCCACTCCGCGGCATGTGGGATCTTCCCGAACCAGGGATCGAACCCGTGTCCCCTTCATTGGCAGGCGGACTCCTAACCACTGCGCCACCAGGGAAGTCCCCTAAAATATGTTTTATAGGTTGGAATTAGTATGAAAAGGGAAAACAGTAACTTCACAGTAGAGAAAACTAGCAGACACTACCTTGATCAAGTGGCCAAGTGCAAGATCACCAGTGATGTCATGTATCCCCTAATATGATGTGAGAAGAATATTTCATCTCTGTGGTATTCTTCCCCAAAACTCATAAGCCCAGTTTAATTGTGAGAAAGACACCAGAAGATTCCAAATTGAGGCACATTCTAGAAACTTGACTCCTCGCTCTGTCAAGCTCATAAAAACAAGGAAACTTGCTTGACTCTTTAAAACTGTTAACGTCATGAAAAACAAGACAAACTGAGAAACTGTCACTAATCAGAGGAGACAAGGGAAACATGACAACTAAGTGCAATGTGGTACCCTGGATTAGATCCTGGAACAGAGAAGGGATGTTGGTGGAAAAACTGTTGAAATCCAAATAATGTCCTCAGTTTAGTTAACAGTGATGTACCAATATTAATATCTTAATCTAGACAAATGTACCATGGTTATATAAGATGGTAACATGAGGGGAAACTACTTGAAGAGTACACAGGACCTCTCTGCACTATCTTTGCAACTTTTGTGTAAATCTAAAATTATTCTAAAATTGTTTATTTTGAAATATATGTTTTAAATAATGATGGTCTTGCACACGAGTTACTACTCAACTCTCCATTTTTCAATTATGCCATTTTATACTTCTTTCTCATTTCTCCATTTTGTTTTACTTTTGAGGGAAATAAATGCTTGGATGTTTGATAAAGCTTGAAAGCTTTTCAGCCCTCAATTTGTATATGGATAGCAGGATAAAAGAATAAATAGCTATATAAAAGTCTGTTGTGCAATCCTTTACAAGCTTGCAGCAATAACTAATATGCTAATGATAGTTTTCGATAGTTTTAAGTGTATTTGGTAATATACATTATAAAAAGGCCGATAATTGTTCAGTGTTTTTGAAAGCCTTTTAGACACATAGTACAAAGCCTCTTTGGACACCCTGTCATTATTTTTCCTTACTAAATTTATTTCAAATGTCACACTCTGTGATGTCGCTGAAGGCAGAGTATTGACAGTTCCCATTCATAGAGGGCCTGCCCCTGCCAGTGCACTGACAGACTGTTTTCCCCACAGAATGCATTTCAATGTTATTTCAAATATAAACATTTTGGGAGTAATTTTCCAAATTGTTTCTTCTTTGTGCAAAGGTTAAGTGGCTAAATCTTCCTGCACTGAACTGAAATGAGGGAGAAAAGTTGGTACCTTTGGTGTTTATTAATTTTGAATGTAAATTATCATGTTTTGCTTTTAAGAACTTTTTGCTGCATTTTCCAAGTTCTCTGTCTGGCTTTTGTGCATAGCAAGTATCATAGGAAGTCGGCAGAAGGAATAAATAAGTTTGACGGGCACACATAATGTATTAGGTATTTCTCTAAAAACAGCATGTTATCAAAGGATATCCAAAACTGAGTCTGTGTTTCAACAGAAATTCCAGTGCACCAAGCTATAGCTGAGTTTTTATTCACTTATGCATATCTTTATATATATATAAATATATATATACAATATATAATGCCTACATATAATATATATATTCTTAATCATCGATAAAACTCACTTTGGATGCTTATGCTCGTTAGCCCTCTTTGCCCTCCCAGCTAGAGATAATCTCTCCACTGGAGTCTTATAACATTTTACATGCATCTTTTTTTTTTTTTTTTTTTTTTTTGCGGTATGCGGGCCTCTCACCCTTGTGGCCTTTCCTGTTGTGGAGCACAGGCTCCGGACGTGCAGGCTCAGCAGCCATGGCTCATGGGTGCAGCCACTCCGCGGCATGTGGGATCTTCCCAGACCGGGGCACGAACCCATGTCCCTTGCATCGGCAGGCAGACTCTCAACCACTGCGCCACCAGGGAAGCCCAAAACTGACTTTCTTAATAGATATATTATTTAAAAACTCAGATGTGTCCTATAGCATTCAAACAGATTAAGATTGACAATAAAATAAAATTTAAGAATGATAGAAATATGTTCTTTTGTAACCCTATTCCCATGCTTTAACTTTCACATTACACATATAAGATTTCTCATGAAGAATATACCCAGATGACTCATGTGTTTCACAACTTAAAGAAAAATACTCAAACGATAATAATGACCATCAGCATTATCTGGAATCACTGAAACAAAGAGGGGTTCTTGAAATAAGAAAATGTGAATATGTCAATTATTAACATAAAATACACATTTCTCCCAACTGAAGCTAAAACCAAAAATATCTGCAGACTTTGAAAGGATTTAAAAAATATACTCAATGAAGTGGAAATGTTTCCCCTTTCTTTGACTTTGGTGTCAAAAAACAGGAGAGTTCAACCTGAACATTAGCCATAGACACCCTTTGATTATCTGAATGATTTTGTGTGTATTGGCATATATATGTTTTCATGAGAGCAGAGTCAATCACGGGTTTTCTTTAGACACTCCAAGAGTTCCATTGCCAAAGGAGATAAAATACACGGTTATAAAGGATTTTCTATAAAACGTATATTAAAATCACTTCCTAAACCTAAATAATGGTTTTTAAATAACTGACCTGACCCAAAGTAATATATGTTTATATATCAATTTTTCATATTTCTAAAAACGATCTATACCACATTCTTAACATAATATATAGTACAAATTGTGAGCAATTCCAACTTGAAACATGTCCTCTTTGAAAAATACTGTTCAAAGAATGAATAAACAAGTCACAGAATCTGAGAAAATATTTGCAAAACACACATATTTGAAAAAAAACATCAATATCCAGAATATATAAAGAACTTGTAAAATTTCTTAATGAGAAAACAATAAATGGATTAGATATGAGTAGACAAAAAGATACACAAATGGAAAATAAGCACTAGAAAAGAAGCTGCTCAGAGTTAAACATTAAGAAAATATAAATTAAAATCAAAGAGACACAACTACCCACAATTTAGAATGCCTATAATAAAATCCTGACAATATCAAGTGCTAATGAGGCTGCTATGCAACTAGAATCTTCCAACTGAACAACTAGAATTCTCAAACATTGCTGATGGGAAAGCAAAATGGAAAACTGTTTGGCATTTCTTGTAAAATTAAATATCCACTTACATCAATCCTACTACTAGAAATTTATTCAAGTGAAAAGGAACTTATGTTCACAGAAAAACCTATGTGTGGATACTTATAACAACTTGATTCATAATCAGCAAGAATTGGAAATAATTCAAATTTTCTTTGGCTGGTAAATTAATAAATTAACCATTGTATAGTCATACAACAAAATGCTACTCAACAATAGAAAGATACAAACTACTGATATAGGAAACAAGATGGATGAATTTCAAGTGTATTAGGCTAAAAAATAAGCCAGACTCAAAGGGCCAAATCCTGTGTAATTCCAATTACACATCATTCTGGAATAGGTAAAACTATAAGAAGAGAAAACTAATCAATAATTACCAGGGCTTGTGGATCAAAGGAGGGCTTAGTTCTAAAAAGGCACCAACATTTTCATTTAAAGGCCATCAGAACAGGCATAGATAATATATAGTTAAGATGTGGTAGCATTTTAAGCAATAAGTAACATTAGTTCAATATTTGTCATTTGACCATATAACAGAATTACTAAACCAAAATTATGGAGACCATGTAACCAGTATGCTAATTTAGGCTGATGCTTTCCTATCTAAGATAACGTTTTCAATCCCTGTGTCATATTTCAAAAGGGTTATGTGAGAAAAAGACACAGAGCATTTGTCCAGAGTTAAGTGTTTGATAATCATGACATATTTGGAATATTTGAAATAAGTAAGGAAGATTGAACTTAAAATAACTGTTGTTTGAAAAGGATAAGAGAAAACACAACTGCCATGAAAAAGCACTGGTCTGTACACTTTGTTTCTCCAGAAACAACTGAAAGAACGGTCAAAGAACTGGTAGCAGAACTATACCTGAATATCTTTGGGCAAAAATTGGGTAACATATGTGAGAATGCTTTGAAAGAGATTCTTTTTATTGATAAGCAATTTAACTAGATTACTCTAGAGGGTGTGCTAGTAGCCGTGACCACTCATGCAGCCAATATTAACCTACTGAACAATCAATATTAAGATAGGCATGATGCAAAATACTGCGTATAGGAACATGTGTTATTCAATCTCCCTCATAGAAATTTTCTGAATCTAATGGAAGAGACTGTGATATTGTGATTTCTAGTAAGAAATAGGTATTTGGCCTTCCTCCTCAGTTCCTGGCTCAGAGCTCCCAAACCATTGACCTTTCTTAAGTGATGAGAGCCATAAAGGTGTCTTTTGTTACATTAATGAGGTGACATTTGGATAGGGCTGGTTGCTAGAGGAGCCAACCCTGTGATTAGAGGTTTGGAACTTTCAGTCCCACTGCCAACCCTGGGGAGGTGAGAGGGGCTGGAGGATGAATCTATTGCCAATGGCAAATGATTTAGTCATGTCTATGTAATGAAGCCTCAAAAAAACCCAAAAGGACTGGGTTCTGGATTGGTGAACACATGGAAATGCGGGGACACTGGCGAGCTCAGAGAGGGCATGGAAGCTCTGCACCCTTTTCACATACCTTGCCCTACACATGTCTTCTATCTGGATGTTCCTCTTTTATATTCTTCTATAATAAACCAGTGTTACCGAGCAGGGTTCTTGGCCTCCTTAATCAATAGAAATTGATCAGAGGCCAGACAAGAAATTCAGGCAAGGCTTTACTGGGGCCCCTGCTGCAGCAGAGGGGAGCAAGAACAAACAACAGGTTCCCTTGCTTGCTTGCTCCCTGAGGAGGGCAGATGAGCTTGTTCCTTATATGGGATGAGGGCAGGGCTGTCTCCACGGGCAGGCTCTTCAAAAGTGGCAGTTGGGTGTTTTGGTCTCTTTGTATCTTTTGTCTGGAATTTGCCCAGCCTGCACGCAGTTATTTTTAGTCCCATACAGTTTCTTTGTATTCTGTTGGCTCGAGGAGTGTCCAGGTGCAAGCACTGCAGCAAAGGGGCCCAGGTCCCAGCCTGCCTCAGAGTAATCTAGTAAGTAAAATATTTCTCTGAATTCTGTAAGCTGCTCTAGCAAATTAATCAAACCCAAGGAAGGGGGTCTTTGGAAACTCCAATATATACCCAGCTGGTCAGAAACACAGGTGATAACCTGGACTTGCAGTGGCATCTGAAGTGGGAGGGGGGCACTTGCATGGGAATGAGCCCTCAACCTGTGGAATCTGATGCTATCTCCAAGTAGAATTGAAATGAATTGTAGGACACCCAGCTGCTATCCAGAAAACTACTTGGTGGTATATGGGGAACCACTCCCTCCCAGTGCAACTGGGCCTAGAAACTAATTTAGAGACATAAACACAAGTGATTATTATTAATAGTACAGTAATGATAATGTTGGGCAAGCTGCCCCCAAAGATGCCTCAATGGCATATTGATTATTCTGAATTAAAGTTACTTAAGAAATAGCTGATTCAAGAGAGACACTTTGACCTTCCTGTCTCTCTGAAAGCAGAAAATAAATCTCCCATATGAAAGGTGCCCTCCCTGTACCAGGAGGTAGAAAGATGTCCTTATCATCAGAGATGGGAATTCAGGGCCAAGAAGCCGGTATAAACAAAACTTGCTACTTTTTTAGTAATTTATTATCCAAGCCCAGACTTTGCTTGAATTCCTTATTAATCAAGCACCCAAACCTAAGTTTCTTTATCCTGTCAATTCCTTTCAATTTTATTGTTTCTTTGTCTAAAAAGTGTAAAAGCAGCCTGCTTTGGCCACTTCTTAGGTTCCATTTCTATGAGACCGCCATACATGCATGAATTAAAATGTTTCTTTTCTCCTGTTAATCTGTCATGTGTCAATTTTATTATTAGTCCAGCCATAAGAACTCAAGAGGGATAGAGGAGGAAATGCCCCCCCCAACAGTAACCACATAAAAATTTATGTGCAAAGAATATTGATAACCGTGAATAAGATGAAATTGACTAACACTCCCACTCCTCTTGTTCCAGGGTGAGACACTATTTCCACACGAAAGAAGAAATGTGAGCTAAAAGGGTGAAGTGATTGTTTTTCAAAGCAGAGAACAGCTTGTGCTTTTATATAGCCACGGGAAAGAGATGGCCGTGTTCATAAACCACAAGTAGTGTGCTATAACTAGAACAGTGGTCTGCAAACCTGATGAGGGTATTGCTGGCAGAGTATTTAGACTTTGAAAGCATATGAACACATGGTAAATATTAAGGGATTTAATATCCTCAATTCTCTAAAGTTGTTTTCAGAAAACAGATGTGCCTGAGAAAGCACCTTTTTTTTTAAGGCCCCATAATGGATGGAGAATTGGGGCATTATGGCCTGTGTTGGGATGCTCTAAATTTCAATATATTATATAGTGGGACAGAGGAAATAATGACAATTTTCATTAAAAGACCTTGCTGCTTCTATTAGACTGTCTGAAAACGTATCACTACTGAGGGAGAGAATTAGTAAGAAATACGGAAGCAAGCAGGACCTTAATTTCTCCTTATGACAAACCCATGGCAAGGTTCTGTGCCTTGCCCATCTATCTTAGACTTGTATAAAGCAGGGAGTAAATAATCTCAATACTGAATTCTGAATAAGAAAACGCTTGGGGAGAACTGTCAAACATCAGTATCTTACATGTTTTGCATAATGTTTATCATGAAAAGGTTAAAAATCCTAATTTTATTTCTCAAAGATCAATGTTACATTTTTAAATAAAAGAAAACTTATAAAAGAGGCTAGTTAATATCATCTAGCTCAGAAGTTCAAATAACTGAGTGACTTTGGGCCAATAAAATTTCTTCCATTCCCTATACTTACCCATGAGAATGAAGCTTCTCAGCTTATATAACTATGGAAAGAAGAGCAAATTCATATATTTATGGGATGTGTTTCCAATAAATTATTTTAAGTTGGATATTTACTATCAAAATGAATATTATACATTGTTTTGATTGAATATTTACTACTAATAGCTATGATGCTAGTTCAATTCAGAATAAATACTTTCACTCTTAAAATCTTTGGTCACTGTAAACTCAAAAATCCATTTCAATGTTTCAATATATTTTTGTTGGAGAGCCTTAAAAATAGATGAAGTCATCTGGCCATGTGGGAAAGGAGAGAAGAAGAAAGTTTTAAGAATATCAATACTGAGAGAAGGCCAAGAAGGAAAAGAGCCAGAAAACATAATGGTGACAGAAGCTAGAGAGGTAGTAGGCAAATTACATGTGAGAGCTCAGGATCTGAGTATTTTAAGAAGAAAAAATATATATAATCAAATACTTCTGTGAGCAAAGTAAGGTAAGAACTAAACTATACCTATTGGATTTAGTAACAAGGAGATCATTGGTGATTTTTTTAGGACTTTGTAATGCTATCTTAAATTGCTAAGAAATTTAAAATATATTATCTTGAGGTAAGGAAAAAATGATACTTTAGCATTAGTGCCCCAAAATACAAAGAATCTTATCCAATATGAGATATGGATTTATTTTTACATGAGACATACATAATTATTTGTGTATCCCCTGCAGCTCCTATAATAGGAAATATTGTTTTAGTTCAAAAGAATCTAGCCAATGAATTTTCTTATTTTCTGAGTATTTTTGTAGTATTAAACCATGGTTGAGTCTTAGTTTGCTACTCTTTCACAATAATGGTTTACATTTAGCTTATACATTGTCCTTAACTAATTTTAACAATAGAACTTATATTAGAGAAAAATAATTTTTGTATACTTATACAATAATTCATTATTTTTGGAATTTATTATTTTTAAGACTTTCTGGTAAAAGAAAGTCAGTATATTATTTGAGGACATAGGCTCAAAAGAGCTCTAAACTAAAAAAAAAAATTGACTTTCCAATAATATGAAGCTGAAAATATCCTAAATTTTACTAATGAATTTTTAAGAATATATGTTTTAGAGATAAACTTTCACAAAGATAGTAGAAAGGGATTTCTTTTTCCAGTTGGTATAAAAATGTACATTACTTATCAACACATTGAACAAACTATTTTTAAAATGGAGAAATTTCACTAGTATGTATTAAAATTTCTGAGGATCTACATTTCTATATGACTATTAACAAAATAAATCATAATTTCACTCAAGGCTGTCAAAGGAATTCCTTTGGAATTTAATGGACAATTTAAAGCAGAGGTTCCTATAAATACCAAATGTTGGCGAGGATGTGGAGAAAGGGGAACCGTTGTACACTGTTGGTGAGAATGTAAATTGGTGCAGCCACTGTGGAAAACAGTATGGGGGTTTCTCAAAAAACTAAAAATAGAACTACCATATGACCCAGCAATTCTACTCCTGGGTATATATCCAGAAAAAAACAAAAACACTAATTCAAACAGATACATGCACCCCAATGTTCAGACCAATAATTATTTACAATTGCCAAGGTATGGAACCAACCTAAATGTTCATCAACAGATGAATGGATAAAGAAACTATCTCTCTCTCTCTCTCTCTCTCTCTCACTCACACACACACACACACACACACACACACACACACACACACACACAATGGAATATTACTCAGCCATAAAAAAGAATGAAATTTTGCCATTTGCAACAACATGGATGAACTTGGAGGGCATTCTGCTGAGTGAAATAAGCCGGAAAGAGAAAGACGAACACTGTATGATACTACTTATGTGTGGAAACTAAAAAGGAAAACAAACTAGTGAATAAACACAAAAAGAAGTAGACCCACAGATAGAGAGAACAAACTAGTGGCTACCAATGGAGAGAGGGAAGAGGGGAGGGGCAATATAGGGGTAGAGGGAAAAAAAGGTTATTATATGAAATCATGTGTGAGAAACTTTTGAAAATTGTAAAGCACTATAGAATTTAATTTTTTTTAAAAAAGAAATTCCTGCCAAAACAGAGACAAATTTTGCTTGGCCTAAAAAGTCATTTTAATAAATATACAACTTGAATGCTTTGAGGTTGGGATATGCTCTCTAGTCTGATGGATGGCTCTACCAGGCCCTACTGTCTTTCACCATGGTCAATAAACTCATTTACCAGCGTAACCCTGAAGGTTTTTTTTTTTTTTTTGCTATACGTGGGCCTCTCACTGTTGTGGACTCTCCCGTTGAGGAGCACAGGCTCCAGATGCGCAGGCTCAACGTCCATGGCTCATGGGGCCAGCCGCTCCGCGGCATGTGGGATCCTCCCGGACCGGGGCACAAACCCGTGTCCCCTGCATCGGCAGGCGAACTCTCAACCACTGCGCCACCAGGGAAGCCCCAACCCTGAAGGTTTTGAGTCTGCACCCCAACTTTAGAACCCTAATCTAGCTATATGAGTAAAATATAGGTCAAAGGCAGGAAATTTTAACCTATACATTCAAACATATGTATTAAAAAATCTGTTTCTATTTGTCATCCTGGGTTTACATATTCCAGATCAATAGTGATTCGACAAGAATTCAAACTATGTGATGTGGATGCGTAATTTGTTTAATAAAAATTATTAATTAGTGCCTGGTTTACAAAGTTTCCTTTTTTGTCCTCCCAGCATGACATACTTGAGGGATAAGCCAGTGGCCTATCAACAAAATGACTTGATGTCTGCCCACAGTTATTAAGCTCTGGGCACCACATAGAACTTCAGCAGGTGATATCTAGAGCAGAACCTCGAACAGTAACCTAGGCAGATCAGTTGTGTGTTAGTAAATGTTTCTATTTTTAAATAGACATCTTAGAATAATTTTCAATTTACAGAAAAATTGTGAAGATAATAGAAAGTTTTTGTAGACCCCATACTCAATTTCTCCTACTAATAACATCTTACACTAGTATGGTGTGTTTGTTGAAATGAATGAATAGTGATATATTATTAACTAAAATTCATACTTTACCTGGATTTTCTTAGTTTTTACCTAATATTCTTTTCCTGCTCCAAGATCCCATACAGGACACTATTTTACATTTAGTCACTGTGTCTCATAGTTGTGACAGTTTATCAGACTTTCCTTGTTTTCGATGACCATGATGGGTTATGAGGAATAATGGTCAGATATTTTGTGAAATGTCCTTCAAGTGGGCTTTGTCTGATGTTTTTCTCAAGATTAGACCGGGGTTATTGGATTTGGGGGGAAGACTAAAAGAAGTAAAGGACCATTTTCACCACATCGATCAAGGGCACATACTGTCAACATGACTTATCACTGTTGATTTTGACTTGATCACCTGGCTGAGGTAGTGTGTGTCAGTTTTCTCTACTTTAAAGTTACTCTTTTTCTACCCCTTTTTATACTGCACTCTTTGGAAGGAAGTCACCACGTGTAGCCCATAGTTAAATAGCAGGAAATTCTCTTGCACCTCCTTAGGGTGGAGTGTCTACATAAGTTATTTGGAATTCTTCTGCAGTTGAAATTTGTCTATTCTCTCCCAGTGATTTATTTATTCAATCATTTGTTTATATCAGTATGGATACTGAGTATTTATTTTATACTTTGTGTTATAATACAATACTACTTTATTTTGTTGCTCAATTTGTTCCAGCTTTGGCCGTTGAGAGCTCTTTCGGTTGGGGTCTGTGTCACTCTGATATACCTCCATCACTATGGAATGGATGCATGGATGGATGGATTGAGTCTGGCACTATAAAATGTTCTAGGAGTATCTTGTATACATATTTCCTGCCCCAGGTAAATTTTTTAAATGACTCTCTAGTGGGGAAAAATGCCTCAATTTGTGGCATTTGCTGATTACTGTGCTGTAAATATTCCACTATTGCCAGTTTCAAGCTACCAACATGATGTCACTGAATAGAGAGTTGGGGAGGGGATAGGCAGTAGTACATCATTATATTGTATTTCTACCATACAGCTGCAATGGACCACAATAACCTTAAGAGCATAGATAATATAAAATGTAATAAAAGTAACTAGAAAAAGAAATCTTTTTAGTACTTAATGCATTTGTATACTTTAATCATAAGTTTATAAAGTTTAACTTTTAATGATGGCTATTTTAATAACAGGCTCACAAAATCCCTGGAAATTTAACAATTGGACCTTGCAAGTCAGCTGTGGTGCACCACTGAACTGGATATTATGCAGAATTCATTATAATTATGATGGCAATTATGAAGAAAAAGCAGAAAGAGGAGGAGGAGAAAGAAGAGAAACCAGCTTGAGACATGCTTATGTTATCAGTAATGTGCAAGTACTTCATATGCATTGTTTTGTTTAATTTCACAAAAAAGCCCACGGGACAAACAGAAGTAAGGAAAAGTTGAGGAATCCACAGCCAGAGAATGATTGTCATAAACAGTAATCTTCATAAATTAGATGTATTTTTCCTTTTTAAAAAATTCCCTTTCATATTCTCTCCTTACATCATAAATTTATAATACATGGAAGCAGGGAAAATATATCTTCATTTTAACAGTTTGACAATTCATTAGCTCCACTTACATACTTTTATTGATGCCAGAGAGGGACAAATAACTGATTACTGACTTTTACAGATTAAGGGGAAAGTGAGGGATATGGAAAACACACAAGCTGTCATGGAAAATAAACATGATATAGTAATTATATTCAATGTAATTCAGTTTTAATTAATAACAGCCAATAATAGAGCATAATAATAAATGCCATTTAGGACACTTTGTAAAATTAAGGTGATCTTTAATCATTTAAAAATATAAAATTTCCTGAAGTATTTCACTAAAAGCTTTGGTGAAGCTTGTTGGAGCTTGCATTTTGGATGGAGTTAATAAGTGCCCACACAAGGAAGGATAAACTAAAGATGGTGAAACCATTTGCAGTTTCTTTACTTTTAAAAGTATATGTTGGGCTTCCCTGGTGGCGCAGTGGTTGAGAGTCCGCCTGCCGATGCAGGGGACACGGGTTCGTGCCCCGATCCCGGAAGATCCCACATGCCGCGGAGCGGCTGGGCCCGCGAGCCATGGCCGCGGAGCCTGTGCTCCGCAACGGGAGAGGCCGCAGCAGTGAGAGGCCCGCGTACAGCAAAAAAAAAAAAAAAAAAAAAAAAAAGTATATGTTATTGCAATATTATTAGAAAATGAATTATCACACTGCTACTCTCCACACAATTTATCTGAAAACAAACTCCCTCCTGTTAATACAGGTAGCAAATGTTACCTCTTGGAGGTGGGCTTCTTGAGAGAAGGATGCTTTCTCCACAGAGGAAACCATTTGGGTGATGGTTTAAAGAGGAAATGTGGTGTTAAGGGGTTGGGTATGAATGCTGATTTCTACTTAAGAATTGTGTGGCCCTGGACAAGTTATTGAATCTAATTCCTCACTCTTCTCTTCTGTAAAAAGATGATATTTTTATCCTAGGAGTGTTCTGAGGAATAAATGAAATAGCAGCTATGCAAAGCACTTAGGCTGTTGCCTTGGTACACAGTGAGCACAAAATAAATGCTAGCCATGTTGCTGGTATTCTATTATGATGATTATTGACATACAAGAACTAGACACCTACAGGGGTTAGAGAGTGATGAATGATGGTAACACCTAGGATGAAAAATATAAAATGTACAGCAAACATATTGTTTGAACACCAACTGCCATGCTCCAGGCACTGTGATAGGTACATTACCGATTTAGTAGTTTTAAAAAAACAGTGAGTATGAGCAGTTCGGTGTAGAATGAAGTATAGGAATGTTTACTCATTAAGATACGAGAAAGGTACTTGTCTTCTTTAAAAGTACGTGGTCTACAGAAGTTTAAATTATATAGACTATAACCTACAAGAAAGTAAAGATTGTTTCACTAAAAATTGTTAAAAGTTTCTTTTTACTTTAATCAACTATTTGAAGTTAGTAAACACTTAACAAGCCAAATATTACTCATTTTTGTCATTTCAATGAGTAAAATAACTAGATAGACACTCTGTTTTTAATAACAGGTATAAAGAATTTATTAAAGAAATCTTTATAATTTAACCAATTAGATAGGAAGAAATATAGTTTTCTATTTATTTTATTCAGTGGGAGCTCCTGTAAAATTAGTGCATTAAAACTGCAATTATTGGGCTTCCCTGGTGGCGCAGTGGTTGAGAGTCCGCCTGCCGATGCAGGGGACACGGGTTCGTGCCCTGATCCCGGAAGATCCCACATGCCGCGGAGCGGCTGGGCCCACGAGCCATGGCCGCGGAGCCTGTGTGTCCGGAGCCTGTGCTCCGCAATGGGAGAGGCCACAGCAGTGAGAGGCCCGTGTACAGCAAAAAAAAAAAAAAAAAAAAAAAAAAACTGCAATTATTGGTATTAACAATTATGTTCTAATAAACTAAAATTGTAATTTAAAGTTAATAGGACAGGTGGAAGTCTGCTAAGCACTTTGCTAACAGAACAAAAAGTATAAATCTTATCATTATTTTAAGGTTAATTGAAAAATATCTGATCTCCTTCAACAGTCAGGGAGGTTTGTCCTTTGAGAAGGGAATATAATTTTCTTATAAATGGAGAAATGCCGTTTCAGATTTTCTTGCAGACCACTAACATCACATTACTGGACAATTCTGCTTTCAGTGTGACTAAAAAGTGAAAGGAGAAAAACAGATCTTGGAAACGGCAAGAGGGTCATTCCAGTTTCTAAAGTTGCAAGCCGGTAGTAATCAGTTCTCTCAAGATGGAATGGAGATTAACAGCTTTTAATAAATCTGTTTTTTGTTGTGGTTTTTTTTGCTATAGAACTATCAACACAGTAAAAGACTTCAAGAAGATACTAGAGTGCAGGGAGAGGATTTTCTCATGGCTACCTTGATTCAGTGACTCCTAAGAGTCCTAATATTAAAAATTATTGGGGCTTGTGTTAGTTTTTTTTTTTTTAAAGATGCAACTATCACAATCTTTTCAAAAATATTATTTCAAAAAAATTTCGAAACCCTCTAGTCCCTTCTCTTTCAAAGAATTTTTAAAACTCACGCATCTTGAAGGTTAACATAAACACTTACGATGAGGCAAACACTCTGCTAGGTCAATACAACTCTAGGAAGTAGGTGCTATTGTTATATGTAATTCTACAGTGAGAAAGTTGGGAACTAAAGAGGTGCAGTAACAAATATGAGTCCAGGGACTAGGGCTGGCAGATGTAGCCTGTAACCCAAAAACAGGCTAACTCCAGAGTCCAACCTGAACAATTAGAAACCTTACTGTAAATTAGCTTAACGGATTCCCAGCCTCCTCCCCAAGAAAGTCAATTCAGGAGGTCTGGAGAGGGGCCCAGTAACCTGCCTTTTTTTTTTTTTTTAAACAGGTATAATACAGTGTTGCTTTGGTTTTGTTTTCCCAATGCTATCTTGACCCAGTTTTAAGGTCCTGACTAGAGGTCAGTCAGTTCCTTTTCCTGAGCAGCTCATTAAGTCTACATCCCAATCACTCTCCTTACTGGAGCTCACACTCTGGGCAACTAAACACCCACCCCAATTGCCCCAGGGCCAGGGAACAGATAACTAGACAAAGCACCAAAGCCCTGGAGCCCCCCAAATTATTCAAATTAGCCAATCTCCAGGGGCTCCACAAACCTAGCTAACACCATCCTACTTGCCATAGAAGAGCTGCCCTCTACTGCTGCAGCTTGCTGTTACCCTGTTCCAGTGTGGAACCCACTGTGGACCCTGCCTGGCAGCTCTCTCTCCTTGGAGCTGTAAGTGACGAGAGTTCTGCCTTTCATCTCTCCAACTATCAATGCGCTCTGTCTCACCATCAAAAGAATCTTTCTTATGAGACAGTTGGCACTGTGAGCAGTCATGACCACTGACTCTTGAATAACTTCCTGGGGTTCTGCTCTTGGTATACTAATTGGTTCTAAAGCACCCTGAGAGTTGGTTGGACCCAAATTTGAGCTTCCACTTAAGTAGCCTTGTTGCCTACTGCCGTGTCTGCCTGAGGTGGCTTCCAAGTCTCTCTGTGGGAATATTCAAAACAAGGTGTGCTAACTGGCTAAACTCCAGGGACTCCAGGGACTTAAGACTAGTCCAAGTGGGGCCCACATTAGGGCAACAGAACTATACGCCTCTTGAGCCTCACTTTCCTGGGTCAGGACATTTTATTTAGGACCTAATTAATGAACAGGTCATTAACGCCACTCCTTGCGCATTTAACAGCTGATTTTACATGCTCTTAAATGTGAAAAAGTAAGTGGTGCCTCTTGGTGGGTCACTACAACCTTAATGCTGTGGTCCTACCCATCAAGGCCCCAAATCCAATACCAGATATTATTAAAATTACTAATCTCATCTAATTAATAACTGGTAAATACATTGCTATTATAGATTTGGCTAATCTGTTCTGTTCAGTGCCTATTTCAACAATTTGTTAGTCCCAGTTCACCTTCATGTCTGAAGGGATACAATGCACCTTTAGTAGGCTGCCATGGAGGACCCCAGCAGCTTTGTCACCTCACAGACTTCACAGACAAGATCTACCTGCATCTGTCTTTCTCCAGAAGCACAGGTAATAACATTGTACTGATGACATTCTTCTCCAAGGAGTTTCGATTCACACACTCATTAAGGACATACAAGTGTACCACCTTTTAGTTCTTTTGGGGTTCTGGAGGCAACATATTCCTCACTTGC
This sequence comes from Mesoplodon densirostris, assembly GCF_025265405.1. Lineage (NCBI taxonomy): Eukaryota > Metazoa > Chordata > Mammalia > Artiodactyla > Ziphiidae > Mesoplodon > Mesoplodon densirostris. Next base: position 110,448,270 of record NC_082663.1, on the reverse strand, counting down.
AAATTTTACTTAATGTCACTGTTACTGCTACTAATGAATCAGCCACTTTAAAATGGGGCCCACTTTAGCAAAAGGCTGTAGAATCTGCCTAGATTAAAATCAACAGGCACTCCCATTAATGCCCTCAGAGAGTCTTTCACTTAAGAGGCTGTAGGAGCCCTTTCTCATGCCTCCTGGAGTCTCTGGAACTAAGATCAAATGTTTGATTAGCCATGGTCCCTAGGATCCTTGGAGACAGAAGTGCACCATATTCCTGACCCATATTTATACAGATGAGATCAAAGGAAAGTCTTAACAGGGCAACTGATACTTGAAGTATGGGGCAAAAGGGGGAGGAACAGTCCAGTTTACTCTGTTAATAATAGAATTGGGGGGAGGGGGCGGATAAGGACAGACTCCAAGTTTTATTTTTTATGTATAACTCTGTGTAAAGAGGGGACTTCCCTGGTGGTCCAGTGGTTAAGACTTCACCTTCCAATGCAGGTTCAATTCCTGGTCGGGGAGCTAAGATCCCACATGCCTCGGGGCCAATAAAACCAAAACGTAAAACAGAAGCAATATTGTAACAAATTCAATAAAGACTTTTAAAATGGCCCACATCAAAAAAATATTTAAAAAAAAAATTCTGTGTGAAGAGAGAATAAAGGTCAGAGAAAATAGGTACAATTATACTATTGGAAGGACTTTGAAATAGTAAGAGGTGATGAGGGCCTACATTAAGAAAATGACAGAGGGGCTAGAAAGTTAACAGTTTCGAGATAGACTAACCAACGGAATGTGAGAACTGAAGAAGAAATATCTGTGAAATATTAGATATCTAGCATGAGAAATGGTTTAGATGGTGACGTGTCGATCATAGTGGAAGGGCAAAGGCCCTTTTCTAAGTTTCTTGAATTGTTTAGGCTCCAGGATTCTGTCCTGTCCAAAAAGAGGGGGGAAGAGTTCCTTAAATAATTATTAAGAGGGGCTATTCTTCTAAATTGACCATCTGGAGGCCAAACAACATTTGATATACTTAGAAAAGAAAAAAAGGTGATGATTCACCTATCTCATTTTATTACTTATTTGAGAAGAACTTACATTAAGCCACTAGATTTATCAATTATGAGGTCTCTGCTAACATGGTAAAGTTAGTTTCAATGGACTGTACTTCTCTGGTGGCAACTGGGGAGTGTTTATGCTAGGCATTTGTAATGTAGAGTAGACCGCCTTCTAATGAAGGTCAATGGTGCAGGGAATTTAAGGGTAAAATGTAGGATAACAAAAATGTTATTTCTGTTTGTTTGCTTAGGACTAATTTTAAAATGGAGAGAAAGAAGCCATAGAGAGGTAAGCATATTAAACATAGAGGAAAATTGGTGTATCCCAGGGAAAGCATCTGCTACAGATGATCCTTAATTCATTTATCAAATTTTAACCTTCAGCACAGAATCCTATTGCAACCACATGAAATAATTTTAGAGAAAAGGCCAGACAGTTTTGTCTGGCTCTTAAGTTTCAAAAAATTGTAATACAGATAGTATAATATATAAAAGCAGACATAAATATTTTGGTTAATAATCATTTTGATTGCTCTGAGGTAATCCAGTTTACCAATAAAAGACTGCACTGATGTACATAAGAATCACTAGCAAAAAAAAGAATCATTGAGTACTTTTTATTTTATTTTATTTTTTTATTTTTTTGAGTACTTTTTAAAAAGCAAGCATAATGGTAGAAACTGAGTCATTGGTCTGAATTATTAACTAAAGATACAGATTTATTGAAATTGGTGAAGCAAAATGAACTATTTTAAAATACATTAATTCATTGCTGATGGTGAAAGAACTGCATTCATAAGTAAGGGCCATAAAATATTTTTATGATATCAGTGCTACTATTTAAGCAGAAGAAAATGAAAGATGAATGGCATTTACACATATGTGGAAGAGAAGAGAATTTTGCAAGATGGAGAAAGGAACCATCTGAACCAAGTTTGCAATGAGCATAGCATATTAATAGAAAAGCAAAGAGACTAACCAGTGAGAAGTTGAGTTTAACAGATAGGATAGGGTTAAATCAGTGGCTCTCAACAAGGGGCAATTTTGCCCCACCCCACAAGGGACATCTGGTAATGTTTGGAGACATTTTTGGAGTTTAGTGGTAGAGGTCAGTTTTGCTGCTAAACATCCTGCATTACACAAGACAGCCTTCCACAAACAAGAATTATCCAGACCAAAATGTCGATAATGCCAAGGTTGAGAATCCCCGGTCTAGATAAATTCGAGTTTAGTTCATTGTAGAAGGAAGCAAAGAACCACTAGAGATGCTTGATCAGCTGATGACACAATGAAATCATGCTAAGAATGACTAGACTAGAAGTGAGTTGTAGATAATGAATGAGGACATGGAAGCTGGGATCAGGGAATACAGGTGTGAGGAAACACGGGTGAAAACTGAAGTGGTCCCCTGGGAAATGAAGAGGAAGAGCTCAACAAGAGTGACACTATGAGGAAAAAAACCTCAAAGGACTTGAACTTTTCTGAAACCTGCGTCCATAAATGATTGATTCACCTCTGATGTTATCCTTTATCAACTGTTAAGACTCTAAACTTCCTCAATATTCCTAATCTAGTTCCTTTATTATGTCATTTAAGAGCTTGGACAACAAAAGTATTTTAAACTATTGCATTTCTTGGCTTTTTTCTCTTTTTAATTTTTAAATATGTAATATTTTCACATAGTTCTTAATATAAAAAATACACAGAAAATTATATAGCAAAAAAAAAAATGTTTCTCTCAGCTTTGTTCTCCATCTGATGGTTCCCACCCACCTACCTTCTCTTAAGTCTCTTACGTATCCTTGCAGGGTTTTTACCTCCTTACTGATTCAACTGAGAGATTCTTATGGTTTTAAATCAGTAATAATATATCAATTCTGAGATTGTGCTTAAAAAAATAAATGGAGAAAAACATTTACAAGAAAAAGAGCACATTTCAACAGTTTGAGTGAAAGTAAAGAAAACAAAACTATGAAATAAGGACAGGTCTTACATAAATACTATTCTCACCCCTGTTTCTATGTGCAAAGAAATGGAGGTAAAGGGAAAAGCAGTGTTGGATTTGCAGAGTGAAATTGAAGTTTCTTTTGATAAGAATTCTAAATAGACAAAAATATTTCCAGCACAATTGAACTGCTGAACTGGCTTACAAAAAGTTGTCAGAAAAGATGTGACAAAACAAGTAGCCAAAATAAATTAATATCTGAGCTAGAAGTCCAACTGACAATCCTGAGAACTTTGACCAAGACTCTCCACATAGCAGGCTCCAAGCCTGGATTGAAGCTAATTGAGGGAAATCTATGAATTGTTCAGCAATCAAATAAGTGTTGCTGTGAATTCATTTGGGGGGTTACTAATATCTTTTAGGGTTATTTACTATAATTAATAAAGTCAAAATATGTTCCTAAATAAGACAGAAAAGACTCACATGTAAGGATTATATATGGAACTATTAGAAACAGCAGTACAAAGTTTCAAGATTTCTTCTCAGAAAATAGGAAATTTTATTGTAAAATTTCTCTGATATAGATATAAAATTTTTAAAGCGTGACAAAAATGCTACTGAAAGAGGTTCCTTCCTTCGCCAACTATTCTTTGAGCTCCTACTGGTGTTTGGACTGATCCAGGTGCTAAGAATACAGCAAGTGATGAAGCAAAGTTCCTGCACACACGATGTTTATATTGAAAGAGGGAGAATGGAGTGGGGAGGTGAGCAAAGTGGACTATAAAGCACACATGTGTGAAAGATAATTTGCTACATTAGAACTTGGATAGATGAACAAGGAGGAGTACTACTCAGTTCCTATTTTGTTTCCTTCTTTGCCTACAAAGAGAATCATATTCAAATTGGAAAGCACAGAAAACACATTATAAAGAGCAAATTATAGGTCAGAAGACATGAAGTTAGAAATTAGACGTGAACTTCCCCACAAAATCATAGTTGAGAGTCGTGGAAAGATTTGCATATGGAATTACAAATCATTAGCTACTTTTTGAATTTTTATAAAGATAAAGGAAGTTTGAGAAAACTGGTGAAAAGTTTCTAAATTGGGGTGAAAAGTGGCTTCATGAAGCTTTACACCAATGTGTTAATTGTTGATCCTGACTAGAACTCTAAAAATGAATATCAAATAGAATAGTTCTAAATCTTTCTGAAAAGGATGCACTGATTACCGAACACCAGCACAGATTAACTGTGGCTAGAATGTCTAAATCAGAGAAAAAATTTTGAAATACTTCATCTTGATTTATCAAAGCATTTGTAAAAAATTCTCCCAAGTCTTCTGGACAAAATAGAGAAATGTGGCTTATTGATGTACCCAAAGTTTCAATGGACTATAGTGACAAAACAGAACTAAGAAAACGTAGTCTGCATGCATTAAAATAACATGATACTTTACATAGAAAATCCTTAAGATGCCACCAAAAAAATAGTAGAGCTCATCAATGAATTTGGTAAAGTTGCAGGATACAAATTAACATACATAAATCTGCTGCATTTCTATACACTAACAATGAACTATCAGAAAGAGAAATTAAGGAAACAGTCTCATTTACAACTGAATCAAAAAGAATAAAATACCTAGGAATAAACCTATCCTAAGGAGGTAAAAGATCTGTACTCAGAAAACTTTAAGACACTAATGAAAGAAATTGAAGACGACACAAACAGATGGAAAGATATACCATGTTCACCAATTGTAAGAATGAATATTGATAAAATGACCACACTACCCAAGGCAATCTACAGATTCAATGCAATCCCTATCAAAATAGCATGAGCATTTTTCACAGAACTAGAACAAATAATTTTAAAATTTGTATGGAAACACAAAAGCCCCCAAATAGCCAAAACAAATTTGAGAAAGAAGAACGGAGCTGGAGGTATCACACTCCCTGACTTCAGAACTACAGTAATCAAAACAGTATGGTAGGGCTTCCCTTGTGGCACAGTGGTTGAGAGTCCGCCTGCTGATGCAGGGGACACGGGTTCGTGCCCCAGTCCGGGAGGATCCCACATGCCGCAGAGCGGCTGGGCCTGTGAGCCATGGCCGCTGAGCCTGTGCGTCTGGAGCCTGTGCTCTGCAACGGGAGAGGCCACAGCAGTGAGAGGCCTGCATACTGCAAAAAAAAAAACCCCAAACCAGTATGGTATTGGCACATAAACAGACACATAGATCAGTAAAACAGAATAGAGAGTCCAGAAATAAACCCATGCACTTATGGTCAATTAATCTATGACAAAGGATGCAAGAATATACAACAGAGAAAAGCCAGTCTCTTCGATAAGTGGTGCTTGGAAAACTGAACAGCTACATGTAAAAGAATGAAATTAGGACATTCTCTAACACCATATACAAAAATAAACTCAAAATGGATTAAAGACCTAAATGTGAGACCTGAAACCATAAAACTCCCAGAAGTAAATATAGCCAGAACACTCTTTGACATAAATCATAGCAATATTTTTTGGATCTGTCTCCTAAAGCAAAGGAAACAAAATCAAAAATAAACAAATGGGACCTAATTAGACTTAAAATCTTTTGCACAGCAAAGGAAACCGATGATGAAATGAAAAGACAACCTACTGAAAGAAAGAAAATATTTGCAAATGATATGACCAATAAGGGGTTAATATCCAAAAATATATAATCAGCTCATAAAACTCAACATCTAAAAAACAAACCTCACTTAAAAAAATGGGCAAGACCTGAATAGACATTTTTCTAAAGAAGACATACAGATGGCCAACAGGTTCATGAAAAGGTGCTCAACATAGCTAATCATCAGAGAAATGCAAGTAAAAACAACAATGAGGTATCACCTCACACCTGTAATAATAGCTATCATCAAAAAGAACACAACAAATGTTGGCAAGGATATGGAGAAAGGGGAACCCTCGTACACCGTTGGTGGGAATTTAAATTTGTACAGCTACTGTGGAAAACAGTACCTAGGTTTCTCAAAAAAGTAAAAATAGAACTACCATATGGCCCAGCAATTCTACTCCTGGGTATATATCCTGAAAAAAAACCCCACTAATTCAAAAAGATACATGCACCCCAATGTTCATAGCAGCATTATTTATATTTGCCAAGATATGGGAGCAACCTAAGTGTCCATCCACAGATGAATGGATAAAGAAGCTGTGGTGTACCCAATGCAATACTACTCAGCCATAATGGAATACTACTCAGCCATAAAAAAAGAGTGAAATTTTGCCACTTGCAGCAACATGGATGGACTTGGAGGGTATTATGCTAAGTGAAAAAAGTCAGACAGACAAAGGCAAACACTGTATAATATCACTTATATGTGCAATCTAAAAAATACAACAAACTAGGGAATATAACAAAAAAGAAACAGAGTTAGATATAGAGAGTAATAAACTAGTGGTACCAGTGGGGAGAGGGAAAGGAAGAGGGGCAGAGAAGGGGTAGGGGATTAAGAGATACAAGGTAGTATATAAATTAAATGTTACAAGGATTTACAATACAACACAGAGAATATAGCCAATATTTTATAATAACTATAAATGGAATATAACCTTTAAAAACTGTGAATCACTATGTTGTGCACCTGAATAAAATACTGTACATAAACTATACCTCAATTTAAAAAATTATAAAATAAAATAAAGTTAAGTGTTAAAATAAAACTGTTGGATACCTCCAAATCGTGGAAATAAAATACAATGACAACTCAAATATAACATTTTTCTGCTGCAATTAGGAAGAAAGAAATAACCAGATAACATATACCTCCTGAAGAAAGTACACAGCACTACCTATGAAGTAATCTTGGCAAAAAAAGGGGGGAAACACAAACTGAACTGAATCTAATTTTCTAGTTTTTATGAAAACTTGTGTAAAATATTTTTAGAACATACTGTGTGTCAGCTAGTTTTTATGAAAACTAATATTTATAACTAGTCAGCAAAGAACAGATAAGGAAGTTGAGTGGACACCATTTAGGAAATTGCTCCTGGGTACGTGCCCATCAGCCATCTGGAAAGCTTCAAAAACAGCTGGTGAGATAATTTGAAAGGAGTTAACTTGTGGAAATGAAACTGGTGGGTATGTGTTTCAGTAATAATTTGGCTTGCAATAGTGATTGTAATAAGGGTTGTCTTCATTCACAACTTTACCTCAGCTCACATTTTCTCTTGAAATTCCACAGAGACTGTTGCCACCTCACCAATGACCTCCAATGGTCAATTCTCTGTCCTTATGTTACTTGACCTAACAGTACCATTTATCCATTTGACCACATCCTCCTTTTAAATACACCTTTTTTATTTGCCTTTTGGACCTCACTCTTGGTTTCATTTTGCTTCATAGGCCACTCCTTCTCAATATCCTCCAAAGAGACCTCTTTTTCTTCGAAACCTCTAAGTACTAGAGGTTTATTTAATACTCATCTTTTTCCCTCACTTACTCTTGAATCCATCAGCAAATCCTGAAGGCCTATGTCTTCAAAACACATCCCAAATCTGACCTCTTTATCGCCACTATGGCTATCACGTTAGTCCATGTTACCATTATCTCTCACCTGCACTACTGTAAATGGCTCCAAAGTAGATGTCAGCTTTCTCCACTGTTCTATAACAGCCTACTCCCAATACAGCAGCTGGAATCACCCTTTAAAGTACCTTATATCATGTGACTCAGATGCTGAAAAGCCTTCAACTAAATTCGCATCTAGGATAAAAGTCCACAATCCTGCCTCCTAGGCTGTGATTACCTTTCTGTCCTCCTTTCATGTCACTCCTTCATGTCCTCCAGCCACAGCGACCCTGGCCTCCCTGCTGCACCTTCAATTCCCCATAGACACCACACTCCCACCTAAGAGCCTTTTTACTTGCTTTCTCAAAGACATTCCTTTCTCAAATAACACCCCCATTCCTTCTTTTCAATTACCCTGCTCATAGCACTTAGAGATGCTGGAATTCTAGCATAAGTCTATGTGCCGATTGTCTACCATCCCTAATTAGAACATACACTCCACGAAGATAGGAGCTTTGTCTCTTTACCACTCTGGTATATCCTCAGCACGAGCAAAATGTGAGACGTGGAATAGAAACTCAATGAATATTTGTAGGATTAATGAAATAATGAAGGGAATGGCAGAATAGAGTAATAATTCCACTATTTTCTGCTCTGACCAAAACTTATTCAGAGTATTTTGTTTGATATTTAGCACCACATTTTAAGGATGCTGGCAATGATGGTGTTAGGTACACACACACACGCGTGTGCACACACACACACACACACACACAGAAGGCCATGTGATGATGAAGGCAGAGATTGGAGCTACGGAGCTATAAGCCAAAGAACACCAATGATTTCTGGCAAGCCACCAGGAGCTACCGAGAGGCAAGGAAGGATTCCTGTAAGGTTTCAGAGGGAGGATGGCCCTGCCAACACCTTGATTTTGGATTTGTAGCCTCTAGAACTCTGAGACAATAAATTTCTCTTGTTTTAAGCCACCCAGTTTGCAGCACTTTGTTATGCAATCCTAGGAAGTTAATATAGATGGTAAGTCTAGAAAATCATATTTGAGGAATAGATCTTCCACCTAGAAAAAAAAGGATGGTTGGTGAGAAGTATGATTATAAGCAAACATTAAATACCAACTTTCAGGGCTTCCCTGGTGGGGCAGTGGTTGAGAGTTCACCTGCCAATGCAGGGGACACAGGTTCGTGTCCCGGTCCGGGAGGATCCCACATGCCGTGGAGCGGCTGGGCCCGTGAGCCATGGCCGCTGAGCCTGCACGTCCAGAGCCTGTACTCCACAACAGGAGAGGCCACAACAGTGAGAGGCCCGCGTACCAAAAAAAAAAAAAAAACAAAAAAAAACAACCAACTTTCAACTCCTTGGTGGGGCAATACATAAGAGAGAATATGTACTTATCTGAGTAGCTTTGGAGGACATATCCTAGGTTATTTATTAATTGGGGTTGCATTTCAAAGAGTTGTAAAATATTAGGTAGTCTGGGGTTAGGTTACAGTTTGAGAAAGAGAAAGCCAGATATGTCTGGTCACATCTGTTGAACAGTCAGAGAGAATCTGCCAGATGCTTATGTAAATGGGAGCTAAAAATTCTTCTGGCAAAGAACTCGAGCAATATATGCTGCTGAAGTTCAAACGCGTCTGTACATTTCTGGCAAGGTATCAGGGTGGAACCAAAAAATTCTGGTTCAGGGATTACTGAGGAATCTTTAAGGGGGAAAAAAAATTCTAAAGAAAAAGCACCTAGGCACTCCGAGGGTACATTAGTTAGGGCTGAAGCAGAGGAGGAGAACTGCTATGAGCGATATGGAATAAAGGGTTTACTACAGAGATTAGGTCTTACACAACTGTGGCATCTGGTGAAGAAATCTACAAAAAGCTGTTGTTTCTATGTCTGGTGGCCGGCCTGAATTTACTGTCAGTCAGCAGGACCAGAAGTAGGGCTGAAAAGCACAACATGAAGCAGAGGAGAGTGAGGATAAATAGAACCTGCAACCCGTACTAACAAACTGAAATCACAGGGTCAAAATTTAACCCTTTTCTATCTCTCACCACTTCCAACCTCAACCACGTGGGAGATCTTCAGGAGAAACGGGTACGCTTCATTACAGATCTGCCCATGTGTCTGTCCCAGAATCAGAGAAGCTGGAAGAGATCTGGAAAGAGCTGGATAGAAGGCTGAGAACTGAGTGAGGCACTAATCCCTGATACAAAATTTATGAAGTGCCCAAAGGCTTAATAATCAAGATAAATGATATTTTAATGAACTATTTTAAAAATCAAATTAGTGCAAAACTCTCTGATGAATAAAATATCAAAATTTTATATAAAGATAGTATCCAACAGGGATTAGTGTAAGACTAAGTTGTGCAAGGGCAGAGTCACATCCTGTCTTCATTTTATCAGTGTAAATGCTAACAGTGCATATTCTTGGCAATACAGCATGGTCCTTCTTCAAGGAAAGCCAGCCTCTCTTTTCTTCAAAGGTCTCAGTGTAGTTGAATTGGCCTAAGTTTGGGGATTGGTTGAAGGGGTTAAATTCAGACTTTTGTTTACCAAACTAGAAACTGTCTGGTTGTTCAAATCAAGTAATACTTCATTGGTTGCTTCACATATTTCAGTTCTGGAACAGTCAAATCAATTAGCCAGTACCAGCAATCTCTGAGGATCAAACCAGTCTACTTACTCCTTCTCTACTGCCTGCTAACAGTAACCACGTCCAACTTGTTTCTGGCATTTTCGTGCCACCACTTGACTTCCAGCGCTCTGGGGTCCTATCATCTCTACTGAAATCATGCCTTGAGTTTGATGACAGCAGTTTCTGCTGTCATTTATCACCTATCAACAATAGCTACAACAGAGACCTTCAAGGATGCTGATGCTTATTTCTCACAACCCTGATGAAGGGACTGTTCTCTGGACCCTTCTGGAAGAAACAGTTAGGAGTTGGGTACATGATTTTTATGATAAATCCACTTTAGAATTCTGATATCCTTACACCTTTAGATACCTGCCTGTATGTTTTACAAAAGGTTTGGCAATTCAACTTTTTTTTCAGTGTGGGCCAACTTTGGATCCAAGTTTCAGTCAACCAAGCAAGGAAATTGTGAGAGCTACTCCAAGCTGCCCAGGTTAACACAATGAATCTAGAATTTCTGCTTAGTGCATCCATATTAACAAATTCAGCCAAGTCCAACTTTACAGTTCTTCTACCCTGATGCACTATTCCTTGGTATCCACTCCCATATATGTCCCTTAGATTTGTATCAATATAAATTAGCATAATCTTGGTATTTTTGGTGTGGTTTGAGACTCCTCACAGGTTATGCTTTTTACCTTATCCTTTGGGGCCCTTTGGGACTTGTACCTGGGTTATAGCTCTAAAAAGAATCAGAAGTGTTGGAGTTAAGTCTTTAAGAAGATCCGCAGTCCCTTCTAAGGAAACAACTACCAGGGAAGGAGGTAAAGGGACCCTAACCTCCTCTCACAGGAAGGAAGGAATATGTCTACTGGCAAAGGAAGTTTGGCCAGATTTAGTGGTCAAGGTTATCAGCTTCACTGGTTGCTGCCTCATCCCAACAAGATGGGCCAGCAGACCAATAGCGACATGTGCTAGCTACATGTGGCACCTGGTACCCTACAATGACTGTAGGAGCTAATGGCAGCTGATCCATTTCTGCCCTCTAAATCTCACTATATCTCCTATGGCCAACCCTCATTCAAAACTATAGGTGGAAGGGAATTCTTGGAAAAGTAGTTTTAGCTTGGCTAATTGATTTTTTGTTTCTGTTTATAATTTTGTACATCAAATCAGAATATACTAGATTTGATACTATGTTTACTGCTTTCTTGTGAAATAGAAACATGGTTTTACATTATGCTTGTGTGAGGGGTGTGTGGAGTTAAAATGAAATAAAAATATTTACATCATTTATTTTAGTTTTATATTAAGGCTCAAAATGTTTGGTCATTTTACATTAACCTAAACCTTGGAGATATTTTAATTCAGACTCTTTATAACTGACTTTAAATTTCATTAATCATTGAGTAGTGGAAATTGGTAGTGTTTCTATCCTCACCATCTCCTGGAAACCACATAATAAAGGAATAAGAAAAGAAAATTACAGAGGCAATTCAATTTCACATGCTCCACTCTAGGCTACTGTCAAAGCTATTTCCTAATATATCAATCACTATTTCCTTAGACAAGACAATAACTGGCAAGAACATCTGCATACCATGCAAAAATGAGGATAGGAGCATTGCTTGCTTTTAGAAAAATGTATCAGTTTCTACCTGTTTAAATAAAATAGGTAGCATTTGCCAAAAATTACATGGTTCTTCAGGCTGCGAAGTCTAAATAAAGGTCATTCTTAGAACTGTTGCAGGACAAGTAAAAGAATATAACTAAATGCGTAAGTTTAAATTAAGAAAGAATATCTTAGTAAATCATTATGGATTAGAAAGGATCAGATCAGAAGTCTGGGAAAGTTTCTAGGGACAGTCGTTGTCAATATTTATAGCATGTTTTTCCTGTGAGAAGCCATCTGATCTTCCAGCTCTTTTCTACGTGAGCTCTGCACTGACTGCCCCCACTAAAAGTTTCCTTTGACACAGGAAGTCATATCATATTCTTTTTGGATCACAGGCATGACTGATATTCAGCCAATACACACCAGCACAACATATCTACTCTTCTTTGTTCTGATTTGTTAGATCTTTATTCTGATTGGTCAGAAGTCTGATTGTTTAGTATCAGCATCACACGAATTGTTAAAACATTTAATATGTCATCCCAGCCTGAACCAATATATATCATCTTAATTATTATAATTTGTGTTGTGATAACTCATAGGGCAAGTTCTCACATTATTCTCTTCCCGCAGGAGGTCTTTGCCAATCTTTGGGTTTTGTATGTCCATATAAATTGTAGAAGAGATTTTTAAGTTCCATATAAAACCTGCTGGAATTCTGATAGAATTGCCATGAATTTAAAAATTTGGGAGGAGAATTTAATTATTTATGATTTTGTGTTTTTCTTTCCATAAATATAGATAGAACACATATCTATTTACTTAGAGCTTCTTTAATATCTTTCAAAATAATGTTTCTTACCCATCTGGGTACTAATGGCTTTGTTTTATTATTATTATCCCTGTCAACTGAAAGAAAAACACACAACATGAGAGTTCTGAGTTTAAGTTGTATTCGGGGTCTTGCTGAGGACTATATCTTGGGAGAGAGCAGCTCAGTTAGCTCTAAGGAAACTGCTCCAAAGAAGTAGAGGAGAAGCCAGTTTATATATGAGTTTTAGCTAGGAAATAGATGTGCAGTCAAGCATACATCTTGGTAAAAGATTATTGCTATTTACAAAGAACAGATATCTCAAGTTAATGATTTTCATGCTTTTGTTGTGTATTGAAAGATGCAAGAATCTGGGTTCATTAAAATTCTTCCTGAAATACACATATAACCAAGGGCCTGCTTGTCCAAAGCACAGAGTGCCCATCCTGTTAATGTCTTAGTTTCTTCTCAGGGTGCCATCGGTCAGTGACTGCGGTGGATTACAACTTAACCCTAATAGAACTGTGGGGTGAGCAACACTTTAAGTTATTCTTTTTTCACATGCCTATTGTAAATGGTGTTTTTCCAAATTACATGTCTAAACTCTAATTAATTTCTACTCTTCCTTTTTTTCACATTTACATATAATTAATTCATTTTTACTGTGGTTGTTAATCTATTCAAATTTACTTGTTACTATCTTAATGTTTTCTGTTTGTCCTATTTTTCTATACTACTGCTTTTGTTTTTTCTTCTTACTGTTTTAACAGTGTGTATCCTACATTTCTTTTAGGTTTTATCTTTGAACTTTACCCCCCAAATTCTAATATTTAACAGTTTATCAAGCCCTCTCCAGAATAATACACAACTCTTAAAACACTGTAAATATAATCATGCCCTGCCTAACGAACATGCTATTGCTGTTCTGTATTTTTGTTCTCTTGTCTCTCTCTATATACAATATTTGTTTAGGTTTACGTACATTTTTCATTTCATTTCTCACCAGTTCCTTCACATTTCAGATTTTCCTCTTCCTTAAAAGTACATTGTTCTGTTGTGAGAATTTCCTCACAGACAACCAAGTCTGCCATTCTGGCAGAAGCAAAATATCATGTGATTAATTTTTAAAACACCCTGGTAGAATAAAGCTCATATATTTTTTCTACCCAGGATGAACACTAAATTCAAATAGTTGAGTTTTTCCCCTAAAGTTAGAACTATTCATTTTTAAGCAAATTCCAAAATTGGCAGAAATATTCTTCTAGCTGGTATATATGACAGTACCATCAGCACATCTAATTCCAAATATTTTATAGAAGTTCATGTCTCTATTTCATAGCTTTTTCCATAAGTTCTGATTTGTTCTTGAAAACAGTGCTCCTTTCTATAATCAGATGATAGATGCTTGCTGTCTATCTCACTACATCATTTATTCTATTTCTCAGAGATCTCTTGTGGACTGTAATCAAAGTCTGAAATATTACAGAAGCACAATGAAAATCTAACACTGAAATCTTAACTTTTCTCTGAAATCACAAACAAATGTGCTTGTAAAATTGTGAGACCAGCTCATTAAGAACTCATAGAGTATACAAAAATTATACTTAGATGTCTTAGAGATATTAAAATGACATAGGCTTCAGAGAGATTGAAGGCATTATTAGCGTGGTCCTTTCTGTCACTCAGTTTGGTCATTTACTCATCAAAGAAAACCTCAAGGTCAGCACCTGCATTCTTCACTACCTACACTGAGGTGCAAAACTTTTGCAAAATATTTACCCAGAAAATAACTAGTTCCATTTCCAAAAGAACTTTCAGCATTCTCATTTAAAGTATTTAAAATTATTTTTATTTGCCATATAGTGCTAACCAAAAGTGTATTTTCACGCTTCTCTGCAGACCCACATTTTAAGTAAAATTACCCCAGAAATCCTGTAGATACGCTATCACAGCACTTGTGCCAATAGAAATATTTCTTAAAAGATGGATAAACAAATGACTTTAAGATTTATTATTAAAAAGTCTGATTTTAACTAAAACTCTAGATAAGTTACTAAACTGCTACACACATTACTGTGCAAAACAGAGTCTGTAATACCTGGATATTCTAACATGGAGTTCTCAGTAGGTTTCCTGCAACTGCCTCTTTTTTTTTCTCTCTCAGTCAGTGTCCCACCTGCACCGGGTAATCCTGCTATTTTCAAACTTGGATTAAACACCACTGCAGATTATGTGACTTCATTATTTGAGTGGTTGCTGAAAGGCCAGATGATGCAATCCAGAATCCTTAGTCCCCATGGTATAAATAGTGACCACTAGGAAATGGGAAACAGGAAGGAACTAGCCAGATAAATACCCTTTTTTTTTTCTCTCTCTCCTATAGATTACTCCAAATTCAATGCCTTCTGTATTCCTTCCTTGCAAGCTCTGTACTTGGCCAAGTAAACAAGTCTGCCTAGTGATTTGCTGTATGTATCACATTATCTGCCTTGCCTCATTTCCATTTTCCCTCACTCCCAATGCCTAAGGCTTGTACATTCCTCCCAAATTATTGCCAACCTAATTCTTGTCTCCAGTTCTACTTTAGAAGACCCAGGCACAGGGGTGGGGGTGAGGGATAAATTGGAAGATTGGGATTGATACATACACACTACTATATATAAAATAGATAACTAAAAGGACCTACTGTATAGCACAGGGAACTCTACTCGGTACTCTGTAATGGCCTATATGGGAAAAGAATCTAAAAAAGAATGGATATATGTATATGTATAACAGATTCACTTTGCTGTACACATGAAACACAATATTGTAAATCAACTATACTCCAATAAAAAAATTTTTTTAAAAAATGACGACCCAGGCAAAGGCAGTAGTGCATCTTTATAGCACAAATTTTATATATATATAAATTAGGATTTGGTAGCTAGAGGAAAAAACCACAGTGTGTCATTGTATAGATATGTCTGTTTTTTTTTTTAACATCTTTACTGGAGTATAATTGCTTTACAATGGTGTGTTAGTTTCTGCCTTATAACAAAGTGAATCAGTTATACATATAAATATGTCCCCATATCTCTTCCCTCTGTGTCTGTTTTCTTAATTTCTTTTTCTCAAAAATTAAAATCTTATATTATTAAACTTCAAGAGAGACCACCAATGAGTTAAATAATATTAATTATGCTAAGGAGTAATATTGAAATAGATTTTATGGTTTGACTCAGGGCACTACGACAAGCCAGATTTCTTCAGAGTTCATAGGCAGATAATGACAATTATAAAGTGCTGTGATCTCAGTCAGATTAAGATAGCAGTTCCCAGGGCTTCCCTGGTGGCGCAGTGGTTGAGAGTCTGCCTGCCAATGCAGGGGACATGGGTTCGTGCCCCGGTCTGGGAGGGTGCCACATGCCGCGACGCGGCTAGGCCCGTGAGCATGGCCGCTGAGCCTGCACGTCCGGAGCCTGTGTTCCGCAACGGGAGAGGCCACAACAGTGAGAGGCCCGCGTACCGCAAAAAAAAAAAAAAAAAAGTGGGACGAATCAAGGCAGGCCCATATTAAAAAAAAAAAGATAGCAGTTCCCAGAACAAAGTATAAATAGCAACAATCTTCTGATAAGGTCTCCTCTACCTTACTTCATCCTCTATGTTTCCTTCATATGGAAATAGGTGGTTATAGTGTAGTTTGAGAGGATGAAGTAATAAGCAAAAGGAGAAATAAAGAACTATTCTGTAGTGAAAAAAAAAAAAGTCAGCCTTAAGACTCCTTCTGAGTCAGACTTGGTCTTAGACACTTCCTTGCTTCCATGAATTTGGCAATACCAAATGAAGAAATGAAAACATCCAAAGTTGTCTACAATCTACTGCCTCTGTTATGCAGATTTATATTTTTAGTAAGGGCTCCAAATAAGAGAGGTTTTGGATGGTACTAAGGAGTATGTTTCACTTGACAGATAATAAATTGAAGTCCAAAGTAGTTATTTCCCTGTTATATCTAACTCTGAAAGCTCTGTTTACTTCATTACTCCAAATATAGTAAAGGATGAGTGTAAAGTGAGGGGAACTAGTGAAAATTTTCTAATATCTAACTTAATTCTATTGGAGAAGTCACAGTGTTGGTGGGAAATCAGTTTTGATAATTTTCTTTAAAGATATGACAGTTATTCTATAAGTATAGTATGATTTTCTAATAAGACCTCACCCTCACTGTTTCTCTAAGCTGTCATTAGGTGGCAATAGATGGTTCTGAGAGATATGGTCTCATTTAAGGTAACTTTTGTGTTGAAATGTCAAGATGCAAATCTGTAGACAAAGGCTACAGACAGTGAGCCTTAATATATTGTCAAAGTTTAGGGGTGAGTCAAATGTTTATAAGAATGCAATCCTCAAACACTTTACTATTCGAACAATGGTTCTGGGATCAGCAGCATTGGTATCAGCTGAAAGCTTCCTAGAAACGCAGAAATTAATGCCTTACTCCAGACTTCTTATACTAGAACTGCGTCTTAACAAGGTCCCAAGCTTGAGAAGTAATGCTCTAATAGACTATACAGAAATGTTGGGTCCAGCTAAAGTCAAGAGAAGAAGCATGAAACCAGCCCTTGCCTAATGTAATTTTTGCTGGAAGCAAGAGGACAAGAAAAAATGGTTTCCAGTGTATTAGTTAGGGTTCCCCAGAGAAACAGAATCAATAGAATATTTATTTATCTTTATTTATCTATGTATCTATCTTCAAACTGAAACATTGGCTCTTCCTGGGTCTTGAGTCCGCTGGCTTTCATGGTGGACTATATCATTGGCTCTCTTGATTCTCAGGCCTTCAGACTTGGACGTGAACTAAACTATCGACTCTCTTGGGTCTCCAGCTTGCCGAATGCAGATCTTGGGACTTGTAGCCTCTGTAACTACAGGAGCCAATTCCTTCTAATAAACCTCTTTATATATATACCTCTCTCACTCTCTCCGTATCTACCTAGATATCTATCTATATAGAGAAACATATATTTTTTGATAGAAAGAGAGAAATTTATTAGAAGGTATTGGCTCATGCGATTAAGGAGGCTGACAAGTCCCAAGATCTGCATTTGGCAAGCTGGAGACCCAAGAGAGTCGATAGTTTAGTTCACGTCCAAGTCTGAAGACCTGAGAACCAGGAGAACCAACAGTCCAGTCCAGCCTGAAAGCCAGAAGGCTCAAGACCTAGGAAGAAGATGTTTCAGCTCAAGACTGAAGGCAGGAAAAAAACCAATGTCCCTGGTCAAGGCAGTCAGATAGGAGAAAATACTCTCTTACTCAGCCTTTCTGTTCTATTCAGGCCTTCAACAGACTGAATGAGGCACACCCACTTTAGAGAGAGCAATCTGTTTTACTCAGTCTACCAATTCAAATGTTAATTTCATCCAGAAAACACGCTCACAGACACATCCAGAACAATGTTTGACCAAGTACCTGAACACTCCATGGCCAGACAAATAAAACTGACACAAAAGTCACCATTACATCCAATAAGATCTAGAGCTAAATGAAGATAGCACCATCAGAAAATATAACTATAAATCACTAAAGAAACAACCTCAACACAGCCCTGGGATTAAGAAGGCAATCTTCATAGGGTCAAGGCAGAACCTTTTCCCAGTCCTACATACAATTTTCAACGAGTTTTAAGACAAAATAACTCATTCAGACCTAAAACAGATAGCAAATTAAATATCTATGGGCAGTAATTGAAAAACAAAAAGCAGAACATGTGTTAAAAAAAATCCAACTACTAGAGAAATATAATCTCAGTGTAAGCCTTCAGCAAAATAAAACATGAATAATACTGGACATTACAGTTTTAATTATAGTAATATTTAACTCTTAAAACTTTTCTTTAATGACATGTTACTGCTTTGATTTGTAATCTGAAACCTGACATACTTCTGTGGTACCATAATATAAAAATCAGGTATTATTTTAGTTTTGCTCTTTTGGAGCAGTTCTTATTTTTAAGCAGTTTGCTAGTTGGAAAGAATGGTACACAAATATAATTACTCATGAACATGGATAAAATCTTGCAGCATGATCTGTATTTTTAGGTAACCAACTCCTAGGATATTTACAGAATTTTGGTTTCTAATATTATTCTATTTAGTTTTAGTACTATGTGGTCTTATAATTCCATAACATCCATTAGCACTTTTTCATTCACACTTTCAAACTTAGGAGAGAAAAGTAAACTGGAAAATAATAGTTTATTTTCATAAAGTTTGAAATCAAAGAATTTTTTTAATTGGTTTGTAACCCCCTAAAATTTTAGAATGCAACTCAGGCCATTACTCTCATTTTGAAAACCAACTTCTGCTCAGGAGAGCAGACCAGTTTTTGCCCTGCCTAATGAAGTTCCCAGAGTCATAATTTCCCTAGAAAAGAGCAAATTAAAGCATACCTTGGTATACTGGTATGAATTCTTTTGAAGACCTTGCAGAGAAACAGTCAAAGGATTTCAATCGGTTAAAATGTTCATCCAAAAATGTTTGATCTAGTCTTCACTGGTTAGCTGATTTTCACTGCTTTAAAATTTCCATAAAATGATTCAGCACCACTTCATAAGAAAACCACCTAACCTCAGTTTAACAGAGCCAACCACCACATTGTGTTTGCAGTTCATCAATCAAGACTGAACTGTCTCCAGTTTAAGCCAGGAGAACACAATTAAGATAACAGTATCTGTTCTTACCAAATATCTCTATACCTTTTCTTTTATCCCAATAGAATCCTGATTATTTTTTCTAGAAAATCAACCTCTTCTAACTGTTCATGTATTTCAGGGGAAAGTGACCCAACTTCCAGCTTCCAGGGCAGGCTTTACTGGTCTTAATATAATTCTTCTTTCCAGTGATTGGCTTTAGGAAAGACCTCTCATCTTCCACTGGATATTAAAGTTTTAAAAAAATGTGCCCAGCACCTCATCAATCAGGCATCATGCTAAAGCCTGAATATAAAACTGACATGGAGGAAGCATATGATCTTTAATGACACATCAAGATACTGAATCCATAAAATCTAAAACCTTCCCTTTATCTGAACTTTCTACATATAAAATTATCAATTTTCATATTTTTAAGCCAACTTGAGTTGGAATTTTCTATTCCTTACAGCTGATAGGATTCTATATGATATATGAAGGCTTTCACTTTGAACTTTTGAACACAATTCTATCCCAATGAATGATGCAATGCACTTATGTTAATTCAACACTGCAAAATGTTTTCTCCTTGAATTTATGTTCTATAACAGATCCAGTGTTTGAAGAACCATTCCTTAGCTGCACCATCTGTAGGCACTCTTAACAATTTTGACCAGTCTACATTAAAATTTATAAGATGCTTTTCAAAACAAAGATTAAATCAGTTCCTAATGCTGTGCTCGTCATGGACAACTTGCCCAAAATTTTTTGATCATGCAAGAATCTGTCAGAATAAATATTATTGTCAAGGTGGAGTTATTTATATTTTTATTCTCAACACCCACAGTAGAAAAATGCCACAAACAATTTAACTTTTTCTTGCAGTTGTTCTGGAAATTCTTAGCTAACTCTTCAACATGCTAAGTAGTATTTCTGTAAGAATTCAGTTAGAAATTATTATCTGTAGTCTCAGATTCACTGTCTCTGCTGCATTCAATAGATACTCTCATCTGTCAGAGGCTTTAAATGCCTAGAGAATAATTTTACTTAAGACATAACTGCATTCCACAGTAGTACTCACTTTTTTCACACATAGAAAAAAAACTAAAAATTTTAAGTCTTTTATATCTTGGGCATTAAGGGTTTTTTGAATTATGAATATTTTCAAATATTTATCATAATTCTGACCAAAATAATTGCGTTTCATAATAATGTCTTACTCTGTGTTTTTCTAACACAGATACCTTTGGTTTGCACACTGAACAAGCAGCATCCTCTTTAATCAGAGTAAGAAATATGTACTCTCAATATATTGCCCTCTCACTTTGATTTTCCAGTTTTGAGAGAGAAATATTTCTCTGAACTCCATGGTAAGAAAGCAGGAGCACAAGTACAGTGATAAATGGCAAATGACAGATTGTTTCACTGTCAAATAAACAGTAGGAATGGGAGGGACTGTGAAGAACTAGAGAGCACGTGACCCAGGTGCAATGGGCATGGCTACTCGTGTTCAGCTAATATGTGCCACCCTGGAAGCTGTTGCCAGTCTCTGAATTTTCAGCAGAAAATGGTAGTCATGTTTTTATGTGAAACTCCCAATTTTAGATTATGACAACCAATTCAAACTTGTAAAACCCTCTTTGGACCAACATTGTACAAACCATAAAAAACTTGTTTGCAGCTCATGTATAAACTTTGAGTTATGAGTGTGACACCAACCACTGGTCTAAACATGAATAAATGAAGATAAAAACTCATCAGGGAGGTGTCACCAGGGAATCACTAACAGGCTGTGAGCTGAGAAGCTTCAAGACCAGGGCCTCTTTTTAAAATGTAAATGTATCATTTACTTTTATAAAAGATATACATGCAAGGACTTTGAAAAAGGGTAAAATAACAAAAGGTTTACTGTGAAAAACAGCAGTCCTCTCTCCCACCCCACTCCCATTTCTTGCTGTAATAGGAAACTACTTTCAGCTACTTTAGTCACTTCTTTTGTTATTTACCTTTTGAACTATGTAACGTGGTACATGGTTGTTAATGTTATTTCTTGAATTTTCAGTTTTAGGCATTATCTATTGACTTTCTGCTACGGAAGTCACTGCCCCCTACACCCACCACATTCTTGCAAACATACACTTGTACACACACAATTTTTCCTCCCATCCTTCCATTATATTTAGAATATTAAGAATATGTAAATGCTATTAATAGCTGAGCCCTTTAGTATAATTACTTTTCCCATCCTGTATAACTTTTCATTTTCCCTTGAATTTATGTATTTTTTTATTTTTTCATTTTTCTTCTTTTTGGTTTACTTATCACCAACTCATCCTCAAAGCATTTTAAGTCATCTATTAATTTCACATTCGTGGAAGAACCTTTCCCAGAGTTTTCTGACCTTCCTCAACTTGAGCTAGTTTCTCACTAGTCTATCACCATGGAATTACCCTTTCCCATCCTCCAGGAAATGCACTTTGTTTCTAGAGTGGAGGCCCCTGCAATCTCATGCCTTCCTTGTCCTCCGATTACACCCTTATTTTGTTGAGCACCTCTTTTAGCAGCTTCCTAAGAATGAGAGGGAGATAATTTTTGAGACTTTAAGTGTATGAAAATATCTTAAGAATATGCTTCCACTTGTTGATAACTTGGCTGAGTATGGAAATTTTTGAATGAAATTAATTTTTCCTCAAAGAGGATACTGCTTCATTCTGTTACCTTTTAGGATTCAGAATTCTGAAGACATTTGATTTCTTAGTGCTTTGTAACATTTTTTTTTCCTGTCTGGAAGTTTATAAAATCATCTCATTTCCTTTATTTTAAAAATCCACCCCCCCCAATCTTTATTTTCCAATCCTTCTATTGAGTTATTTTAGGTCTTCTATGATGTTTTAAATTTCCAGGAGCTTGTTTTAATTTTTGAGTGTTCCTTTTCATGGTAACTTGTTCTTCTTTCATTTTGTGAATTTTGGTTTTGTTGTTATAGCTTTCTTTTTTTTTTTTTTCTTTTTTTTTTTTTGTGGTATGCGGGCCTCTCACTGTTGTGGCCTCTCCCGTTGCGGAGCACAGGCTCCGGATGCGCAGGCCCAGCGGCCATGGCTCACGGGCCCAGCCGCTCCGCGGCATATGGGATCCTCCCAGACCGGGGCACGAACCCGTATCCCCTGCATCGGCAGGCGGACTCTCAACCACTGCGCCACCAGGGAGGCCCTATAGCTTTCTTTGGTTTTGTTTTATGTGGCTTTCTTCTCCTTGTATTTTCTGTTTCCTCCAAGTCTCTCCTTTTCTGGTTATTTTTTCTGCCTTCTCTCTCTTTCAGATTAGAGGCTTTCCTCAGATGTTTGGTGTTATCTGCTGGTATTTATGTGGAGTGGTCTAAAATTAGATTGGGAGCTCTGAGGACATGAATGCAACTGAACAAAGTGATCTGACCGAACTGGTTAATTTTAGAAAACCTCTGCTGTATTTTTAAAATTTCTTCTGGATTTCCCAGAGGAAATTCTTCTAAACTGCCTAGAAGGTAAAGACCTGAATTCCAGCTGAAGAAGGCAAGAAGTTTTATGGTCTCTGTATGTGGTATGCACACATCAAGTTAATCCCCCTGTTTGCAGTACAGTACCCCCAACCTCAGTGGTGCCTGGTGGTATCTCCCAAGTAAATTACCCTCACAAGTAAAAAGTCTTGTGGTGAGGAGTGGGGAGAGGTGTAGGGGATGGGGGCAAATGTTTTCCTATGTGGTATGGAGCAGGGAATTTATAAATCTGGCTTCTTAAAAAGACTGTTAACCAAGTTTCTTTACCTCATTCCCACCTCCCATACCCTCTTCTGCAAGTTCCTAGCCCAAGAATTCCCAAATCATTGGGGAATTTTCTATTCTGCTTAAATTTTTATGACTTATTCAAGTACTTTCCAGCTTCCAAAATTTTGATACATTGTCTCCTCTCCCATTCTCCATGTCCCTGTGAGTTTACACCTATTAAAAATGGATAGGTTTAACCTCTACCTTTACCTAGGTGCAGATCAACCCTGTTAAATATATTAGAAATTACCATGGTTTTGGTTGGGTCTTTAAACTTGCAGGCTCAGGGAGTAAATGCTGACAATGATGGTGGTGATGATAAGTAATTAAGTGCTTATTCTGTGTAAGACACTCTACTAAATGCTTTATAGGAAAAAGTATCTTCAAGTATATTTTAAAATGGTGTAAGGTTGGTATTAATATCCATATTTTCATATTTTTCCTTTGGGGGAAATGTGGATTAGATACTAACAAAAAACTTTCAGCAGTGAAATATTTTCTTACCAATATTTTTACCTCATCATTTGCTCTTGTCTAGCCACAGGGGCTGCAATGCTGTAGGATGGCATACAATAGTAATCATTGCTTATACCTAGATTTGAGAGGAATGTTTCTAATGTTTTACTCTAATTTCCTCGAATTACAATGTTTGTTGTAGATTTCTGATAGAACACCATTTGTAAATGCAGTTTCCCTCTATTTTTAGATTGCTAAGTGTTTTATTCATTTATCAAATTAGGAGTTATTGTATTTTATCAGTTTTTATTAATCTATCCATATAATCAAATTGTATGTTGATAATGTACGATGTAAAAATCTAATTTTACATTGATAATACAGTCAATTACATTAGCAAATTTCAGAATGCTGAGCCATCTTTGGATTTCTATAATAAAACTTACTTGTTCTAATAGGTAATGATTTTACTTGCTTGAATTTAGGGTATTTGCAATTGTTTTTATACCTGAAATTTAAGAACAGTTTTTAGTTTGTGTTATATCCTTGCCTGATTTTGGTCAGCCTCGTAAAATGAGTTGGCAATATTTCACTTGTTTTCTTTATCAGAACTGCTTGAATCAAGGATTATCTGTTCTTTAGAGATTGAGTAAAACTCACCCCTCTGGGTCTAATTAAAAGTTGGGAAATAGACTTTTCACTAGCTTTCCAAATTCTCATACCCTATTTATCAATCTAGAAAATGGATATTTTAATGTTAATTTTGGTAGAAAATCACCTACTTCTATATTTCCAAATTTATTGACACATAAAATTGACAACAGTGTTGTTAAGAGGTTTAAATAATAAAAAATATATAAAGCACTTAGAATAACTCTGTCATGGAGTAAGTACTCAATATAAATTTTAATATAACTATTAAGTTGATGTGCTACACATTTATTTTTATAATTGTTATCTATCTATATAATTACACACACGTGTGTATGTTCAAGCAAATTCTTTTAAAATTATGCAGACCAAGATGGCTTTTTGCCCCTTTAAAGCAATTTTGCTCTTTTTTTTCACTTGAAAGCTTAATTCTTAGTGGAAAAACTTAGTTCTCTCATTCAAAATTATGAGGGAAATAAAACCTACAAACCCTCCATAATGACAACAATGAGCAGCCAATGTGGAGTTTTTTTAATCCAATTAAGGGTCGATAACTAGTTTTAGGGGTGATTTTTTAAAAATAAGAGCTAGTAGGAAAAAATTATATTTACTTGCTTCTTTGTTAGTAGAAATACATAACCATTTATTTAGTAGTAAACACTACATGCCAAATGCTGCACTAGTGAGATACAAAGATAAGACATGGTTCCAAGTATCTAACTTGCTCAAAATTTAGTGAAGACTGACATACCAATAAATATCTGTAATCCAACGTGTCAACATATGTAGAATACCATAAAAGAGATATGTAGAAATGTTGTCAAAATGCAAATATGGAACAAAATTATTCCACAAGTTTTATATGGTGTGGGGATGTTGGAGAAAGTTACAGAGAAGAGATGTCCCAAGCCTGACATTGGCTGACAACTTTAATAGGATAAGACTCAAATATTTTCCTGGGTCTCATCAGCCACAGGTAATCATCTCACTAACATCTAGCCCCAAGTCCTACCTAATTTTGTTTCTGAAACAGTCTTGCATCTGCTCAAGCATGTTGGTGAGTGACTGTCTCTTTCTTGGAAGAATTAGGAAGGAGAACTTCCTGATTACCCCCTCTGGGGATTGCATGCTAGAGCTGCCTATAATACAACAATAACCACACGCTCCAATTCTACAGGTCTGATTTTTAGCCCTAGAACCAGGACTTTGTTTGCTGCCCCCATTTTTCATTCTTCCTCATTAGTTCCATCCAAAAGCTATTGACCCCACATTAGTTCCACTAAAGCCACTACTTTAATTGTCCACTGTAGATGTCTCTATACATTGTGAAAGCATTCAGGCAAATATGATGTATCTGTCCATCCTCTCCCATATTTGAGCTTTCGTAAAGTCTTTTACAACCTAAGTCAGATCACATCACTTCTCTCCTTACAATCTCCACAAGGCTCCCATCTCACTAAGTTAAAGCCAAAGTCATTACATCTTGCAATGCCCTCTATGGCATGGCTCCTAACTACCTCTGAGGTCTCATCTCTCACAATTTCAACTCCCACTACTGCTTTATAACCACATATGCCTCTTTGCTGTTCCTCCAACCTCAAGTACAGTCCCACCTTAAGACACAGTAGTTGCTATTCCCTTTGCCAAGGAAACTCTTCTCTCAGATATCAGTCTGTTCTTACCTAGTTCAAATTTCTGCTCAACTGTCACCTTATTACAGAGGCCTTCCCAGGCTACGGTGTATAAAATAGCAACCTCTGCTCACTCTGGAACTATCTTCCCTACCTTGCTTTACTTTACTTCACAGCACATAATAAACTCTGACATATTTACCTGTTTTGTTTGTTTTCTGTTTCCTCCAGTGGAATGTAGGCATGGTACTTTGTTTTGTCCATTGTTTTATCTCCAGTACCTGGAATGGTACGTGACACTTAGTAGGTCTTCATTAAATACTGAAAGATTGAATTCCTAAGGCATTTGATACTTTTCCTGTGCTGCTCATTACACTCAGATTTGCAGAGCAATTCACATTCACACCACATCTGTTTTGTATATTACATTGCCACACCTCTGAGTAATAAGATTATGCAGAACCCCAATATAAGAATGAAGAATTAAATGGATAAACAAATGCATGTTGTTCCATAGAAAAAAGATGCATTTCTAGGTAAGAGCGTATACTTAGAGGAATAAAGGATATGCATTTTGTGCAAAACCAAACATACACAGAGACATCTCTGTCCAGTTAGTTCATCCAGAATGTTGAGAGTGATCAATAACTTTCTAAATATGTTGAAATTTGGGGGACCTAAGTAGACTCTTTTTCTTTTATGTGATTCATCTTACTCAGTAGCTGGGATGCTCCATCTTTATAATTGAATACTATTTAATTTAGTCTAGGATATATGAGACTTGGTTTATAATGAATAATTTAAAAGCAAAATCAGATGAAGTAATAATTTTTCCAAGTATCTTTCCCCAGGGAAAGTTCTGCTGGCTAATACTAGCCTGAGTTGTGAGTTGATCTGAAGGTTTATTAAGAGAAGATGAAAGATTTGTAAATGGTTCTGTTTCTTTTAAGTAAGAGGAGAAATGCATTATTTTTACTCCCTAGGGGGAAAATATGCAACTACTTGATTCTACTCTTTCCACTGCAGAAACTAGAAGCAATTTCCTCATAAGCATTTCCATTACTTTTCTCTAAGTCCTCTATTAAGTTGTTTTTTTTTTTTTTCGGTACGCGGGCCTCTCACTGTTGTGGCCTCTCCCGTTGCGGAGCACAGGCTCCAGACGTGCAGGCTCAGGGGCCATGGCTCATGGGCCCAGCCACTACACGGCATGTGGGATCTTCCCAGACCGGGGCACGAACCCACGTCCCCTGCATCGGCAGGTGGACTCTCAACCACTGCGCCACCAGGGAAGCCCTCTATTAAGTATTTTAACAGCAAAATGCTCACTAAAAGAAACAGGGGAGTTAGATTAATATGAAACGAGAATATTTAGGTTATCAATATGATCTACATGATTTCTACCTTTTTGAATTTACTGAGGTTTTTTTGGTGGTAAAATATATAATCAGTTGTTTTAAGAGTCCCATGGGAATACACAAGGAAAAAGTATACTGTATTGTCAGGGTACTGTGTTTGGGACACATTGATTAGGTCAACCATATGATTTATTATATTACATGAACTCTTACATATTTTGGTCTACCTCATCAATCATGAACTGACAGTGTTTATTTAAATTCACCTACAACTACTGTGAATTCCTACCAGCACTTTTGCTTTATGTATTTCTGTGGTGTGACAGGTAGTGAATAAAGATGTTTAAAAGTTATATACTCTGGGGCTTCCCTGGTGGCGCAGTGGTTGAGAGTCCGCCTGCAGATGCAGGGGACATGGGTTCCTGCCCCGGTCCGGGAAGATCCCACGTGCCGCGGAGCGGCTGGGCCCGTGAGCCATGGCCGCTGAGCCTGCGCGTCTGGAGCCTGTGCTCCGCAACGGGAGAGGCCACAGCAGTGAGAAGCCTGCGTACCACACACACACACAAAACTTACATACTCTGGACTGCATGTTTCATAATTTAAAAGGGCACTTTTTCTTATTTAACATTTTACCTTGAATAAAACTCATCCATCAAGTCCACTACTTTGTTAAATACCCACACATCCTTCATTCCATTAGCAAACCATTTCCATATCTAGATTTTATTCTCCTCCTAAATTGAGTCATAGTGCTACTCTATTATACTGAAAACTCAAGTTAAATTATAAATTTAACCACTACCAACACATTTTGGATGAAATAGTACGGGAAAGGAAAAAAATTGGGAAATTGATTTAAATACATAAATATAGAATTAACAACAACAAAAACAAGCAAGCAAACAAAGATACCATAGGTGGTTGTTACAGTCGTTTCTTCAACTAGTCTTGAAATCATAGTTAGTATTTATAACTTCCGTTTTCCTCAGCTGGTAGGGGTGAGTGATAACAAACCTTTCTCCCTGTGGGGCTGAGCCTTGGTAGTTTTTATTATTATTATTATTATTATTGGTTTTTTTGAAACTCCATGAACCTGGGTTTCAGATATACTTCTCCCTTCTACTGTGTAATAATATCAATCATACTCACACTCTGGTCAGTCACCACAGACAGTCTATGAACTCCCTTCTTTCTTCATTACTTTTTTTTTTTTGCGGTACGCGGGTCTCTCACTGTTGTGGCCTCTCCTGTTGCCGAGTACAGGCTCCAGACGCGCAGGCTCCGGACGCGCGGGCTCAGCGGCCATGGCTCACGGGCCTAGCCGCTCCGCGGCATGTGGGATCTCCCCGGACCGGGGCACGAACCCGAGTCCCCTGCATCTGCAGGCGGACTCTCAACCACTGTGCCACCAGGGAAGCCCTTTCCTCATTACTTTGAGGGCAGGAAGAGCCCCAAAAGTCAACTGGCAGGACTCCCAGGTGTCTCTCATTCTAAGACGGGCCAGTCTCACCTCTCAAGGTTTCAGTCCTCCCGATAATATGAGGCTTCAGAATGAATGAGAGTCTCTGTGCAAGTGCGAGCTCGGACACTGGCAGATACCTGGTTTCTCCCAATAGCCCCGGAGAGTAATGAGACCCCCCTCCGAACGGGGTCTGGCCTGGACTGGCTCCCGGCTGCGTCTCTTTTCCCTCTGCTCCAGGGAGCTGCAGAAGGCACGCGTGCGCATTTGCTCTCTCTCTCAGGCCTCCCCCAGCCACGCCCAGCACAGCAACCAGGATTCCCAGGTGTCTCTTATTGAAAGATCGCTCAGCCAGCGTCTCCCAGCCCCGCCCTGGCGAGACTTTTGAGTTCCCCCCACCCCCTTCCCCCAGCTCTGCCTTCATGGGGAATAGGCAACATTCGGTAGGATAGGGATTGGAATTAGGTAGACGCCTTGGGTCCCCCATGAGCCAGCTCCAATTATCCGGCCCCTCACGACCCTTGAACTTTTCGAGACCTCTGGTTTCCCTGAACCTCAAGTCACGTGCATGCGCAGTACACACCCCTTCAGTAGGCCTTGGGTGGGTCCAAACGCCCTGGAGAGTGCTGGTTTGGGTGGAGGGGTGCCCTTTGCCCCACTACACAATACATTGGAACTTAGAACATTCCAACATAACTGGTAATACCTCAAAACTCCATCCACCTTGAAGACTTAAAGAAAGGCACTTTCTCAGGCACATCAAATTTAGAGAACTTGAGGGTCTTGAAATAAATCCCTTAATATTTACTATGTTATCATAGTCTTTTAAAGTCTTAATATGGTGCCAGTAGTTCACAAATCCAGTTTAAGACTGCTTTCTAGCTACAGTAAATTACTTGTGCTTTACAAACATGCTCATTTCTTTCCTACAACTATATAAAAGAGCATAGCTGCTCTCTCTTTAAAAACCATTCGCTTCACTCTACTTAGAGATGATAATTTCCTCATTTCATCATCTCAAGTGGGATTCCTCAACATCGCCCATACCTAGAGAATATGTACTCCTTTAAATTTTCTTCATTCTTGTATTTTGAGTATGCCATCTCTTTCCTGACAGAAACCTGACCAATGGAGGTAATATATTTAAGTTTTATAAACTGTGTTCTCATGTTTCTTTGCACTATTAACCTACCACACTCTTCCGGGAGCAGAATAGCTTTGTATTAATCATTGATTAATGTGAACGGCAAATATAGGTAGGAAAAAATTTAAGCTCTTAACAGAAATAATCTTAAAAACAACTCTTAATTTCTAGAGCTAGAGAAAAGAGTTTCTTAAATTCCAAATGGTTGACTCATATCAAGAGCCAAAGCAAATTAAATATGGGTTAGTAACATAAACCTTAAAACAGGAAAAGATTCCAGATTATAATTTGAGAACAGCTTTTCTGCCAGTGTGGAAGGGGGAGACTTTTGTTGACTTATAGGAGAAGGAGTTGGTATTTTGGAGAGAAATATATGAAAGAAATAGAAAAGAGCATAGATGCAAATATGAAATCATGTCTTCTGCTCTCCATTGGGCTGAGATCCCCGGGGTCAGGTTGAATTTCCACATAGGCTTGGGTGAACAGACAGACTTGTTCTTCACTTTGTGTAATCTGAGAATGTTCTTGTGCCTTAGAGGCATGTCCATCTAAACAGTACTCAGGCAATGACTGACTGACTGATCTAGGCAGATGGTCCAGAGAACAGATTCCTAGAGTCCTTGATACTTTATAGAAGGAAAGCATAAGCTTGGAGCCCCAAGAGGGAAAGAGCTTTGACTAAGAGAGAGTAAGGAGGGCAAAGATACAAATTACAAGGATCTGATATCTGTAAATCATTAGCGTTATCTGGTAGCTTAGAATGACAGGGATCAGGTAAGATGCTTCTCCTTAATAGGAGCAGAACCAAGACCAGAGTGGTATGATGATATAACTATCTATCAGTGCCAGGATAATAACTGGCACATTAGAAAACTAGGTCCATAACCAGCAAGATGAGAATGAGAAGGAGGAGGCTGGGCACCTAAATTGGCTTGGGTATTTACCCAACGTGACTGACTTCTAAACCATATTTAAGTTTTCTATCATTAGCAGAAATAGTAGTGCATGATCTTTATCATTGATTTGTACAGAAGTAAAGTTCATCTTCATACTTCTAAATATTGTGGATTGTTGTAACTAAAGGAAGTAGTATTGGACTAAATTCCAGAGTAAAGCAAGCTTTTAATAGGCAAGCAGGGCCATATCAGCTTTTATACTTGGAGAAAGGTGCCTGGTATGGATACAGGTGGGAATGCAAAGGACTTTGGAGAAATTTGCATTCAGAAAGTGAAATCATCTGGGCTTTTGACAAGAGCATGGGCCGGGAGGATGGATTGCATCTGGAAGAGAGTCATACATAAGGACAAACAACTGGTCATTAATTCTCCTCCATCATCCTTTAGTTTTGCTCAGAAGACAACATTAGAGAAGGGGCTGCTGAGCAGAAAGAAATCACATGGTGTATTATCAAGGTAACTGGGTTCAGCAACACATCTAGAGTTGAATCTAAAGGTGAATTTAAAATATCCAAAATTTCTGCCAATCCTGTCCCTACACAAATAGTGAATATATCAAAGAGGTGGCACCTCAGGAAATTGGGGCTTGAGTTAATCACAGGTGAACTCAATCTATTTACATATTCAACCTACTTCCAGCTCAACATGTCCTCCTGGGAGGAATCTGAATGAGCAGCCCTCAACCAAGCTGGGAGACACAGAAAATGGCTTGCCCTCTCTGAGAAATAAACAAAACATATATATTCAGTCTGCAATATTCCTTTATACACAATTCTCAGAATATAACAAAATACATTACAAATATGAAGAAGGAGGAAAATGTGACTCAGAACTAAGAGAAAGAGTCAATAGAAGCAGACTTGCAGATAGGCAAGTTATTGAAATTAGCAGGCAAGGACTTTAATACAATTATTAACAATATGTTTAATTTAAAGGAAAAGATGGATATAATTTGTGAAGAGATGGGACACTTCAAGAAAAATACAGAAATTCTAAGATAGAACTAAGTAGAAATTTTAGATCTTAAGAATTCAATAACTGAAATCAAAATTCCAGTGGATTGGTTTTTTTCTTGCAATACTCATTCTGTTCTTTTAACATGATCCAGTGATAGCTCAGTGAAATGGAAGTTAAAACCAAAATGAAATATCAGAAAAACTAAAATTAGAAAGACATATGTACTGGAGACATTGTAAAGAAAAATAATTCTCATACATTGCTGGTAGGAGTGTAAGTAAAATAGTAAATCACTCTGAAAAACCCTTTGTACATACTAATAAAATTAAACATACATCTCTTCTACATTCTAGCAGTTCTGCTCCTTGGAAAGGAACAAGAGCATGTACACAAAAAAGAATGCGTAAGATTTATTCATGATAGCCCAAACTGAAAACATTTCAAACATCTACCCATAGTATAATTTATTTTAAAATTCTGATATATTCAGACAATAGGACTGTATTCAGACAATAGACTACATAGCAGAGAAAAAGAAAAAGTGCTGCTACATATAACTACGTGTAAATCACAAAAACATTATGCTGAGTGAAAGAAACAGAACTCAAAAATGTACCTACTGTATGATTCTGTTTATATGAAATTCAGGAAGAGAATGAAACTAATTTATGGTGATAGAGTTTAGGATGGTGGTTACCTCTGGGTACATAGCTGGATATTTACTAGAAAGCATCATAGGGAAACTACTGCGGAAAAGGAACATGTCTTGATCTGGGTGGAGTTAATATGTGTGCACATATATAAAAATTCATCAGTGAGGGCTCCCCTGGTAGCGCAGTGGTTGAGAGTCTGCCTGCCAATGCAGGGGACACGGGTTTGTGCCCTGGTCCGGGAAGATCCCACATGCCGCGGAGCGGCTAGGCCTGTGAGCCATGGCTGCTGAGCCTGCGCGTCCGGAGCCTGTGCTCCGCAACAGGAGAGGCCACAACAGTGAGAGGCCCGCGTACTGCAAAAAAAAAAAAAAAAAAAAAAAAAATCATCAGTGAGTACACTAAGATTTGTGTATTTTACTGAATTCAAATTATATTGCAATAAATAAAAGGAAGACACATTTAGCATGGGCTACTAGAGCAAAGTAAGATGTTTTGGAATTTTCAGGATAATACAGCTAAATAAAAAATAAAACTAATAAGAAAATAGTAAATATGATGTGCTTAGCAATTATCAGAATATAGGATAATATCTATTAAGTGGCTCTTGGTACCATAGTTTTGGGGTCTCTTATTTGAAATGGTTTATGCACTCTAGAATCCTGGTTAGAATCATTGATGCCCCACCTCCTGCTGTGGGATCTGGGTCCAGTAATTTAATCTTTGTGTTTCTGTGTTCTCACGTGTAAAACAGAGATAATAATAATACTTACCTTATAGGATTATTGTAGAACAAAATGAGAAAAATATCTATGATTAGTAGAGTGCCTGGAAAATGAGTAGATATCAACAAATGTTTATTATCATTATTATTTGTACTATTATCCAAACCTGTATCTTTTTCAGATATAAATATTTGTTAAAAATAGCCCATGTGTCTGTTGTAAGGAAGGCCATAAATAACAATTATTTCATAGTAAAATATTTCTGAGGGTTTATTCTAATAAGTAAGAAAAGATATTTAGGGAGGTAAATTCATTTAGATTTCTTACCTGGAAAGATGTGAAGAAGGGAGGGCACTTTATACACATTTATACATGCATGGATAGATAGACAATTTTAAAAACAATATGTTAAAATTTATCACAAAATTGAAGATAAAGGTCATAGACTTTAACATTTGATTATGAAAAAAAGCTCTAAATGCATATTTGTCTTTGTCATTTGCCATCTAGCCTTTGTTTACAGAATAAATTCCAAAGTCCTTAGTATGACAGTAAAGGTCTTTATTTGGCTTTTTTTTGGAGATGATCCCTGCCTGCTCTCTTTGGTCCACAAGAAAAATTTGCACTGACTCCACTGAATTTCTAATGCATTTGTATACCGTGGCATTTTATGTGTTTTGCAATGGTTCTTTGCTTTTCTTCCTCTTTTCCTAAACTATGTGTTCCTTAAGGGCACCAGCCCTATTTTAATCAACGTTGACCAGAAATTGGTGTCATGATGGGAGGAACTCAGTAGGCACTCAAAAACCATTTACAGAATGAACAACTACTTAAAAGTCTAGAATTAATAGAAGAAAGGGTGGGGGATGGGAAGTCAGAGAACATACACAGCTGTCTAAAGTTATCAGAAACATTCACTCTGTAATGTATAATATGAAGAGCAGGAGAGTGAGCATCTGCTTAAGGGAAGGATACTGAGAAATAAAGATATAGCAATGGCTTTTCATTTATCATTTTCAGAGCAACAGGCAGCTATTCAGAGCCATTCATCAAAGATTACTTAAGAAAAAAAAGATGATGATGATGAAGTGTGATGAGCTTAAGGTTAAAAAAAAGATTATTGCTATATTATTATGTACTACAATGGAAGGAGAAAAGAAAAATAATTCTAAAATCCATCCTTGAAAATCAAAACTGTTGGACACCAGGAATATTGAAATGCATATATATCAGAACTGTTCTAAATTATAAAATACAAACAAAACCCCAAAAACAGGGAAGAGAAGAGGGTGACAAATAACAAGGAGAAAAATTGCTAGATTTCTTTAAAAAAAACATGTCTATATTGTCTGTTGGATTACCAATCATCTTGTTTGGTTATAGGAAAATTTAAAATATGTATTATATCTATCATTCTCTTATATAAAAAGATTTTCTTTTTATTTTTTAGGTTCTTATTTATTTTTTAGGTTATTACCACTAATGAACTAGTGGTAAACAAAAATGCTGGGTTTGCCTGTGTGAAAGTGCTAAGTTCTTCAGAGCATTTGAAAATCACCGGAGAGGTAAAGCAACCAATTAAACATACTCTTTTGAGATTTCAGTTTCCTGTGTCAATTTAACACTTTGGTCTAATCAAAATTCTTGATTGACATGTCCTCATATCATGGCTTTTCCAACCCGCTAGAAATGCTTTGTCTCTGTAAGAGACTGACAGATAGGTGACTTTATATAAAGTGTTCTGTGAAGTGCCTTTTAAATCTACCTTCCATGCATACGCCTGCCTTCTTCTTGAGGAAAAAATAATAACAGTTCAACTCTTGGTCCTTTTCTTTATGTTAAGTACATCACTTTGTTTGTTTCAATTTGTCTAATATTGAGATTGAAGTTTCAAGCTTTGAAGAGAGTCAGTGTTTCTTTCCCTAGTTTTAATTCCCAGTTTTCAGGAGAGAAAGAGAGGAAGCAATTTTCTAAGCATATTGAATGTGTGATAGATTTTAAAAGCTCACAAATTCTTTGTAATTATTCCCATTGAGGGGCAAAGTGGAATTCCCCCTCCTTTATGACTTGCTTGAGGAATAGAATGTGGCAGACTTCTGAAGCTAGGTTATAACAAACCTCCAGATTCTGCCTTGGGCTCTTAGAACTCTTGTTGTTGGAGCTCTTAGCTGCATTGTAAGAAGCTCAACTACCCTGGGGCAGTCATGCTTTGAGAAGCCCTAGCCACAAGAAGAGGGTTCTGGAGGATGACACATCATGCATTGAGAGAGAAGGAGAGACAGAACCAAGAGCACCACAGTTCTAGACATGTGAGTGAAATCGCCATCTTGGAAGTGGATCCTCCAGCCCCAGCCATCCCAGCAGATGCCATGGGAACCAGCTGAGCCCTTCCTGTATTCCTGGCCCACACAAACATGAAGAATAAAAAATGTTTGCTTTAAGCCACCAAATTTTGGGAGCAGTTGGTTATGTAGCAATAGTTAACCAGAACAATTGGCAATCTACTGAAAGCTTCTTAAGATATATTTGTAAAATCAACCTTGCTTTCTACTTCAGCTTCAGTAGAGCATCTGGATAAATAATAAAACAATTATTAAATTATAAAGGCAAGAAAAGTTATCCAATTTGCATGTAATAAGTCACTCAAAGAATGTTCAACTAAAACATACCTTTTGATTATGGAAATAATAGTAATAACAAAAAATTGATATTCTTTACCCCCTTCCTTAATTTTTCCTCAATGATAAACTGTCAGCATTTCTAACTACCTAAAAATTTCTGCAGCACAGGTTGTGCCTTTTTGACCTGGTTGGGAATTGATGAGCGAAGAGGATGTCAAGTTCATAAAAATGACAAATGCTTCTGTCATTAGCAGATGCATTAATCTCTGTCAGGAGAAAACCTTTCATTTGAGGGGTAAGTTAGATAAAATCCTAATGCTGAAATTCCATTCCAATTGAAAATAAGCCTTTAATACTAAACTTTCATTTGGGAGCCTTAATACTAAATTTTCATTTGGGATGAAGTAGTTTTGTTATTGTTGGATTTTTAACATATAAAAGGCCATTTAACATATAAAATGTCACATTTCTGCTTAAACAATAAAATTCTAATGAATGGCTGAGGATTGTAAAGTGAAGCAAGAAAGAAGCAGTACCCATTATATACAAGTGAGCATTATTTCTTTCAGGAGCAAATTTCTATGAGTTTTCTAGGCAAAAGCACTGAGTCATACTTGATTTTTAGCCCTTTTAAAAAAGCATTATGTTGCTTCTTTTAGTTTTCTGAATCAATATAAAAGTAGGCCTTCAAAAGCCTAATTTTATGAGTTACTGGCAAGTAAGAGAATTGTGAGAAAAAGAGAAGCCCAGTCACCCTGATAACCAGAGATTAAAAGAAAATAAAACATTTTGAAACAGGGACTAAGAGAAAGTATGGTTAATCCCCAATGTTGATAGGAAACCAGTTTCATGCTCCAGACACTGCCAAGGATGTCATATACTGTCAAATCACTAAGAGGTGATCTGCAGAGGGAGTACACTGGAGTCCCAGGGGTCAATGTTCCACGAGTATTTTCCTATCTCTTCACCGTCAGAGTTTACCAAGCCAAGAGTGCTAGCAACCTGGGTTAAAAGTACATAATTGGCAAGCACACTTTGGAAGTTCAGGTCAGATGCCTCAGAGATTTACAGATTTATCTCCCCCAGCATCATTCATTTAGATTACAAGGGTAATGGTTCTAGAGCCCTCACCCTCCTTTCCTCAGAGACTATTTGTTCAGAGAAAGATAAGTTCTCTCCTGCTCCTGAGGGGAGGACGGGCAACTATACCAGGCATCCTATGAAAGCTCTGAGATTCACAATTTTGGAGTTCCTCTCCTGATACTGACCCCCACTCTGTACGCACCAGGTACATCTGGCTTTTATTGCCTTGCCTTGTAGGAGGTTGGCATATGGGAAATCAATATAAGATGTTCTTTAAGTAAATAATCAGTGTGTTCTCTATTCTCATGTCTGCTGTCAGGACAAAGCAAATGTATAGCTATGAAAATTTAACAGGCCTGGGGTGTATGGGGTAAAATCTCCCATCTTTGTGGTGAGAGCTATGTTGTTTAGGTTTGGGGAATCCTTGAGTCTGCTTAATCAAGTTTCTATCCTATTTTTTCTCTATAATCCCTGAAAAATAAAATATTTTAATACAGGCTGCAATAGTGTTGCAAATATTACTAAAGATTAAAAACAAGCATTTACTTTTTAAAAACGGAATTGCATAAAAAATTTAGCTAGACCCCAGATTCTGTGCATCACCGGAATTTGAGTGCAAGAGCAGAAATGGTCACCAGGAAAGTAGAGAATTATTTCTCCTACGTGAAATGGGTTAGATTGTTGGGGATGGGGCGCAGGTTTTGCCACGTTTACAATCTTGGCACAGTGCCTTGTATTTGCTAGTAATCAGTACACCTTAATGGAGGTAAATCATAGAAGTAGTTCATCCTAAGACAGTTGGTATGTGACTAGAGACCTATCCCAAATCTCATAGATTCAATGTAATGATGAAACTAATGTATCTACTTTCCTGCTAGATAAAGGCTCCTCTGGCTTTCAGGCCCTCAGAGCTTGATGGCAGTATGGCTTAAAGTCATCATCTATTTTCATTAACTCCAAAACCCGTGCTTACCAGACAAACTTTTCTCCCTAAATTTTGCTTCTAAGAAGGCTTTGGATATTGTAAAGATAACAATATGAGGCCAACCAATATGCCCTTGTGAATTTATCAGCAGCTGTTATCTCTGTATTGGGGAGCCAACTGGAATTCTGTGCCCTGTACAGTTTGCTAATACAGATGAATAAATCTCAAAATCTGCTCAAAACCCCTCAAAAAGGTAGAGCCCTGAGGCCACAAGGGTCACTGATATACCCCAGAGCTACTCAGATTCCACTAAAGTGTAGACCCTCTGAGGTCACAATCTTTGATCTGAAACTTCAAACATTGGAGAGATTTGAGAGAGCATGGATTAGGTGATAGTACAATGACACCCAGAGACAAGGTTTATTTTTATATTCTGGAAAAAAAAAAGGGAACCCCTGCCACAATTGTGCAGAGTAGGAAGAAGAAAGAAATGAGCAATAGTATCCTTGCTGATATCCTGAAGGACACTTTTAATTTAGGGTTTGGTTTTTTTGTGTTTTGTTATTATTATAAGGAGGGGGTTATTTTTTCCCTGCAGTGCTTAGTATTTAACAAATATTCAGGTTATACTAAAAGATGGAAAACTTGCTGATGAATGGGCAGAAGGGTAAAAGGACTAAAAGAAGTAAAATGATGCATGACACTGAATATGCCAAAGCTAGAAGTCCACAAAACTAAAATAAGTGAAAAGGGTGGATTAAGGAAGAGGAGAGATTAAAGAGGGGAGCGGGTAGAGAAGGCAAAAAAGGAGAGGGGGAGAACAGAGCTGAGCCTGAGCAGGAGATAGAAGTGATGCCCTAGGTCGAGTTCATGCTTCTGGCATTGAGACCTCGGAGCCAGTAGTACATGAATCCAGCTCCTTCCTTTTTCAGAGCCTGAGGGCCCAGCACCCAGCAAGACAGCTATTGTCCCTGTTCTCATGGAGTGGATTATTTTAGAGAGGAAGGAGACATACATGGTATATGAAAAAGTAAACAATGAAAATACCAGATTTATTGTGAACAGAGTATGCCAGATAAAGGTATATGAGCTGCTCTATCAGAGGGATGATATTTATCTGCTGGTAACAAACAGGTCAAGGAACATAACTTGGAGGGGGTGGCAGAGCTAGCTGTTTCAGATTGGGTGGTTAGAAAAGCCTCTCTCACCGAGTGACCTCTGTGGTGGGACCTGAATTACAAAAAGGAGCCAGCTAGGAGAAGATCTCCAGGACCAGCTTTCCAAGTTCGGAGAACAAGTGGGACAGAGGCCTAAAGGTGGGAGCAAGCTTGGCATGCTTCACAGCCCGAGTGGAGGCCAGAGTAAGGGCAGCAGGATGAAGCCGGGTGTGAGCGAGGGGAGAAGGGGGCGGGGGAGAGGCAGGGGCAGATCACACTGGGCAGGTGGCACGTGCCAGGGTAAGGAGTTCAGGTTTTATTCTAAGTAGATTTGGAAAACTTTACAGAGTTTTAAGAAAAGAAGTAACAATGAAACTCTACAGAATCAAATTCCTGCTTGTTTTTGGAGTTGGATAACATGTTAATTCGAACAACTTGGGTCTTCTAAAGTCAGCATAGATTCTTATGGAAATAGAAACTATCCTTAGGTATTCTCTTAAAACAAAAATGAATCTATGATATCACTTATGTGGAATCTAAAAACAAATGATACAAATGAATTTATTTGCAAACAGAAACAGACTCACAGATTTCTAAAACAAAGGGGAAAGAGGTTGGGGAAGGGATAAATTAGGAGCTTGGGATTAATAGATACACACTGCTTTATATAAAATAGATAAATAACAAGGTCCTACTATACAGCACAGGGAACTATATATTCAGTATCTTGTAACAATCTATATGGAAAAGAATCTGAAAAATATATATATATATAATTTTTCTTTTCACACACATATAACTGAATCACTTTGCTGTACACCAGAAACTCATACAACATTGTAAACCAACTATACTTCAGTTAAAAACAAAAACAAATTTAAAAAAACCCAAAGATGAATCTGGTAATTTCTAAAGTAATTACAGTTTTTTAAGCTATTTAAAAAAACCCTGCATTTGGCTTCAATGGAAAGCAGAAAGAGGTTAGTATTACGCATCTTTGATCAATTTTGAGATAAAATATATTTTTTCAAAAAGTACCTAATGTTTAGGGCTTCCCTGGTGGCACATGGTTGAGAGTCAGCCTGCCGATGCAGGGGACCCGGGTTCATGCCCCGGTCCGGGAAGATCCCACGTGTTGCGGAGCGGCTGGGCCTGTGAGCCATGGCCGCTGAGCCTGTGTGTCCGGAGCCTGTGTTCCGCAACGGGAGAGGCCACAACAGTGAGAGGCCCGAGTACCGCAAAAAAAAAAAAAAAAAAAAAGAGTACCTAATGTTTAATAAAACATTTTATTCAATATCCATTGAAAGAATTTTTAAATGTGCTATATAATATTACAGTTTCTGAAGATACTGAAGAAATCAATTAGAATGAGAAATGAATTCAGCTGTTCTGCCCATGTGAGAGAGAGACTGCCACTGAGAACAGGAGAAATAATGAGCTGCAGGTTAGAGTTCCTGATTTAGGAACAAGTTCCCATCTAAAGAAAAAAGTGCTAGTATCAAAAAGCTCAAAGAATAAAAATATACACAGATGCACAGGAGACTAATTTCCATGCACACTTCTCTAAAAGGCCTTCAATTTCCTTGCAGCTAATTTTTTGTAAAGAAATTTAAACTCAAATTTCTTTTCTGAGAATGCCCAGAGAAATTATACCTGCAACTAACTCACAATAGGAATTTTTTAACGAAAAATGTTCTGTTATGAATTCTCCCAGAATATTTATCATTTCATAAATGACTTTGACATTTTCCCATTTGATTCAATCAAAAGTTATTTCATGAAATAATAATAATAAAATTAAATGAATATCTAGGAGCTAGTAGAGTAGAAACAATGAAGCATGCATCTTAGAAGCAAAAACTAGTATGTTTGATACATTTATTTAAAAAGAACAGTGAATTATGCTTTTTAAAAGCATATTTAAAAGTATGTGATTTCATTCCAAAAACTATGCATTCTGTACAGTTTTAAAGTCTTTCTTTTAGATATCTGTCCCACTATCTGTGAATCCCTTTTTCATATTATACTAATTCTCTCCTTTAAGATGTTTTGAAAACATGAATTTTAGTATTATGGCCAACCCAGTCATTTGGTGGAGACTGATGCTGTCAAGGCAGCAGTTTGAACAAAATGAGATGTTATTTTGGTATATTGTCTCAAATAAGGCATCAGTGTATGTTTGTTAAGTGAAAGAACTATGGAAGGAAAGAGGGACATTTATTTTGCTCACCTGTAAAATGAAGATGTGATACCTACTTTAGAGTTGATGAAGCTCAAAGGAGATGCTGTTTCCCGAATAACAGTGCAAAGTAAGCAAGCATTTAATGAACGGTAGCTGTTTTACTGTTATAATAAGTCAAATAACAAAAAAATCACGTTGCCTTTTCCCCTTCCTTATTAAAATGGCTTCCTGTATGAAGTGACAAAGGGGAGAAGTGGAGACAGAGGGAAATTTCCTTAAGTAAACTGCACGTTGGCTGAGGGGCAGGTGTAACAAAAAAGACGAATGATTGAGAACAATAATGGTTCCTTTTCCTGCTGAGCCCCTTCTGAGCTCTGAGCCTTTTTCAAAGAATTCTGCCTGTCTTAGGTAGAGTATGAAAACATAAGCATTACTGATATTGGGAAAACATAGTGTGATAACTGTATCAATAATATAATTATTTGATATTCTTAACCTCCATATAATAATGTCTTACCATAAAATATATTATAAAATGTATGCAAAAACAAAATGATTTCTAAAAATGCACATTAAGTTTTATTCATGAAATCTCCTTTCCTTTACATGACTGAATAATTAATTCAATAAATATTTTGATGCAATGCTTTGCCCATTAAAGTACAAACCTGAATTTAATGTTGAACAGATTAATTGAGAAGTTGGAAGCACCTGGAGGGGATCAAAGAGTTTCAAACTTCTCTCCCTTCAGTTTCTAGTCTAAATACTCGAGGCAGCATAAGATCCATGCCCTTGGGATTCCAGTTGACTAACGAGGAGGAGAAATCATTCCTGCACTAAATAGACCAGGGTTGCTACTGAAAGAGTTGAAAAACTTAGGTTCACTTCAGCCTTCAAACTCATGACTTATACAGTAATAACTTCTCAAAAGCAACACTAGAAACTTGTAGTGCAAACAATATATAGCTTGTATCAAGTAGTTCTTAAGTGTGGGAGACAGGGAAGAAGCCACTAGCAGAAAAAAGGAAGGAAACTATTAAAAGGAAAAGTAGGTCATCAGCATGTTAGAATGGCATGAAAACTAGGGGGCAAGTGACAAAGAATAATGCAAAGGTACACAATGCACTGCCTCCCCTCTCCCCACCATTTTCTTAGTATTATGCTTTTAATTAAAATTTTATGTATCACCTATGAAAGGTTTTCCTTTTAGAAATAGGTATTGGAGCCACTTTGGTAGGTATGGGAGGAAAACATTAATGAACTTGTGGCTGATTGTGGTGACAGAATATTTAATAGATTGGATACAGAAAGTTATTAATCCTAAAGTTGTGCTATTTATTTTCATTTTTATATGAACTTTTGGACTGAGTTACTTTTGACTCATGTCAAGTTGAACACTTGACGCCAGAATCAAGACACATGAATCAAGGCAGATTCATATGTCTGTATTTGAAAATCACCTACAGATCTTAGATTCTGTTTGGCATATATACATGCTTCTCCCTACTTGGATAGAATGAGAAAGTATGATGTTTGTGGGAATTTAGGGGATAGGAGTTGGGGAAGAACTGAGAATGAGATGGAGAACAGCCCCGCAGAAGGAGGCCTGACAGCAGTGAGAGGTTTGCTTTCAGGTAATGCATATTTTCATAGTCTTAGAGTTTTTACTTGAGAGTATTGTTCCCAAGCAAGGTCTCAATAAACATTTGCTAATCGGCTAACATTACAGATTAAGGGCAAGTATTCCAGAAAAAAAAAAAAGCTTCTTTTTTTTCCTGTTGAAGTCTTTCTTTTTACAGTAGATCCAACTTAAAGTTTATCCTTCTAAATTTTATACTTACCAATTCTTTCAGAACTGATTCTATAAAGACTGAGGTTGGGTGGTGACAGCATAGCAAGAATGCACACCAGTGTGCATGAGGGATAATCAAAACTCAGCAGTCTCAGCTTTTACACCAACCTATGGACTAATCAACAAGCGCTGAATTCGACTGAAATAAAATGCTGCATGGAGAAGAATTCCAAATATAGCACAGATGTTGGCAGCTTCTGACAAGAGAAACAGGGAAACAGACAATTGGATGTCAAATTGAAGGCAATACTAGAATATCCTGGCATCTTTGTGCCAACACCAGGTGGTTTGCTGCCTGCTGTAGATGTGACTGTATCGCCACCTGGGGGCATGAATTACTGCCGAACCCCGGCAGCGTGGCTAGTGCCTGAGCAAGGCTGTGGGGCAGAGAGGCAGAGCCCACTGGCATATTCTGGGACTCTGTCCTGCCTCTGCTGTTGTTACTACTCCTCCAGACCTAGGAGTCTTCTGGTCTCAGCACAGGTAGACTACCTATACTGTACGCTTGACAGTGAGTGATTAGGGTGCTAATAAAAGTGCAGATGGGGAAGGTAGGCAAGTCAGCAGCACTAAGAACTGATAACAGATCCCTTTGTTATCCTTCCGGACCCTACTATGCCCTGCAGTAGCCATAATCACAGACTACTTCCGAAAAGATATGCCATCAATATTTAAGCACAAATGAGAGTTTAAGTGGCCAATTTCCCGGATTACTTGCAGTCCCCTCTTAGAGGTATCCCTTTGGTAAGGCACACTAAGTTCCTGTGACTTGTGGGACCACAGATGTAATGACTCAGAAAGCATCAGGAGGTAGGGAAGGAAATATAGGTGGCCACAAAAGTAAAGTGTGGTGATGCCCTCATTCCCCCATGCAAATCTCATCATCGTGGCCAAGAAGAAGCCACAAATATAGATACTTTACTGGCTATTTGAGACTCATCTTGATATATCTTACCTGATTTTCTTTTGGGTGAAGAGAGGAAAAGAGGGGAGCCACCAAGTCTCTTTCTAGGTACAAGTCTACCTTAGGCTACACCCTCCAGGACAAGGCAGTCCTAGGTGAGGGCTCAACAGGCCTGGCAGCACTACCGCCTCTCATCTGGGCAATCCAAATGTTAGAAAGGGGCCTCATCTTCTGGGTCCTCCTCCTGGAAGAAGGAATTGCCCAGAGCTAATCCGAATGTAAAACCAGAGTGGCCCAGCTATGGGGCTGCTGACCAGAGATGGGTTTCACCCAGTTTTCTTATATTAAAAACAGAGGGATGTTATAACTTACCTTTCCAGTGAGCATTTACTCTCTTGGTTGGACTATCAGTCCACATACTGGGCTATTTCATT
Source organism: Mesoplodon densirostris (assembly GCF_025265405.1). NCBI lineage: Eukaryota > Metazoa > Chordata > Mammalia > Artiodactyla > Ziphiidae > Mesoplodon > Mesoplodon densirostris. The sequence goes on along the minus strand of NC_082663.1, from coordinate 110,404,047 downwards.
CCAGTAGTTCCCATCTATTAACTAGGCACAAAGGGCTCAACTCTTAGATTCAGAAATATCTCAGCTGTGTCATGCTAAGTCTGTTAGGGTAAAGTGACAAACAGTCAAGCAATTATGTGGTGGTGTTCATTGTGGACAGCTTTTGCACTCAGTTGGCTGAGCCCATGTAGAAGGGCTACTGCTGACATCAGGAATTCTGAGCATTTTTTCCTGCTAGCTGAGGTCCAATGACTTGTGAACAATTAGACAGAAAAAACCCTTCCCCAAGGGAGTGCTACTCCAAGGGAGCTGGCAAAGTGGGGGAAGACTGAGATTAAAAGCCTAAAAAGGCTCTAACTGAGCAAAAGATCAGCAAACTTATCTCTGTCCAGAACGAGCAAAGAGCAAACCAAGCTGAATGGCCAATCAAACATGCCCATGAGGGGCCTCCCTGGTGGCGCAAGTGGTTGGGAGTCCGCCTGCCGATGCAGGGGGCGCGGGTTCGTGCCCCGGTCCGGGAGGATCCCATGTGCCGCGGAGCGGCTGGGCCCGTGAGCCATGGCCGCTGGGCCTGCGCGTCCGGAGCCTGTGCTCCGCAACGGGAGAGGCCACAGCAGTGAGAGGCCCACATACCGCAAAAAAAAAGAAAAAAAAAAAGAAAAAAAAAAAACATGGCCATGAGGTCAGCTGGACCTTTGCTCCCCCATTGTCCCCTATATGCCCCCAACAACTGAGAAGCCATGGGTTAGAGTGGAAAGACAGGTGCTTTCAATTCAGACAGCAATTAGCATAAATCTTAACTCTACAGCAAGCCAACTGTGTGAACTCAGGACAAGTTACTTAATCACTCATGGCCTCAGTTTCCATATCTGTTGAATGAAGAAAAGAGAATCAGTATTCTGAGAGCTATTGAGAGGATTACATTTAAAAGGATAATATAAGTAAAACATACAGTATTGTGTTGAGTGAACAGAAGATGATCAATAAGATGATGTTGAAGGTTAATGAAATTGCTGTTGAGGTGGTATTTAAATAGAACATCTGTAGCTGTCCAAATAAGGTGAAGCCAAAAAACGTACACATACTGTGCTTCAGGCTGCGTTCACACTGTGTTGCCCTTCAACCTTAAGCAATAGACACTACATGGACAGAAAAACACTCTTAATTTTACTAGTATCATTTCGATAAATTTTCAGTCAAGAAATATTGCAGTACCTGAAAAAAAATCATAGGAAAGTTTAATGCAAAATTGTAAAATAGAATTTAAGTGCACTTGTATTAATTTCAGTATAGCGTGCATGTGTGTAATTAAGTTCAAATAAGATCTTTGCATTCCCTTATTTCATCAGCAAAATTTCATCAGTATAACGGAGAATGCCACTTCATCCCTGGGCAGGTGCCTCATGACTCTCTAGCACTTGGGGGGTTTTAACGAGGCCTTTGCATTTATTCCTCAGGAAAAGTCACTGCTATTTCAGTTATCTAAGTTAAAGAAAAGAACAGACCCTGATTTTTTTTCTACATTAATAAAATCATTAATAATTATTATCTAGTAATAGATCTTCCCAAATGACTATCTTTACTGAATATTAATATATTTACTGTAAGGAAAATAAAAGAGCTAAGAACACAATGTAGGAAAATAGCTATAAAAAGGGGTTTGTGAAGGCCAGAGACAACGTTGGAGCAGAGATCAACTCTGAAATGTTGGCCCTGTCAAGATTTTTAACATATAAAAGTGCCATGAATTCCTTTCTAATGAACCTTATGTTATTAAGATTACATGTTTTAGTCAAGGAAAGTGCCATATTCATCACAATATTAAGCAATGTTATTTTTTCTGAAGCCCCTAAAATGTCTTCACTAAAAGAGAGTGTTACCATGTAAGAAACCCCATTACTAAGGCAAAGGCTATATGGCCTCTCGGCAATCAGTTCCAAATAATGGTAACAATTTACAATTGCTTTCAAATCAATTTTGATGCAAATTTTAGTGTTTGTGTGTGAAAAAAGAAAATCAAAGTGTAGAACGGTATGTACAAAGTGTTGCATTTTGTGTATAAGGAGTGAAAAAATAAATACATGTCTTTTCTGCTTATGAAACTTTAGCCAAGCATGCACACAAACATACATACACCTAAAATGGTGGTCATGTGCAGCTGAGGGCAGATTTGAGTGAATAGAGAGTGAGACTGATAGCTGTAGACATTTAAAAATTTTCTTTGATTTTGAAACTAGGTAAATATATTACCTATTTACAAAATGAAATTTTTAAAATATGCCTTCATAAGAGCTTCTTGTACAGATTTTCATTTTTTCTTACATTTCTTGAATGAGATTACATTTTTCTACAAACTGGGCACCATTGATTCAGTTTTGAGAAAGAATGATATATGAAATTAAATGACATCTTCCTAGGTGTTTTATAAATTGCAGTATTATTTTTGTAAAATTAATTTTATATTTATAATTTCTGCATTTATTTTTGTATCTTTGAGTTGTCTACCAATCCATATTAAAAGCTGTTTCTGACCTGTTCTTGGTTCAGTTTGATCACAAAGCTAATGAGATCGAAGAGGAATACTTCCCCTGGATTGTAAATTACTGACTTAAAAACTGCTCATTTTAATCACTTAATGAAGGCTAGGACTTAAAGCCTACTGATACAAATATCATGCCCATAATTCCATATTAACTTTTCCAGCCTGTGTAGCAAGCATGTTTTGGTGAGTATGACCATTAAGAAATACATCAAATATGACTGACTAAAAGGAAACAACACAAATTTTTCAGTGTTTTTGAAAAAGAATATTGTTATACCTGTGTTTTATTATAAATAACCAGGTTCTGTCATATTTTATCTTCTTGCCAGCAAATGAAGGACATTGTTTCATAAAGCTTCTAAAAGGTACATGAATATTTAATTAAATCATATTTCCTTGAGAAAATAAAATTCATTCGCATTTATAGCAGACAGTTTTGAGGAGCAGATAACTGTCATAAGACCAGGGTAGCCAGTACCGGTTGCTTGTGGAACAAACTCCTCAATTTTTAAAACTTTTTTTTAAAAAATAAACATACAATCATAAGTGTTCATATCCTTTAAAAATTCTAAAGATGAAGAAAATTACTGTCTATATATTTAAGTCCTTGTATAAATTACAAAACTCAAGTTTATGTTACAGAGTCCCTTCCCCATAGGAAGCATAAAGCACTTTTGTGGTACCTTTCACCAGTAAATATTTGTATCACATTGAATTTGACAAACGAAAGAAAAGTTGATATTGCATCTTTAAGCCCCAAGAGAACATTCTTCTAAGCTGTCTCTCATGATGAATGAGCTTCAAAAGTCATTTGATTGCCACAATTTAACTCAATCTCAATCTCAAAGATATATAAAAGTAATATACCTATTGACTTCAGTAGAAATCTGAAATATCAGTGAACCGCAGACTCTTCTTGTTTGAGGTCAACAAACACCCTTTGGAAGACAACCAAGAGTAGTTTAAGACCAGGACAACAAATAAAATTATAACAATAATAATTATAATAATAAAAATAACAATAATAAAATAAAAATAACAACAACCAACAATGAGGTAAACTCCCCTTTAAAAAGGCAATATGTGTTGCCTGGACTGTCAGGAGAGAGTTCGATTGTACCTGACACCCAAATGTTTTTCCAACCACAGTTCAGCCAGTTGCACAGTTGAGGCAAAAGTACTTGCCTTGGATCCTAAGCACATCTTATACTGCTTAGGGTCCAAGTTAGGGTCACAATGAACTGGATGGAAAATATGCACCACTCCTACTTCTTGACTTCTGAAGGGCCTTAAGCCAGATCGAATAACTTTATTGTAGAGATCTACATCTTCCAGTCCCCAGCCTTGTATTGAGGTATCAAATCCACCTGCACCCAGAAGATCACTTTTATAAATACAGGTAATTCCATATCCATAGTCTCTCCAAAATCCAGTCTTCTTTGAGAAGACAAAGTCATTATCAGTGGGAGGACTTCCCCCATTGGTTACCTTTGGGTCATACTGGCTAAAGATGATGGGATAGTACACCTGTTGTCCCTGAATTGTATTGTCTCTACATCGTTGGAGAAAGTCTCCTCTGAAGATCAAGTCAACATCACAAAATAGCAGCAAAGTATCATTGTCAAACTGGGAAGATCCCATTTCAAGACCAAGACCTCTGGAAAACTCTCCCTTCATGGGGATCAGGGTCATTTCTGCTTTAGGGTACTTGTTTTGATATTCTTGTATCAGCTCAATATGCTTGCTGGAATCTTGGCCAGAATCCCTACTGAAAAGGATGATGACCAGCTTTACATTCTGCTTTGGGATAAGACAAGTGTTTTCAAAGTTCTCCATGAATCTCAAGAAAATGTCATACCTTCCAATGAGAGGGACAAGAACATGTATTTTCTTTTCATTGTGCCCTCCCATTTCTTTGGCACCTTGAAAAGAAGATAATATCTTTAAAGAATTAGATATAAAGGAGAATGACTGAGTGTCACTGTTAATACTCTCTACAAGACTGTTGACATCTAGCTCTTCAGTTTCTCTGAAGAAAGGCTTGCTGAACAACTGCTGAAGATAGGCATGACGTCTTACTGGCACAGTCAGTTTCCTCCCCTTGTGTCTTTTGTATAAGAGGAGTAAATCCAAAATGTACTCCACCCCATGCAGGGGATCAACCCTGCGGTAGCCATACTGAATTTCCTTGAAGTCAATGAGCCGTCCTCTACTCTTGGCATTCTCATTGATCATCTCCATCACCTGTAGGATGGTGTCATCCAGCGCTGTTCTCAGGATGCTGCTGATGCTCTGTCGGGGAGGCTGGTTCTCAGATGCTGAGTAAAGGAGCTTCCCTGTCAGGAACTCCCATTCTATCACTTCATCTCTCTCCCGAGGCTGGAAGTGGTTGAAAGAAGGCATCACTCCCAGCTGCTGGTCCTCTTTGCTCACTTCGCTGTTACTGAGCTTGCTCATCAGAGCGCTCTCCCGGTGGAGCTGGATGGTGCGGTAGCGAAGTTCAGAAATTTTGCGGCTAAGCATGTAATTATGAAGCCTGTATTGGTAGGCAGGCCTTTTGTTTGGATGAAGTGTTATGGCTGCATGGATTTTGCTGTTGTGAAGGTCTTGGATATAACCCTTCCGATTGTGTTCATAATTTTCATGGAACAGCTGCTGCATCTGAAAAATAGAAGGAAATCAAGATGTTAGAATAAGTTTAAAATATCAAAGAAAACAAGAATTGGCTACATCCATAACCCCATAATGAATCATTGTGAGGGTGAGACAGGTGGGTAGAGCATGGATTTTCCAAAATAGGGGTTCACTCTGAGGAGTAAACCAATGCCCTGTTTCTTGGAATGGTAATATCAGCCCTAGAGGAGACCTACATTTTACTTAGCATCCTGATATACCATCTTTACAGAGTAAGTTCTTGGTAAGGTAATTTGGAACAGAAACTATATTGATATACACTGCCTATTTAAAGGATCATACTCAAAATGCCTGACATCCTTATAAGCCAGAAAATCTCTCTGCTAATCTAGAAAAAGCTCACAACCTCAGGCAGGAACAAAAATGAGATCACACTTCAAACTGCCAGCTGTCTCCTCTGCCAGTCAATAAAGAAACCTCCATCACACCCATTCAAGATAAGTACCAATGGAGGAGGAGAGGCGGTGGAGGAAGAGGACGGGGAGGAGAGCCAGCAGCGGCAGCAGCATGAGATATCTGCAAATACATTGATTAAAAGGAGGAAAGGAATATTGCAAACTTAAGAATACATATCCAAAGCAGGAAAACCATAGACAAAATTAAAAAATTAAGGACAATACACCCCTCCCTCCCCTCTCAAAAAGAACTCAAGGAATAGATAAATGAGCTAAGTAAGATAAATAAAACCACTGATACTCACATTATAAGAAGTATAAAAAGAGATTTGTGGAAAACATAGAAAGAAGGAATTTGAGAATATATAGCAAAATAATACAAGTTTTAAATATAGGTTAAAAGTATGGGCATATATATCTATATGCAAACACACATATAAATGTATATATTTGATATATATTTAAAAGTTTGTATAAAAGTTTGGATATATATACATACAATAAATAAAATTTTGTTAAAATTTGGGTATATAATACATCTGGATATATAGTAAAGGAATACAAATATGTACATAAAATATGTCTGAGGGACATATTTCCCTTAAAATAAAGGAAGGTGTATATCTATGTGCAATTAGGCCAAGCAAAAAAAAAAAGCAAAATAAACAAACAAAACCCAATCTGGCTGTAAAGTCAGAAAAGAATGACTCTTGCCACAACATTCTCTATAGCAACATTCAATGATGAAAACAATAGAGCACAGCCCAGGAAGACCCCAAGGAAGCAAATTAATGATTCATATTATACTCAGCCAACCTAGAGCTCAAGTTTTATTGTGAAAAATAAACAGCTCCTAACACGTACAAATGTGTGGCATATCTGTGGTGATAAATTCTCTGACACTCCTCCAATCTAGATGTGGGGGCTATGTCCCTTTCTTTTGTTATGACTTTAATAAACTACAGTAGAAGTGACACTCTGCCACTTTTCAGACTGGCAGCTGCCACTTGTCTTGTTGAACTCCCACTCTACAGAAGCCACTAAGTAAAAAGTCTGAGTTAGTTAGTTAGATTCCTTGTTGCTGGCCAGAACCTCCAGTAAAATGTGGTATAGCAGATATGTTCTTGTTTCAGTCTCAGCATCAGGAAAGAAGATGTCAACATGGCTTTTTAACACATCAAGGAAGTTCATTTCTATTTCTAGTTTGCTAAGATTTTTACCATGAGTGAATTTTGAAGCTGATCAAATATTTTTTTCTCCATCCATTGAGAAGTTTATGTGATGCTTTTTTTCTGTTAACATGGTGAATTGCATTGATTCATTTTCTAATATTAAACAACCTTTGTATTCCTTGAATAAACCCAACATGATCTTGAAATTCATCCTCTCTATATATCGCTGGAATATATTTGCAAATATTTTGTTTAGGATTTACTGTGAGAATCCAATTCTCCCCAATTTGATATCCCCAAATTGATATATAGATTAAAGGCAATTCCTACAAACCTCACCATTTTAAAAAAGAATATGTTGCTGCTGATATTAACAGGTTGATTCTAAAATTTATGTAGAAATGAAGTCAAGGATATTCAAGATAATCTTAAAAAAAGATACACTACAGATCAAAAGTTACAGAAATTTAGATAGTATGATATTGGTACAAGGATAAACAAATAGAAGAAAGGACCAAAATAGTCCATAAGGAAACCTACACATGACATATGATTTATGACTTATGACAAACAGTGGAGAGTGGAGGAAAGGTGGTCTTTTCAGTAATATATATTCATATGGAAAAATGTAAAAGCTGACCCCTACATCCCACAATAAAAAAATCCATCCCAGATGCACTGGGGATATAAAAATGAAAGGTGAAAATTTTTTTCTAAAAGTTAACACTAGAAAATATCTGCTTGTGTTTTGGTTAGGTGAATTTTCTTAAATAGGACACAAGGTACTTATCATAAAAATAGACTGGTAAACTGGACTACATTAAAATTAAGAACTCTATTTCTCGTAAACACCATTAAGAGATTATAAAAAGGTAAACTACAGAGTGGGAGAATATAGTTTTAATAGATCTTACCAAAAAGGACTAATACCCAGAATATATAATGAACTTGTAAAAATTAATAGGGAAGGACAAACCCAGTTTAAAAATGGAAAAAGAATCTTGAATGGGCACTTCACAAAAGATAATATGTAAAAGCCTGATAAACATACACAAACATTCTCATAAACATAGAATGTCTCATAAACATTCTCGTAAACATACACATACATTCTCTAGTTCATTCATCATCAGGGTAATGTAATTTAAAGTCACAATGTGATTTTAATCTACGAAAATGGTTAATGACTGATAATACATTGTGAAAGTAGCAGATCTGGAACTCTCATACACAGCTGGTGAGAATGTAACTTGGTTCAACCACTGTGGAAACTTGTATTGACCAAAATGACCATATACGTTCCCTGTGACTCAGTAATTCTACTCTTAGCTACATGCCCAACACACATACATACATACGTATATCTAAAAATACATACATGTATATATACATACATTTTCATAGCAACATTATTCATAATACCCCCCAAACCAAAAGCAACCCTAATGTACATTGAGAGTAGAATAGATAAATAAAAATAATGGAAAAAAATACGTCAATTAAATGAAATACTACTACTCACAACATGAACAAATCTCACAAATCACAAACAAGTGAAAGAAACCATATACAAAAGAATACATTTTGTGTGATTCTATTCATATGAAATTCAGAAACAGGTAAAGCTAACATATGCTGTTAGCTCTAAGAACAGTGAGCAAAAATCAAGAAAGTGGGCAGGGAGCTCTGGAGGGCTGGTAATATTCTATTTGTTGACGTAGGTTGTGGTTACACATATACATTTAATTTGTGAACATTCACTGAACTGTTACTTAAGATATGTTTGTTATACTACAATTAATAAATGACTTTTAAAAATATGCATATACATGCATGTGGAGTTAGGTAGGTTTTTCTGATATGTATGTATATAAATGTGTGTGGATATATGAGGAGAGAGAGAGAGAATATGAATATCAGAGAAGTTTTCATAGAGAAGATGACCTAAAAGGTATAAGACCAATACCATGGCAGATTCTTTATCTCCAGTATTTCACCTGGTTCTTATTCTATACTCAGAGAGATTTTCAAATCAACATCATCTGACCTTGAAGAATATAACCCTAGATATTTTGAGATGGATTTTGGACTTGATTCAAGACACAGTAGTTCAGTTACATCCAGTATTTTTTTTCTAAAAACACAAGCCAATTTTTATTTGAAACTTTGATGTTAAATCAAATCCATATAAGCGGGCTGTTATATCTCCATTTTTGTATTATTTTTTAAAAAATTTTATTGGCGTATGGTTACTTTACAATGTTGTGTTAGCCTCCACTGCACAACAAAATGAATCAGCCATGTATTATTTTTTTCCCTGAATTTGCTTCAATATTTTACTTTATGCAATTTTTCCATGGATTTTTTTGGGTATGCAACAAGATTAAAAAAAATCTAATGGCATATAGAATACTAATTATACCACCTCTAAAAAGTACTGGCTCTCTGAAACTATTCTTTCTTGAGGCCTGCTTTATATTACTCAGAAAAGGGAACATGCTGGGCCTCCCTGGTGGCGCAAGTGGTTGAGAGTCCGCCTGCCGATGCAGGGGATACGGGTTCGTGCCCCGGTCTGGGAGGATCCCATGTGCCGCGGAGCGGCTGGGCCTGTGGGCCATGGCCGCTGGGCCTGCGCGTCGGAGCCTGTGCTCCGCAACGGGAGAGGCCACAGCAGTGAGAGGCCCGCATACCGCAAAAAAAAAAAAAAAAAAAAAAAAAAAGAAAAGGGAACATGCTAAATTAAATAGGAAACATTGCTCAGAGGCAGACTGTTAAATTGTAGATTTACCTAGCTCCTTCAGTGATACTGAAGTGATTAATATTGCACAACTTGATAAAGGTGACATTTGTTATAGAAGAAAAAATATCTTAGTATTAAAATGTTTAACTAACTTGCACCACTCACATCATTACAACCCAAGTTGCCTATATAGTGATTATTTTTCTAGTGTATTCCTTTGCAGAAATATTACAAGCAGACAAAGTCAGGGAGGGGGGCAATCCTTAAAAATAGCACATTCACACATACTCTAGGTGGTGAGGTAATGATTAGAACATCGTGAACTTATGTCATGTTTTCCATTAAGAAGCATAGAGGATATCTGTATTTTCTGTCTGTATGTAGGGAGGACCAAACTATGCAGAATGGACAGGAAAATGAAATTAGCCAGATATGAACTTGAGTACTGGCTCCACCATTATCTTTTTTGAATTTTCTTTTATTTATTTTTTTAAACAGCAGGTTCTTATTAGTTATCTATTGTACACATATTAGTGTATATATGTCAATCCCAATCTCTCAATTCATCAGACTACTATAACCCTGCACTGCCACTTTCCCCCCTTGGTGTCCGTACTTTTGTTCTGTACATCTGTGTCTTAATTTCTACCCTGCAAACCGGTTCATCTGTATCATTTTTCTAGGTTCCACATATATGTGTTAATATACGAAATTTGTTTTTCTCTTTCGGACTTACTTCATTCTGTATGACAGTCTCTAGATCCATCCACATCTCTGCAAATGACAGAACTTCATTCCTTTTTATGCCTGAGTACTATTCCATTGTATACATGTAGCACATCTTCTTCATCCATTCATCTGTTGATAAGCATTTAGGTTGCTTCCATGACCTGGCTATTGTAAATAGTGCAGCAATGAATACTGGGGTGCGTGTGTCTTTTTGAATTATGGTTTTCTCTGGGTATATGCCCAGTAGTGGGATTGCTGGGTCATATGGTAGTTCTATTTTTAGATTTTTAAGGAACCTCCATACTGTCCTCCATAGTGGCTGTATCAATTTACATTCCCACCAACAGTGCAAGAGGGTTCCCTTTTCTCCACACCCTCTACAGCATTTATTGTTTGTAGATTTTTTTGACGATGGCCATTCTGACTGGTGTGAGGTGATACCTCATTGTAGTTTTGATTTGCATTTCTCTAATGATTAGTGATGTTGAGCATCCTTTCATGTGTTTGTTGGCAATCTGTATATCTTCTTTGGAGAAATGTCTATTTAGGTCTTCTGTGCATTTTTGGATTGGGTTGTTTGTTTTTTTGCTATTGAGCTGCATGAGCTGCTTATAAATTTTGGAGATTAATCCTTTGTCAGTTGCTTCATTTGCAAATATTTTCTCCCATTCTGAGGGTTGTCTCTTCACCTTGTTTATGGTTTCCTTTGCTGTGAAAAGCTTTGAAGTTTCATTAGGTCCCATTTGTTTATTTTTGTTTTTATTTCCGTTTCTCTAGGAGGTGGGTCAAAAAGGATCTTGCTGTGATTTATGTGATTTCTTCTTATGTTTTATAGTGTCTGGTCTTACATTTAGGTCTCTAATCCATTTTGAGTTTATTTTTGTGTATGGTGTTAGGGAGTGTTGTAATTTCATTCTTTTACATATGGCTGTCCAGTTTTCCCAGCACCACTCATTGAAGAGACTGTCTTTTCTCCATTATATATCTTTGCCTACTTTGTCATAGATTAGTTGACCATAGGTGCATGGGTTTAATCTCTGGGCTTACTATCGTGTTCCATTGATCTACACTTCTGTTTTTGTGCCAGTACCATATTGCCTTGATTACTGTACTTTTGTAGTATAGTCTGAAGTCAGGGAGCCTGATTCCTCCAGCTCCATTTTTTCCCCTCAAGGCTGCTTTAGCTATTCGGGGTCTTCTGTGTCTCCATACAAATTTTAAGTTTTTTTGTCCTAGTTCTGTAAAAAATGCCACTGGTAATTTGATAGGGATTGTGTTGCATCTGTAGATTGCTTT